>NC_085014.1:9108175-9170675 GCF_963854185.1 Sardina pilchardus | reverse complement strand
ACTATCCCTCTCTCTCTGATGTCCATTAAAACCACACTATCCCTCTCTCTCTGATGTCCATCAAAACCACACTATCCCTCTCTCTCTGATGTCCATTAAAACCACACTATCCCTCTCTCTCTGATGTCCATCAAACCCACACTATCCCTCTCTCTCTGATGTCCATTAAAACCACACTATCCCTCTCTCTCTGATGTCCATCAAACCCACACTATCCCTCTCTCTCTGATGTCCATTAAAACCACACTATCCCTTTCTCTTCTCTCTCACTGCTGTTCTGATGCTGAGTGCATTGCAGTCCTGAGCCATGTCCCACCCCTCACCCATCAGACAGAGCCCCACAAGCATGGCTTCTGTATGGTGCACAGCAGAGTCACCAGTGTTTGTGTCTAGGACACAGGGAGGATGCTCCTAGCTCACAAATCTACCGGGGCGTAGCCACCGTCCTCGCACCCCGAGTGGTAGCAGATGTTAGTGTGACCCGTCATCCGCTCATTTAGTTTGACGAGCTCGAATGTAATCCGTGCGCACGATCGGTCGGATTTGCAAGGGATGTGTTTGGTACGTTAACGAACATGGAGACCATTCCACCGGGAGCATCATCAAGGATGCTGAAATTCCCCGCATGCCCGTTCATTCAGCTTTCCCAGTTAATCCATGCCCGTTCATTCAGCTTTCCCAGTTAATCCATGCTTGTTCAGTCAGCTTTCCCAGTTAACTCAGCTTTCCCTGTTAACCCATGCCCGTTCATTCAGCTTTCCCAGTTAATCCATGCTTGTTCAGTCAGCTTTCCCAGTTAACTCCGCTTTCCCTGTTAACCCATGCCCGTTCATTCAGCTTTCCCATTTTTCCAGTACCACCACCATGTTGCCTCGCCGTAGTTCACAGCTTTTGGGCATCCAGGCTATAACCCATGGATGGTGGGATACAGTAACTTTGCAGTCTCCAATCGATAGAGTGAATTGGCTTCATCTTCTGAATGAGGACATTTTACTGTCTCTTCAATCAAGCATTGCCCTGAGGTACACTATAGTTATTGTGAGTGTGTGTGTTTGTGTGTGTCTGTGTGTGTGTGTGTGTGTGTGTGTGTGTGTGTGTGTGTGTGTGTGTGATATTTTCCACAACAGCAAAAAAAAATATATAAAACGTCTGGCTCCAAACTTACTTGTTTTTATGCTTTCAATCAAAGCTCAGTAAATGGGAGGTGTGCGCCGGTTGACCGCCAATTAGTCTGAGAAAAGTGCGGAGAATGGAATATTTTATTTCCCCCCGCCGTTCCCTTGTGAGTGCTACAGCAGCACTCACTGTTCAGCTCTGAGAGTATCAGCCCCTGGTCCTCCCTCCAGTAATATGCAGGTTAGCCATCTCCAATATCCATCAGGCCCGACGCAATTGAAGGATCTTTTGAGTAAACCTTCACGCTCCGCCTGTTGCGGCATCGACACACACACACACACACACACACACACACACACACACACACACACACACACACAAAAAGGCTCTCCAGAAGGGCCTAATCAAAAGAGTGCGGCGGCTCCAATCTGTTGTCATTTTCTTTGTGAGCAGCGCTGCTTTTAAATGGAGAGATCCCTGCCTCACTGCCCATCTGGCACACACAGGCAATCTCCTACACACACACACACACACACACACACACACACACACACACACATGCTCACACACACACGCAGAGACCTAGCAATTCATCACTACCTTGTCAGGACACTGCAGCTAGTGTCAGAAGTTAATAAAGAGTTAAAAATGATGTCTTCATTTTTAGTAGACTATCAGCGACTCGCTGCCGCTACAGGGATAAAGCTGTTGAGGCCTTAATTGGAGATCACAGGGGCCAGGCTAGGCTCAAGCCATCGTTTCTGATGGATATGACCCTCTGGTAGCAGGAAGTGGGGAGAGATGGCTCTGGCCGTGAAATGTGTTCGGTGGAAGAGGGAGGGGCAGCTAAAGCATCCTTTGGTTGAAAAGGACTCGTTGAACTTTTCCATGTTTACAGCAAGCTTGGCTTGCGCAGCAGCTGTCTTCCCACATCAGCTTATTTTAATTGGCAGCAGTATGTATTTTTTTAATCCTTTTTTTTCTCTCAATTTCATGCTTTCTTTGACAATTCTATCTCGTTTTTTTTTATCTCTCTCTCTCTCTCTCGTAGTCTGGAGATACAGTATCAGTATGTCTGTTCTTCTCTTTGCCCTGCAGATCATCTTTAATGCAAGCTAGCCCTGGAATTGACGATGAAATCTGTGTGTGTGTGTGTGTGTGTGTGTGTGCGCGTGTGTGCATGCGTGTGTATCTGTGTATGTCTTAAGATGCAGGAGAGAATTAATAATGGATGCATGCATGGTTTAATCTGTGATATTTCTTTGGGTATATGAGCTCCGTGCTAGGACATGCCTGCGTTCGTTAGTGTGTATGTGCACTACATCCCACTATGCCCCCCCCCCCCCCCCACACACACACACACACACACACACACACACACAACCCCCTCAGCTCCAAAGAGACACAGGAAGGTGAGCGTGCCCTTTGCTTCTGAGGGAAGAGTAATGCAAAGAGACTGGAAGAGCACAAAGCCTAGCGCACCCCGCAGTACCTCAAGGGACCCGCTCACAAGTTTTGTAGCGCGTTTATTTTTTTATATTTATTTGTGATTTATTTAGTTAGCTTTTTTTCCCCCCATTACTTGACTGGGACGAGGCTCTCACATCAGGCCGAACCACAAGTGAGGTGCTCCTCTGTGAGAGGTTCAATGCATGTTTCTCGAGGCATGCGTGGTTTTTGGCATTTGCAGTCACGGCAACTTCACGTTTAGACTTCCGCTGGGATCCAGAACGTTTTTTTTTTTTTTTTTTCGCCAGAGGCAGTGAGTGCGGACTGTTTATGTTTCATGCGGACCAACTTTTAAGACTAGCCTGCTGAGAGCAGACCATTGGAGAGGAAGGAAAGAGAAGGGGGAAAAAAACAGTGTGTAAACGGCAAACTGCTGTGATCCCCGCATCAGTTTCTGGATGGATTGAAGCTCCCTTCAACATCCAAACCCACTCCGTGCCACACATATTTATCAGTTCTCATAAAAAGCTTCGCTCTCTTTATGCATCGAGTACATGTGTAGCCGTGCACGGGGAGAGATGAAGACGTCAGGTAGCGGTGTCCGTTCCCAGCGTTCGGTCCCCTGGGGTGATGGATGCGGCTCATCCATAGGAGATGAGGGTGCTGGCGGATGAGCCGATTTTGAGTTCCTTCAGAGTCACTTTTTTAATGTAGGCCTAGAAAAAGTTATCCCTGGATAGCGGAGCGTGTAGTCCATTGAGTTTGATGAATGGGTGCCATTGTTTGTTTGCGTGTTTGTTTGTTGTGTGTGTGTGTGTGTGTGTCTGTGTGTGTGTGTGTGTGTGTGTGTGTGTGTGTAGGTATGTAGGTGTGTGCGTGTGTGCGTGTGTGTGTGTGTGTGTGTGTGTGTGTGTGTGTGTGTGTGTGTGTGTGTGTGTGTATCTGCCATTCAGAGGTTTATGTGATTTGCTTAAGCCAAATACAGTTTGCATGATGCGCACCTTGTGAGCTCTCGAAGATGTGTGATGTTAATATAAATAAACATTTAGCGATGTCAGACGAAACAAAATGTCAGCCATCATCTGCACTTTTTCATGAACACAGGCCCTTTGAGGCGAGTTACAGTCGAGGTCATGAGGATATTGTTAGCAGCCTCCTTTTGAAATCTCAGTTATTGAGTTATAACCCTTTCAAATAGTCAACCCAGTCGCGCTCTGACTCCTTGTCAGGCTATGGCAGGAGTAAATAGGCCAACATGGCTGTTGTGGAAGAACTCAAGGTTGTTGGGTTCTTCAGGTCCCCCCCTGCACGTCACCGTCAGTGTTTCGTTTGCCCTGTATGGCCTTCATTGAAATGCTACATTGTATGAGATCGTAGCAATGTGGGAATAATGACGCCCTCTTCAATGTGGCTGTTTTGTTTTGTGCGTGCTTGCGTGCGTGCGTGCGTGCGTGCGTGCGTGCGTGCGTGCGTGCGTGCGTGCGTGCGTGCGTGTGTGTGCGTGAGTGCATTTGCAAGCCTGCTTTGAAAGCTGGGTATGCCTAGCTCAGGACTGGCCTATAAGGACGACCCAAGAAGGGTTCAGGAGGGTGCAGTCCAGTCCTCGAGTATAGGAGAGTCTCCTGTGCTGTGTGATTGTGTGCTGAAGAGGCAGCAGCACACGTGTCCAGGCAGAACGTGTGTCTGGACACCCCAGAGCCCAGCGTCCACTTTGGCCAGTGTCCAGCGTGCCACAGGAAGTCCTGTGCTTTGATTGGTTTGTTGCACCCTCACCAACCCTAAACACTGTTGGGCACCACGGCTGAAGTGCCCTTGAGCAAGGCACCTAACCCCTCACTGCTCCCCGAGCGCCGCTGGTTGGGCAGGCAGCTCACTGCTCTGGGTTAGTGTGTGATTCACCTAACTGTGTGTGTGCTGTGTGTGTTCACTAATTCACCAACCCTAAACAAAATTAGCTTTGTCATGCTCATTATCGGCTATGATGGATGAACAATATAAGTGCATGTGTTTGTGTTTGCGTGCATGCTTTGTCATGTTTTTTTTCTTAATTTTTCTTTTGGTGCAAGCCAGTCGTTGCATCATGAAAGTGTTCGTGCTCTCTCTCTCTCTCTCTCTCTCTCTCTCTCTCTCTCTCTCTCTCTCTCTCTCTCTCTCTGTCTCCCACATACTCACATTCCCACATCTCCAGCTGTCTCTATCAGTGCCAACAAGCCCTCTACAAAGAGCGTCAGCGATTACCTCCATCTATTTATTCTCCTCCCCAAGTCCTCTCTTGCTCCCTCTCTTACGTTTGAGTGGGCTTTGCTCTTTTCTTCGCAAATGCAGATGGACCCAGGGTTAAAAAAAATGCAGCTACTTTGCATGTTGATGAGTTCAGGTAAAAAACAGCCTTTTGTCTGCTATTCATTTGACTGTACAATCCCAGCAGCTGCTCTGGCTTTGCAGTCTGCCGGAGATTCTTTGGCGGGTGATCGGTATCCATGAGAGGGTTATCAGTCTCCAACAGGGTTAAAAGTTTACTTCCTCTGCAGGTCTATTTGTTAAGGCGCCTCCTCCGACGAGCGGCGGAGATTAAGTTCCAACGGCTCTCCTGGATTGTGGCCATCTCCCGAAAATGAATTGATGGGCCTACTTTCTTTGCGTCCAAGTTGGGTGTGAAAATGACTACACTCCCCCCACCATCGCCACCACCACTACCCCCCCCCCCCCCCCCCCCTCTTTTAATCTGTACCTTACATGGAATGGTCCATAATGTTCCCTTATGGAATGCTGGGGCTGTTGGATTCTTTCTCTCTCTCTGCATTTCTGCATTTCTTTTCATGCTTTCTGCATTTCTTTCTGAAATTGCTTTTCTCTTTCTCTGTATTTCTTTCTGCGTTAATCTATTTATTTTTTGAATATCTGTATTTCGATCTTTCTGTATTTCGGTATTTTTTTCTTCTAGTATTTCTTTCTTTTTCTCTGGCCGACAGTACAATTGCAAGAACTGTATCAGGATGCTTCCTGTTGGTTCAATGCTGTGATATTCTGACAGCACAGAGTCATTAAATCATATCTCTCACAAAAGTGTGGCCATTACACTAGCCTGACCATGCTTATGCCAATACCTGATGTTAAACAAATGCAAGCTTTCAAAAACAATCAGATTAGTGATTTAACCCATCCCCCTTTTTGTTGGGCGTGTTTGGTTGTGAGTCAAAGCTGTTTTGTCCAAAAAACAAAAGACTCCCAGGGGCTGACGCGAGGCGACTGGCAGAGGCTGTTTATTTTGCCGGTGTCTTCCTTAGACATGGATCCAGCTGTGTGCTCAGGAGCGTCTGGGACGGCGGCGTGGGCTTTGCCATTGCTGCTTGCTGCTTGCTGCTTGCCACTGCCTACAGCTACCAAGCTCTCCATTGGACCATTGCATGTCTTGTTTGCCTTGATTTGGAATTTCCTGCCATTGGTGAGATTTCCATTCTGATTTTTTATTTATTTATTTATTTTTTTAAAAAACTTTTCTGGGGGGTTTCTGCAAGAGGCATGTGATCAAGTTGGGGCCAGTGTTGGAGAGTTGGTTCTGTGTGTTGAATCGTTGATGCCTCTCAGGGGACTTGCTTATTGGTGAGGGGTTTGGGGACGTAGAACCCAGGGGAAAATCACACCACCAGTTATATCAGACTATTGTACTGTAGCAAATCAAAAAGTGTTTGTCTTTTGTCATTTATATTGACAATTGGCATTTATTAATTTAGGTCTGGATCATATCTAATGGTTTAACTGTACTTGTTAGGAGGCTAGTTTCAGGTGTGTTACAGTGAGGTAGGCATGAGATGGCCTGCACCAGATGTTTTTTCTTATATTGAAGTGGCATGATTGTGGCAACATGGTCAGAGAAGTTGGTTTGTTGTTGATGTGTTGTGGCATGACTGAGGTAACATGGTCAGAGAGGTTGGTTTGTTGTTGATGTGTTGATGGATGATGTGTAGCTAACCAGGAACGTGTTGTAAGCGCTCATTCTCAACAGATTGAGCTTGTTCCAGGACCGGGTCTTTAGTAATGTGTTTTAGGGGATATGCTGGTACTGACATTTAGCTCAACAATTACATTTTCAGTAAGGGAAGGAAAAGTCTATGTCAATTAACACAGCATCCAGAACACATTTGACAGGTGTCCACTCTCTTGAACATACTCAAAGGTACAGTACAATGCAGCCTGCAGTCTTGTGGGTCAATTGCAACCAATTGCAATTGAATGATATTTGCCTAGTTGCAGGCCACTTGCTTGTAAGAGGAATCAATTGTCAGATTCATCTGGAGAAAAAGTCTTTCAGACTCGGATTTGTGCATCACTGTATCCACCCACAGACATGGATGCAGGGCAAGACATCCATCAGATTAAGCTCATTTAGAAAACAAGTTTAGAAGTACATTGTGGGTGGAGGAACCCATTTCAGAATGGCTTCAGGACTTTTAAGATCAATGTACACCCGATGGTATTAGATATTGAAAAAAACAGTGCTGTGATGCATACAAATACTGTGGCATAGCATTCTCTTTTTTAAAGTCGTCTTTTGTTGTCACTTTTATGCAGTCTGTGTTTTGTTTTTCACTAGAAAAACGTCAGGCTGGTCTGTTGATGTTCACCACCAGCCGAGTCATGGCTATTAGCTACATTATTGCCAGCAGCAAGACCAACCGTGGCTCTGCAGAATAGTTGAATCTGAGCTAAAACACTGAACAAACACACACACACACACACACGCACACACACACTGGAGCATACACAGAACCAAGCATGGGCTCACACACAAAATCGGAAGTTATTTTTTTTTTCCCTATAAGCGGACTTGAAACCTCAACACTCAGCAGATTATTGCTCAGACCCACACTCTCCTCTAAGTGCTGTGCAGTAGCCCTGCACACTGCTTTTATGTCCACAGAGTTCCAGATCAAAGTGTGCTTGCTGGAAAACATATGGGGAAGGAGCAGTTTGTAAATTGTTTCATCTCAAGAGGAAGAGCACACAAGCTCATTGCGAACCTGATCTTGTGTACACGGGTTAGAAGCGTCCCTGCAGGTTTCCCAAGATTGATTTTATTCAAACATTGGAGCGAGGCCACAGACTTGAATCTGAGAGGTTCACTGTTGTTGTGATCAAAATCATTCTGGATTCCAGAAAGGGTGTTTTGTGTGGACAGAGAGACCGCTTTCATCAGCCAAGTCAGAATATCCTGATCTCTTCTTGTACCTGCACCTGCCGCTTATATGAAGAGCACCTGTATGCTTGTATGATTCAGCATCGGACACTTGTATGAAGGGCAAAGAGAAATGTTCAAAATGTCACCCTTGGAAGGGGTGATGTCACGCATAATGACCAATTATGGACTGGCTTAATCACTCGGTTAGTCACTTGGTCACTCTCTCACTCACATGCGACACGTGGATCTCGTGACATCTGTCTCTGCAGCAAGTCCCGTTAGTCCCGTGTTCCACAATGCGCGAGACACCCGTTGACACCCTGAGAGTGCCGATTCCTTGTCGTGTGGTGTGTGTGTGTGTGCGGTGGCTGTTGGCCATGTAATGATTCTCAGTGGGTAGCCGATTGTAAGCAGCGCAGTGGATGAGATTTGAGACTTCTCAAACAGCCCGTGGCCTCAGCCGTTGGAGATGGCACAGCTGCAGATACGAGTGAGCGTTTGAATGGGACCTTTGCGCAAGGAAGATAAACAAATGCGCTTCAAAGTGTGATTTTTTGGGGTTTGTTTGTTTTTTGAGTTTTGCATCTGGCCTTTGAATTGACCGCCACCTGGAGGGAAGATTAGCTAAATGACAAAAATCAATGTGCCTCTGGCTGAATACACACACACACACACACACACACACACACATATAAGATGTAACACAAACTATTAGACAGGACGATAAGAAAGACCAGGACAGACGGGTGTGTAAGAATTGAGGGGGATTGGGCTGGGAGCATATATGAGTTCAGAAGGCGAATAGTCTCAGAAGTAAAGATGGCCTTCCTCTGATTAGTCTTAGTCACAGGAGAGTGCAGATGCAGAATGTCAGTGCCTGACCTCACAAATGTTCTTGTGGATGAATGGGCAAAACATCCCAGACACTCTCCAAAATCTTGAGAAAAGCAGATGAGTGGAAATCCATGCCTATAGATTCAGAATGTCATGTCATAAAAGTTCCTGTCGATGTAATGGCCAGGTGTGTCAATGCTAGCTGTCCATGCTGTGTATATCTACATGTGCTGTATCTGCGCTGGTGTGTAACAGTGTATGCCGAATGAATGTAAATGTCAGTGGAATTGTATAGGCAGCGTTATATGGCGTGAAAAGCCTTGATGGTGACTCAGTTGAGTGCTGCTGAGGTATGTAGCTGCTTTAGAGGTCGCCAGCTAACCTAGAACAAATGACTGGACTTGGAGAGTTTAGCAGAGATGCCACAGTCTGAGCCTCTTAACCAGGAGTCGCATGAACAAATTGGCTGAAACAGAAGGAGAAATTTGTATCGATCGTCTTCGGGGAGGAAAAGGCTGTGGCTCGTCTCTATTGGAGCAAAGTATGCTTGTTCGCCACAAGTTGCTTTGATCATTTTGCCACACTGGTCCGTGCCCACTAAACCACGAACTCAGAAGGGCTGCGTTAGCAAACGTTGAAAATCACTGGAGGTCACTGGAGACATGCGAAGTGAATGGGGAAGGGTTTCGTTTTCAAAAGTCCTCTGTTTTTCTGACTGTCATTAGTATTGTCCTACCACCACCACCGCCCCCACCCCCCCTTCCCTGTCACAGTCACGGGAGGTGATTAAAAGTGGCCCGGAGGCTGTCCGTGTGCTGGGTCCCTCTCCCTGGCTTGACAGAGCTTCGGGAGGGGTCCGGAGTCAGCTCTGTGTTTAACTAATGAGGACCCCTGTCGAGAAGTTCAGACGGGAGTTGAGGTAAAGTTTGCCGGCGCTGTACGCCTCCCGAGTGCCAGCTGTTCCATGTTCCAAACATTTGAGGGGGGCACAGCATGATCAAACTATCTGCTACCTTTTTTTAATCTCTTCCAGTCTCTCTCTCTCTCTCTCTCTCTCTCTCTCTCTCTCTCTCTCTCTCTCTCTCTCTCTTCTCTATCTGTCTGTCTCCTCTCAATTCAGTTCAGTTCAAAAAGCTTTATTGGCATGATAATTCATGAAGAACTTGTTTGCCCAAGCAAACAGTATCTAGAACTCATCAGAACATAAAATAACATAGAGTTCCTTCTCTCACACTCACGCACTCACTCACTCACTCACTCACTCACTCACTCACTCACTCACTCAAAACCACACACACACACACACACACACACACACACACAGACACACAGAGAGCATAACTTGCTGCTGTTCTTTAGCTTTCACAAAGGATGACGTTCATTAAGTGAATATGAGCATCGAGAGGAATGTGTTTCCATATGGAATGTGTGACATGCGTTTTGGAGGAGGCTCTTCATTTAAGGTCTCTGTGTTCTCATCTCTTTTGCACTGCATCGTGAAGGCTCTTGTGCATTGAGTACAGACAAAAGGATGACCTTACCTAAATCACCTCAACCGCCCACGGCCTGACCCATATCTCAAGGGGATGGGGGGGGGCGTCCAACTAAGTGGCCGTACGAATTCTGTTCCTCCTCCTCCTCATCTTCCTCCTCCTCTTCTTCCTCCTTCTCTTTCATCTTTGTCCGATTTCTTTTTCTCCTCTCCTTCCCCTCCCCCTCCCATCATCTCGTTCTCCTCCTATTCTTTTTACTCGTGCTCTTTCTCCTCTTCATCACCTCTCTCTTCCTCCTCCTCCTCCTCCTCCACTTCCTGCATCTCTTCCTACGCTTCCTCTCAACTGACCTTCTGACTGGGTACAAGTGTGGGCGGCTTTGTCAAGCTGACATCTCAGTGGCCTCATCTGCGGCGGTGGCCTTGACCTGTCAAGCTAACATGCTGACCGGGTGCTCTTAAGCCCCTTTCACATTCAGAAACGATACATTAGCGTTTAAGAAATAGCAGGTTCAGGGGATTTCGCAATGTGAAAGGTAGACGTGTTCTGGTCCCGGGGTTGTCTGAAGCCGGTTTCAGAGGCGAGTTATGGGAGGCGTTGCCTAGCAGCATGTCACACGCAATTTGGGAGTGAACAATGACGTTAAGCATGCCTTGGACCTAGGAGATAAACTGATAAACACAACTGTCATGCTAGTTCTACGTGGTTTAGCTTCCAAATGATGGCGGGCCACTTGTTATGTTATTTGAATGCCAAATGAGGTCCTTTTGTCTGTCGAAGTCATATTTCAGTGTGCTGAGTCCTGAACAACTTCTGCTCTGACAGTTAGCTCGTTGGCTAGTTAGCTATCATTAGGCAAACTTTCTAAAAAGACGTGCTGCTGGCAGCAGACGGTTTTGGTAACCTAGCAACAATAAACACTTGACCGAAGTGCTGAGAAAAGGAGGTTCAGGGCACTCTCAGCATAAAAAATGTGATTGTTGGACACACATATCTATGGACACAGCAGCTAAAGTTATCCTAGTCTCTTGTGTGTTTTCTGTATTTTAACCTCCTGCCTGGCCAAATACGTCATCAGTCACACACCCCTCATAGCGGGGTTGACCTCTGTTCCTTTCATATTCAACACGGCTCGGCTCTGATACTACCCCCCGAGACGGGTTGGATTGCCGAGGCGGGTTGACTCCCCACCCCGTGTCGTCAATGTGAAAGGAACAGCCTTAACGTTAAATTCGGCTGATTTAGCGTTCAATTCGGTGAATGTGAAAGGGGCTTTAGTTTCCAGGAATGCCTCTTCTCAACGCCCCCCCCCCCCTCTTCAAGACCCCCAGCATTGTCTGTGTGGAGAGATTAAAAACCAATAGCAAACACGTGTCTGGAGACTCGGGGATATCTCCATGAGAATGCCATGCCCTGGAGCACGGCTTTGATTCAGCCCCCTCGCATTTCAAAGGCCACCTTTGGCCACCCTTGGCTCTGCTCCCTGGACTGTGTCCGTCTACCGCGGCATGAAAAAAAAAATCAAATCCCCGCGGGGAGTCCGACCCTTCCAGCCTCGCCCCCACCTCCAGCCCCCCCCATGCGCTCCCCCCCCCCAAAGTCATCTCACCCAGGTGCGCCATTTGATCTCTCTCCTGAGACGGTCAAAATGACGTCCTTTCGCTAGAGAATTGACCAATCAGACGGGCCTATTAGCAACACTGGGAAAACGGAAGGGTGAGCATGGGGGGGGGGTGGGGGGGGGGGGTACAATCCATATTCATGTACAGAGCTGGACTCGGGGCTTAATTATCTAGCTGATTTCACAGAGATGTGTTAAGTGCCTTTGTCCAGGCAAATGTGTCCGCTTGTATTTGGTGTATATATTTTTTTCTCCCTCTTCCGAATGCGCGGTCATGTCTGCCTGTGTTGAAATGCTCCTAGCCCGACGGGTGGCGCTTAAATTAATGTGATATCTTGATGTCTAAGAGCACTTGCTGCGAGGGAGATGACATTTGTCGTCTTGCTGAAAACAGAGTGCCGATAACTTTGCCTTTTCTTTTTTTTTGCTGCCCTGCGGTAATGTATGCGGTAGTCTATGTAATGTTGTTTTTTTCCCTTTGTGGGCAAATTGATTCTGCACCACAGTAGCGCGGGGTGTTAATGTATGCATTTCTCGGCAAAGGCATGTCTCTACATACTGTGTATGGGTTTAGTCATGGAATCTGATGCTTTTGTGTGGAGGTGTCCATGTGCACTGCTCTTTACTCGGCCTGGACCATCTCTCTCTCTGCTCTTGTTACTTACTTTCACTCTCACAGACCCTCTCCTTCTCTTTCCTTCTCTTCTCATTTCATTTCATCTCTCTCTCTCTCTCTCTCTCTCTCTCTTTACCTCTCCCTATTTCCTTTCCAATCACTCTGTCGTTCTCTCACTTTCCTTCTCGCTGGGAAAAGTATGTTGAACACTGCTGAACTGGTTCCTGATTCCCAGTTTAAAAATGTATCTGAATCTCATCACCACCAAATGCCTTTTTTTAATTACTTAAACACATGCTTAATTAAAACCGGGGCCAAACAGGAAAGCCTCTCATGAATCTAGCAGCCTCTGCATCTGACTCTGTCTTTAAACGAACCAGGGAAGGAGACATTGCGCAGGCTTTTTTTTCACCAAGAAGGCCAGATTCCCTTCAACCAGTGCCCCCGGAGATATGTTTCAATTTCAGTAAATGAGATTTTTTTTTTTTTTTTTCACTTCAATTTCACCCTACCTTAAGGGGAGCAGGACTAGGGGAAAAGTATGTCTCCTTTTTTGAAGATAGTCTTTAATTGAAGGAATTGGCATAAATTAGACAGTCCAACTTCCTACATTTTAATGTGCGCTCGACAAATTACAGAAATGTACTCATCATGTAGCTTTCAGTGTAGAAGTTGTTGTTCGTGTTGTTTGAGAAAGGTTTGATGTTGCATTTCACCATAATACTGCTTAAGTTCCACATTTTTCTGTTTCATCGTCAGCTTTTGGATGGAGTGACACAGTTGAGTTTCTGTTGGACTGCAACGGCAAGCTGATGATTATCTTGTTATATTGGGTTCACTCTCGAGACTCACTGCCAGCATCACTGAGACCAAATGCAACTCAAGTTCAACCGCATAGTCTGTGTTACCTGCTCTAATTGCACCATGCAGCAACATCTAGGCCAATTAACTCTAACTGAGCACAACTGTTCAAAGTAAGCTAGAGCCACAAAGTTGACTCACATGGTAGTCTAGATCATTGGCAAAGAGTTGCGTAAACTTACACTGTAGCATTGGTGTACAGTATGATGATACAGTATCGTGACACAGTTAAGGGGTGCAGCTTCTCATAACCTTCTATTAGATTAGATTAACTTTAGCGTCCCAGAGAGGAATATATATATATACACATATACAGTATGTATAGAAGGTTATGATGAGAAGCTATATATATTTGATTAGATTAACTTTATCGTACCAGAGGGGGAATTTGTCTTGGGCATAGTGCTCCACACAGCTGCTTAACATACAACGCACACCAGTTCAATGCCACATAACACATATAAGTACAGCAGGAATAAGATATATTGAGCACAGAAGACATAGGAATCAGTGCCTAAATCGGAGCAAGAGAAACACTATCATATTGTATATACTGTAGCCTCTAACGGCAATAACATTGTATTGCACATTTCTCAGTGGTGTTGCCCTCTTACACCTTACACCAGTGAGTATGATTGTACAGCCCCTCTTTCTCCCCAGATATTGATATTAAAGATTTCCCTATGTTGATATGGCACATTTCCCATTGATATTGCACATTTCCCTAAAACTCATAGGACCCCCGTTAGTCAAACATTTGAAAATACACCACAAAGCCAGGACAAATTGTAATAAAATTACAATAAATGATAATAAATTAGAACCAAAATAAATTATCACTTGTAAAAAGTTGTCACACAAGAAGTGTGATAGCAGCACAAAACGTTTACAATGCTGATGCCTATACCTATACTTATAACAACAATAGCTCATAGACAATAGCCATGGTACAGCTAATAAACTATAGAGCTTGTACCCATGCTACACCTACAGTAATGCACAGCCATTTGTGCAGGCACAGAGCTGATAATAGATGATGGACTATATGATAGCTGATCGATATATGAAAAAGGCTGTTTTATTAAGCTTATTTGGAGGTCAATATGCCTCCTAGTAACTTTTATCAGCATGCATGCCAATGCATCATCATCTCTGGTCCTGTTATCAGTCACATTTGCTGTGCTTTATTTACTGTTTCTTCCCCAATCAGTGGATGGAATTTCAAACAGTTGTTAGCTCTGGCCCCGATAAGATATCTTTAAAAAAAGAAAAAAATGCTTGTGAGAATAATTGACTCTGTAAACATTTTTTAAGCACATCGGCCTAACCTGAATAAGCTGTTACATACATATTTGCTCTTTTGTGCTGATGCTATAGGCGAGCTAATCCAATGGGAATGTCCTTACTTGGCCAGGTTTACAAGGCACAGTTGGTTCCTATTGTAGTATTTCACTGAACATACAGCTCTGTGCTGTCTTTTGTTGTATGGCTACAGTTGACGCTAAGCTGCGGTATCTCATAAAGTACCTTACATGAGAGGCTTCAATGTAATGACATTTTGAGACAGCATACAACACCACAGCTGTTTCAGCAGACCATTCCTACCCTGCGTTTAGTTTTCTGGACGTTGCAGGATTGTGAAACAGCTGTTTCTATTCAGTCAATTCAATATGTGTGTGTGTGTGTGTGTGTGTGTGTGTGTGTGTGTGTGTAGTTCTTTTTTCTAAGATGTCCTTTTCTATCAAGCTTTTGTCAGTCTGACATTGACTTAAGGGAACACTATTCCATAGGAGTATAGCATCAAGTCTGTCAGACGTGTGGGGTATTGATCTGGCCAGTTACGTGACCGAGGTGGTTGTGAATCAGTTTCACCTGCTTTGGTGTCAACAATTTGGTGTCAACAATTAGCAACAGATGCACTACAGGGGCAATAATGAGATGAACCCCTAGGCTCGGTGAACCCTGCCTGAACTTTCGGGGAATTTGAATTTCGCCCCGGCAGCTCAGGCTGGAAACCAGCAGATCTATTTTCGCTGTTTACTGCCAGAACCTTTGGCTCCAATCAGAAACGGCCATACTCTAGTCCTGGCACGCTATTGGCCGGTGACGCGCCGAAAACTAAACTTAAGGCCCGTACAGACCAGATACGACACGAATTTGCGGTGCGAAAATGCGAAAAATTCGTGTGCGAAATTTTCGCACTCAAAGTGTACACACCGAGTCCGATGCGATTATTTTAATATTTCGCATTCTATTTCGTGCTGACGTCACGCAGCGAATTTCAGTAAGGGAGAGCTCGTAAAATCATCTAGATTTGAAGCAGTTCGATAGCCTTTAATAATTCATTGGACGGGCATTGTCTTGAGAGGTGCTGGGGAAATGAAAGTTTATACGGCCACCCTTCCCATCTACGTTGTGCTATTGTAACTATGTGCAGTCGAACCACAACGTTGGTTGGGTTCATTAGTACACACACACACACACACACACACACACACACAGACAGAGACACCTGCCTGCAGGTGTGCGTCTGTATGCACTGAGCGTACCATGAGGCTACTCATCAACGGGAGAAAATGTCCCGTGTGTATTCACACCAAATTGGCCGACCATACTTTACCAACTATGCACAGTATCCCATTAGCTGCATGCCATCAGGCTATTTACAATTTTCTATATTAAGTAGGCCTGAAGTTAGTCAACACGTTATCAAAATTAACTTAATGCAGAGTTACATCCACGCGCACACATGTTGTTTAAGCAGGAGAAATTACGCACGCAGGCGCGCAACTATTTGTTTTCTTTAACCCGGTTAGCGTTATCGGTACACAATGTGAAGCTAAATCACAACTCAATACTCATCATGGATATTATATCGCAACAACGAAAACAGAAAGGATGGAAAGCAAAGCTAGAGTTACGCCTATTCCTGATGGACAAAACAGGTAGACAATTGGTGTGCTTGACGGAATTGACTAGCTAAAGCCAGACGTTAACTGTACGCTAAAGGTGTACAAAACTAAAGGTAACTTAGCCATAGGGCTGTGTAACGTTGTCCAAATGAGTAGGTCACTGTTAGACTTTATTGTTGTATTAAATTATTGATTGCATGTGGATGCTGTTATGTAGGCTACGTTTTTGCTGACCAATGCACGAACCTAAAACCGAGACACGGGCTAATATTATTGTCCAGCATTAATACATATTTTCCGGGGGAGAGGTTGTTTGATGGGTGACACACACACACACACACACACACACACACACACACACACACACACACACACACACACACACACACACACACCCCACCACTTTAGCTCCCGCATATTGGATTCAATTTATGCTATTTGAGCGGACTGGTGTAGTAGCTTAATGTCTTGTAGGGTATGCTAGGCCTCATTTACAATGTTGCAAGACAAATTGTAATGCCAACACGCTATAAAACGTCCATAGGCCATAGCATGTACATGCACGAAACCATTGCACACGCATGCATGGAGCTACAGGCCTACGTCAAAAGTTATCTGCATAGCCATAACATCTTACAGCCTGTAGTGTAGAGCATCTGCTACAAGTAAAATTGAGCATCTTATGGCTATGATCAACACACAGCAAAAACTATGCAGCCTAGTTTGTATCTTACCGTTAAGGTCCACAGAAAGTTTCTCAAAGTTCCACATTGGGCTACACCAGGCAACGAGGCAAAATTTCGAGCTATGCCAAAGTATAATAATGGTTATCGTATCACGAAGAGCATCTATGGGTTCAGATGCCTATGCAATGGCCTATTCCAAAAACGTAAATTTCCGTGAATTTATGTTATATTTTCTCCATGCAAATGTGTGCAACTCTCTGTTAACTGCTGTAGTAGGATTTATTCATTATATTATCCTAGTCATCGCGGGCAGCAAGATCACCCATTCGGTCAGCCTTTTCTGCTCGTCGTCCTTAATGGAACCCTGCGAAATCATTATTTGATTGGTCAGGAGCTGTTTTTCGCATGCGAAATTTCGCATCAAACAGGACCGTTCCGAAAGTTTTTTTCGTCGCAACGAACTTCGTCCTCGGTGTGTACATACTAATTGGAATACATGTGTTTAATAGCCTGCGTAATTTCGTGCGAATATTTCGTCCGAAAAATCGGACTTGGTGTGTACGGGCCTTTAAGCGACGCGAAGTGCAGTAGAAACAAAGCGCAGCCTCGCCAGACTAATGTTCAATCCTAAAAGATTGAGTTTAGTATGGTGAAAACCAGACCGATGAACCCCAAAAAAGGAATGGTTTTACATCTT
Source organism: Sardina pilchardus (assembly GCF_963854185.1). Taxonomy (NCBI): domain Eukaryota; kingdom Metazoa; phylum Chordata; class Actinopteri; order Clupeiformes; family Clupeidae; genus Sardina; species Sardina pilchardus. Next base: position 9,153,211 of record NC_085014.1, on the reverse strand, counting down.
TATCTTTCTTGACTGATTTTTTCACTACTTTCACTTCTGGCTTGAGTCAGTCAGTGTCAGTAGTAGCGCAAGCCTGCAAAGGTTGCATAAGTAGTCCAACTCCTCCAGAATGGCACACCAATATGTCCCTTCGCCAGAAGGATTGCTGTGTCTCCCAGCCCCTATGAAATGACCTCCAGCAGGCAGCTGGTGTGGGTCTGCCACTGGCTCCCTGTGGTTCTCACAGATGAGAGCAGGTTCATCCTGAGCACATGGCAGACATAAAGGGTCTGAAGATGTTGTGGTGAACGTTATGCTGCCTGCAACATCATCCAGCGTGACCCGTTTGGTGGTGGGTCAGAGATGGTCTAGGGCAGTGGTTCTCAAGTGGGGTCCAGGACCCCTTGGTGCCCGTGACCCATAGCCAAGGGGTCCGCGAAATAATTTGCTTGAAATTATAAAGTTAACATTTTAAAAAGATGATGCTCTTTTCACCCATAAAACAAGCAAATTGTGTCCATTTGGTCCATTTTGACTTTTGGGTGCACTTTTAAAAAATAAAACACCTTGCACTAAAGTGCTGCTGTGGGCGGAACCTGGATTATTTTGAAGAACCTACAGCTGAGCTGGGATAGTGGACCAGGCCACAACTTCAGAGAATACGAATGGTTAACTGTTACTGTTACAAGGGGGTCCTCGGAAAATGTTATCCCCTAAAGGGGGTCCTTGGAACCAAAAACATTGAGAACCCCTGGTCTAGGGAAGCAAGACAGCGGCACCCTCACTGCTCTTAGGGTTTGGGATGAACTCTTCAGACCCGTTATCTGACACTGTACAGGTGTAGTGGGCCCTGGGTTCCCTCTGGTGCACAACAATGTGGCAGGAGTGTGCACTGTGCAGGCAGTTCCTGGAGAATAAAGTAATTGATTTGATGATACCATTGACTGTTCCCTACAACTCCCCTGACTAAAATCCAATAGAACACCACTGGGACATTATGTTTTAGGTCCATCCAACGCCGTCGGGTTGCACCACAGACTGCCCAGGAGCTCAGTGATGTCCGTGTGCACACCTGGGAGCAGATCCCCCCAGGAGTCAGGACACCATCCAGCGTCCCATTAGGAGCATGGCCCAGATGTCGTCAAGCATGTGGGGGCCATGCAAACTACGGAGTACCATTTTGAATAGCTGCGATGAAATTTAGGATGGAAGTGGACTAGCCTGTCGCATCTTTTTTTTTTTTTTTTCACTTCGATTTTCAACTTGTCTTTGAATTCAGGCCTCTGTAGGTTGATCATTTTCATTTTCAGATTTGTTCCTAACACATTACCCATTCCATATCAGTATAGATATACAGCATGATGCCCCCCCCCCAATTGAGATCTGATGTGTTCCTTTAATTTTCTTAAGCAGTGTAGATGTCAGAAATCAGCCATGACCAGTGTGAGTGTCTTAATAGCGACTCCAGGTCAATAAATAAGACCATTTTATGCGTAACGCTATTCGTTGATTGGGTACTAACCCTGATTACTGATTCAGACTGCATCAGTCTTGACTATGGCTGAGATTACCAACATCGTTCTTTGGATTGCTTGCAAGTATTCACACACACACACACACACACACTTTTTTTTCAGTTTTTTTTTTCTTTTGCAGAGACCTCTACATGACTGGGTTGCACAAAGGCAGAAGTCAGATCTGAAATCCAAACTAATGTGATTAATATGGATGTTTGCTCGCTGGCCAAACATGTCCGAAGCGCTAGCTCATCTATCGGAACATTAACGGGTGCAGGCCGGATGTGGAGTCAGACGAGTGACTCACACTCCGCTATCGACCTCCGGGCCGGCCGAGTCAGACTCCGCATTAGGGCGGTGGGTCCAACCCAGAATCCTAGATGAGACACACACACACACACACACACACACACACAGGCCCGTCGCTTGATCTAGCCGGAGCCACAGGGGGCTGCGTTGCAAGGATCAAGCGTCTTGTCTTGTGGTGATGTTTTAAACATATTAAAATTCCCAAAGTATGGGAGATTGATTGTTAGGCTGTATTGGAGGTGATGGCAGAATTTGAGATGAGAAACAAAGACCTATTGCTTGATCCACTTGCCGCAGGCCATATGCTGTTCTAAGAGACAACATTTTATGTTGATGTTTTAAATGCATTTAAATCTTATTATAGAAGATCAACTGCTAGGCAGGGCACAGTAAGTGCTAATGGTAAGATGGTGGAGGTGGTTGATGGCAGTGGTGATGGAAGAGGTAGTATTTGTGGTGACCTTCTCAGGGAGAGATTATTTGTTGGGCAGGGCAGTACAAGGCGGTGATTATCAGTCCAAGTTCAATTTGGAAAAGCTGCAAGTTCTTGATTTAAAAGCAATTGGGGCTGAAGAAAAACCCTTATCTCCAACAAACTTGAAGGGTGTTTTTTTTTTGAGAATTGTATGTTTCAGCTCTTGAAAAATACACTTCAGAATACGTGAGCCCCCATGTTCATGTCCCCCAGAGTGTGCCTCTGTAGCTGCCTGGCAGCTTTAGCTGTTGGTGTAGCAACTCGAGCTAGATGGAACTGATTGGTTTTTTTTTTTCGTACCGACAGTACTCTGTGACCTTGAGAGACAGAGATCTATATGAACGAATGTGGCCATTTTAACCATTAACTATTTTTGGCTGCTTTTACCCGTGTGTTTTGAGTCGTTTTCCTTGTCGATGGCCTATGACCTGAGATTGAGGCTGAGCTGTCTGATAGGCATTGCGTTTCATTAAATTATCTTATTCAAAAGGGCTTAATGTCTCGGTTTACTTTATTACGTGCAGCTAGCTATACGTGACAGGAAAATTGTTTCAAATTTCATCATTTTTATGGAATAAATTACATTTTCTTCCAATATTCTCAGGATGCCAACAAATTCAGCCAGCACCTATTACCATTTAAATGTGTACAGTATGTAGATCTAGCATGTATTCCAAAGTAAGTTTTAGTGTTCAAAGCAGACCTTAGTAGAACCTCCAGAGAATCCTCATCAGACTGTGATGAGGTAGTTCACACCTTGTAGTTTCTTTGTGCCATTTGTTTGTGCCCACTGACTGTGCAGCTCTCTCTGTGTGTGTGTGTGTGTGTGTGTGTGTGTGTGTGTGTGTGTGTGTGTGTGTGTGTGTGTGTGTGTGTGTGTGTGTGTGTGTGTGTGTGTGCGCGTGTGTGCGTGTGTGCGTGTGTGCGTGTGTGCGTGTGTGCGTGTGTGTGTGTGTGTGTCAAAGGGTCCATCTAGCCCCTCTGTCTGATAACAGGATCTAAGGCTTGTATCCCTGTCACACAAGTCCTTTCATGGGAGTGACTGGGTCTGGCAACCTGCCACCCAGGTCCAATTAAGTGCGTGTCAGGTCTGCCCCAAATGAGACAACATGGCTGTGTCTGGACACACCACACAAGCACACCAATGTAATTGTAGCTCACACAAATGACTCTCTCTTTCTCACTTTCTCTCTCTCTCTCTCTCTCTCTCTCTCTCTTCCTCTCTCCCTCACCTCCCTCCTTTTCTCTCTGGGATTTAATCAGATCAAGCAATGAAGTTTGAAATGCTTGAAAGTTACTCTATCCTCTGTAGGTGTTCCTTCCTAAATTGTTTCACAATTTGCGGTGGATGTGCGTAGAATTATCTTTCGCTCAACGGAATAATAGCACACTCACACACCGAGAAAAACTTAGTCAGCATATTTCTGTCCGGCACTTACGAGGACGCTGGGGAGCTCGTAATTAATGTTATTGCAGTCTCTCTGAGTGAGAATGGGCATTGATGCTCATCTAATGGCTTGTTGTGCTTATTTTGACAATGACTGAAATGCTTTCTTTCCATCACAACTACAGTACTCTCAATTGGATTGATGACACTCTCAGGGGGGGTATCATCATGCCTACAGGAAAGCAGTGCTCACTTGAAGTCTATAAAGCTTTCTCTGGGGGGGTGGAATGCTTAAAGACTTAAACATTATGGTTTCAACTGTGTGGAATATATCCATACCTCCTTTCAGGTGTAATGTCTATGTGCGAGCCCTAGCAAGTATAAAGTTCTCTAAGGACAAATAATTACCTTCACAGGGGCATGTTCTTGCTTACAGATCTTAGGTACATCTACAACAGTGTGTGCCAATTCCAAAGAAATGCAAAGTAATATGAATAATATAGATTACATTATTCAAACAAATATGCTGCACCCACAGCTCAACATTAAATTACCTGCAACATTGAGCTAGCTTCTGGGATTTATGGATTTGGCTTTGTTCTGTAGCTCCTCTCATTACACACACAGAAACAGATGTACCACGCTGGCATCTATTTATCCCAAAACAAACAAATATATCTGAGGCCCTGAGAAGGATTTTCCTGACATCTCCCATTTATTTATCAAAGCATTATACAAGTGATTTGCATTCACATACCCGCCTTAAGGGAATATATTTACAGAATCAGAAAAATGCACCAATATTTGGACAATGTCCTAAGTTATCTCGAATAAGACGCACGGCACATATGCCGCAAGGACGTAAACAAGATTGCATCTTGCTTGATCAGGATTGCGTCATGAACATAATGAATGCTAATTCATTGTCTGCACAATCTGTTCAGCCCTCTTAGAAACGCGCATCCCCATTACTTTGCATTAGATTGTAGCCACACGATTTACCTTTTCCCCCCCGTCACTTCAGCTCTTGTGATTGACCTATTTCTTATCTTCACATCTGTCTGGGGCTTTAAGTGAACCTAACGCTCTTGACCAGTGTAATGGCAGTCCTTAATAACCATCTGGTATAATGCAAGAGCACTTGTGCTAGTTTATTGACACCTCGTGCTCTCCGACCAGAGATTGATATGGAGGACTCTGACTCAAGCATCCCCTGGGCCCAAATCAATTTTTGCATTCAAGTGGAAGTTGTCAAACTTGCCTCGTGTGCAGATCAAGGAGCCGCTCTGCTGGAGCAGTGCCTTGTAAAAAAAAAGATAGCTAAAACAGAGGCTCAAGCTCGTTTCTCACGAATCTGGAAGTGGAGCATTTTGTATTTTTATTATTATTATTATTATTATTATTATTGGGGGCCAAGCAGCGAAGCTGCGAGGCAACCCATAGTGATTGTACGTATTCTTATTATTATTATTATTATTACACATTGCCCATTTCCCAGCCAACCATACACTCCAGAGTTCTGAAATTTGGCACACTCATTCAACTTCAAATTTGCCCGAATCTATTAAATTTACAGACAACAAACCCCAAAACTCCAGCGCCACCAACAGGTCAGGCTGAATTTTTCTAAAAGTTACCCAGGTCTCAAATTTTGTCCATTTCTTACCAAACTTGTCACACATGACCTTCACACAAGGCCACTCAAGACTTATCAGTTTGTTAATTAATATTCAAAAGCGTTTGCTTGTCACAGCCAATCAAAGTTGGCAACGCACCAAAAAACAGCATGTGAACCTATACTCTATGTAACCAAAGAACCATACAGTAAAAAGTTGGGTAATTTGGTACACTTATTCTCCCTGAGCCAATGACCACTTACCTCAATTTCCAGACCCCAGAGCCCAAAACTCCAGCGCCACCAACAGGTCAAAATTCATCAATTTTTCAACAACATTAATGCAAATAACTCTAAAATGCTTAGACCTATCAAGCTGAAACTTGCTCAGTGTATTAAGGCAAAAGGTATGGCCCCACCCACCAATTAACAAGACTTTTCCACAAACGCTGTAGCGCCACCAACAGACCAAGATCAGAACTTTCAAAAAGTTTCACAGGTCACAAATTTCATCCGATTCTCACCAAAATTTGCACACACTATCTTCAGACCATGCCTTCTTATTGCATTGCTTTTTGGAAGAATTGACAAAATTATTTGCCCTTAACAGCCAATCAAAATCGGCGGCGAAGCCGCCACACAGACATTAAACTTAAATCTCTATGGAAGCCATAGAACCATACAGTTAAACGTTTTGAAATTCAACACACATATTCCTCTATGGCCAATGACCACTTTCCACAATTTACAGACTCTTAACCTCAAACCTGTAGCGCCACCAACAGGTCAAAATTCATCAATTTCTCAACAACATTAATGCAAATAACTCTAAAATGCTTAGACCTATCAAGCTGAAACTTGCTCAGTGTATTAACGCAAAAGGTATAGCCCCACCCACCAATTAACAAGACTTTTCAACAAACGCTGTAGCGCCACCAACAGACCAAGATCAGAACTTTCAAAAAGTTTCACAGGTCACAAATTTCATCCGATTCTCACTAAAATTTGCACACACCATCTTCAGACCATGCCTTCTTATTGCATTGCTTTTTGGAACAATTGACAGAAGTGCTCGCCTCTAACAGCCAATCCAAATTGGCGGTGAAGCCGCCACACAGGAAGTGAACCTACATCTCAGCAAGGCTTTCACGTATCAAGACTTGGGAACACATCCCAAGGACACACACACACACAAAAAAAAAAAAATTAGAAATTAATTGGGGCTATTTTCTTAACATCCACTCTCTCTCTGTCCCAAACCCAGACAAAAGCACACACACTCTCCTCTATGGTGGTTGTGGGGGGCGGGGGTTCCATTTGCACACGCCCACTCTTCCATTTCATGTGTTTTGACCACTAGGGGGGCATTATATTCACAGTAACTCAGCTCATTTTTCATTAATGCTTTCATCGGAAGTTAGCTCATTTGTCATTAATGCTTTCATCTCACGCTCTCAAACCCAGACACAAGCACATACACCTTCCTCTATGGTGGTCATGGGGGGGGGGGGGGGGGTTAGCTTTCCCACATTTTCCCATGGACTTCCTGGATGACCACTACGTCTGTCCACCTACTGGGTGGTAAGACACCTGGGATTTTCCGCTGCTGTGCCTCAGCCAGAGGCCATGTGAATCTTAGCAATGCCACAGCCTCGAAAGGGATAGAGGGACTTACTCACTGTTAAACATCCTGCTGGTTCATTCTCTATATATAGCCCACTCTCGCCACAGTTTTCTCTGCGACGGTGGGTGAAAATTTGGACGATTTGGAGCTGAGCATTGTGGGTAAATCCCTCCCAAAGAGTTTATTGGGAGCCAAGCAACAACATTAATGCAAATATCTCTGCTATGCTTGAACCTATCAAGCTGAAACTTGCTCAGTGTATTAAGGCAAAAGTCAAGGCCCCACCCACCAATTAACAAGACTTTTCCATGATTGCTGTAGCGCCACCAACAGACCAAGGTCAAAACTTCCAAAAAGTTTCACAGGTCTCAAATTTCATCCGATTCTCACCAAAATTTGCACACATCATCTTCAGACCATGCTTTCTTATTGCCTTGCTTTGTGGAACAATTGACGGAAGTGCTGGCCTCTAACAGCCAATCCAAATTGGCGGCGAAGCCGCCACACAGGAAGTGAACCTATATCTCAGCAAGGCTTTCATGTACCAAGACCAAACTTAGAACATGGGCTCAGAACCCTATTAAGAGAGGCCTCAATAACTTTGGTGCCCTTTGACAACTGTGGGGGCGCTATAGTAACAGGAAGTAGGCTCATATCTCAGCAACGGTTTCAAGTATCAAAACCAAACTTGGTATATGGACTTGGGACCCCACCCTGAGGACGCACAATACATTTGGAGTACTCTGACCACTAGGGGCGCTATAATTAGCAAAACTTTCTCGGATCAACACCAAACTTGGCACGTGGACTTGTGGGCACATCCTGAGGACCTACACTAAATTTGGTGGCGTTTGAACACTAGGGGCGCTATAATTAGCAAAACTTTCTCGTATCAACACCAAATTTGGTATGTGGACTTGTGAGCACATCCTGAGGACCTACACTAAATTTGGTGACGTTTGAACACTAGGGGCGCTATAATAAACAACACTTTCACCTATCGAAACAAAACTTGGTAAGTGGACTTAGGAACACATCCCAAGGACACACACACACAAAAAAAAAATTGAAATTAATTTTGGCTATTTTCTTCACATCTACTCTCTCTCTGTCTCAAACCCAGACACAAGCACACACACCCTCCTCTATGGTGGTCGTGGGGGGGTTCCATTTGCACATGCCCACTCTCCCATGTCATGTCTTTTGACCACTAGGGGGGCGCTATAATCACAGGAAGTCAGCTCATTTTTCATTCATGCTTTCATCTCTCTCTCTCTCTAACCCAGACACAAGCACACACAACCTCCTCTATGGTGGTCGTAGGGTGGGGGGTTCCATTTGCACACGCCCACTCTCCCATTTCATGTCTTTTGACCACTAGGGGGGCGCTTCAATCACAGGAAGTCAGCTCATTTTTCATTAATGCTTTCATCTCTCTCGCTCTCTAACCCAGACACAAGCAAACACACCCTCCTCTATGGTGGTCGTGGGGGGGGGGGGGCGTTCCATTTGCACACGCCCACTCTCCCATGTCATGTCTTTTGACCACTAGGGGGGTGCTATAATCACAGGAAGTCAGCTCATTTTTCAGTAACGCTTTCATCTCTCTCTCTCTCTCAAGCCCAGACAAAAGCACACAAATACTCCTCTATGGTGGTCACAGGGGGAGGGGCAGAGGGGAGTTTGTCTTTCCAAATTTCCAAAGCTTGGCCCCCACATTGCTGCTCGCAGCTTTAATTATTATTATTATTATTCAGACTTAGTCTTTGTCACCTGTCAAATGTCCTTGTTAGTTTTTAATCATGTTTTAAGTAAAATTTTTGCCAATGAAATCTAGAAGCTTATAGCTGACACTGTGGTCTGTATTCTTTAACCCTACAGCTCTCTGGTTGTCTTCATCTCTGTTGTTCTCGCTGTGTGTCCTGTTTCCCAACCTCTTCCTCTTCCTCTCCCTCTTCTTCCATCGCTCTCTTCTTGTCTATTCCCATCTCTATCTCTTTGTCACTTTCTCTTCATTTGTGTGGGTCTCTCTCTTCTCTTCTCTTCTCTTCTCTTCTCTTCTCTTCTCTTTTCTTCTCTCTCTCTCTCTCTCTCTCTCTCTCTCTCTCTCTCTCTCTCTCTCTCTCTGACGATTTGCTGACTGAACATGCAGTGACATGGTGACATGACAAGGTTGACTCAGGGTGAACCACTAAGCAAGAGCAGAAATTCTTTCATGTCTGAGCTGGCAGGGGTTCACCGTCCACACATTACACCTTTGGCAAACAGACATTTTTAAACAAACGGGAACAACATCACCCAAACATGCTGTTTTAACTTGGTGAAAGTGAAACTGAAGTTTTCCCACATATCCACATTGGTCTAAGTGTTCACAAATAGTTGTGTGAATCCGTGATAAAACCTCCGTTTCAATAGCTAAGATAAACAAGGCCAAACTGCATGAACAAATTATGCATTCATAGCCATAGCGTTTCTGTTGCAATCAAAATCAACCTAAGCAAACACGGTCTCACACCCAACTCGTCGAACGAGGACGCATGCAGCCGTGAACCTCACTGCTGTTCATCTGTCAATCATCACGTAAAGCCCGCCCTGACAATGTGATTGGTCCGAACAGCTCTGTATCTCGAATAGTAGCAGCTGATCGGAGCAGTGCCAGACCGAAGTTCCCTGCAGAAAAAGAATGTAGGCGGGGCTAAACTTCGGTCTGGCATCCAGGCTAACTCACAGGCTTGGCTTGAGTGGAAACTTTTGTCTATGTTTTCTTAAAGAGACATTATGATTGAGTCAATATGAGTTTGTTTGTTTAACATTAGTGAGCTCATTTGCCTTGCAGACAGTAACACTGCTGATGACGCCTACACAATTCTGTGGGTGACTTGAATGTATTTTGCTGATACAGTATATCTGGTGATGGCCCCCTGTTAAAGGCATTCTTTCATTTTCACTGAGTTTCTGACCAAAAGACCAAATCAGTCTCAGCAGCTAATGGGAACAACTACCATATTTTGGTGACCCTACAGGTGTTAGTTACCTGCGATTTCCTTAAAAATGGTGAAAAAGTCCATAATGTCATAACTACTGTATATTACCACAACATTGGGAAAAGGTCTCAGGGCCAGATGTACATAGATTTGCGAACGTAGCGTTAACTGCACCATAGCCAACACGCTGAAAGCGCACGTCGTGATACTTCAATGTACTGTACGTCTTATTTACCAATCCTGAAATTCGTTGGGGAATCTATGCCTTTCTTTCTATTTTTTCCCCTGCACACTTCACGCAACTTATCCTGTTCATCGCTTTCCAGAGCAACTACATTTAGCCACCCCCCAGTCTGGTTTGTTTCAGATCACTTGAGAAACTTTTGGGATGAAATTGTTCTTCTCCCACACTCTCGTTGTTTCCGTCTAATGAAAACAGAGGGATCTGTCAGGTAGGTCAAGAGGGCCTCGTTGTCTAATCGCCATCCCCGGGCGACTAATTAGCAATCAGACTCAGGGAAGGAGACCTACGGGAGCTCAAGTGAGCGATCCTTGTGTTGAGGAAGTCACAAGCGCTTCCAGCACCACACCTACGCCAGAGAAGAAGGGTCGGATATCCGAGTTACGGTGATTGACAACTTCTCACCCCAAGCGAGACATGGCCACATGGCTGCAAGAAAAGGAAGGGGGAGCCGATGCCTGTGCCAAAGCCATCGATATCTCAAAGTTGCGACACTACCGTTGACTCCCGTGAACAAACAATGGCGGCACTTCCGGGATCTATTCCATTGAGAATGAATGAATATAATACGACTTTTCTACATGACTTATAGTCGTGTGCATAATAATGCATTTTCATTGAGTAATGTATATGTATGTGGAAATGCAGTTTATAGTCATTTTCATCGAGTATTCACCGTAAATATTAATGCGATCGCTGCTGTCAATCCCGTAGTAAACCAGGGACCGAGGAAACTACTGAGTCTACCCACTAACCACGTGACCGCTCTAATCTGGCTTTAACATGGAAGTCAACGGCTGTCGCAACTTTGAGATATCGATGGCTTTGGCCTGTGCAACTAATGAAATGTGGTTGGGGGGTGGGTGGGTGGAGGGTGGGGGGGGGGGTTGGGGATCTGAAGGTCTTTTGAATGTTAAATGAGCTCTGTTCTCCAGGCTGGGCTGATGAATTCAGATAGACAGGCGCAGATAAAAGGAAGGCTCACGCCAGCGGAACAGTTAAACGTGCTGCACTGGGCCACGGGAGGAGTTGATGAAGGAGACCGGGAGAAGTAGAGAAGGAGAGAGGGAACAGAGAGAGAAAGAGAGAGAGAGAAAGAGCACGCTCCTTCTGCTTGGCCTGGATGGGATCCAAGAGAGAGATGTTTGAGCATTTCTAATGAGATGTTGGTGTTTGGCGATGGCAGTTGCTTTCTCCCCCCCCCCCCCCCCCCTGAATCTTCATGGTCATAAAGGGAGACCATGCTGAGGGGTGTTTACAGATGGCGCTTGAGGAATGGCACTCTGCTACTACAGTTAGAGATTTGCTTTTCCTGCCCTGTCACACTTGATGGATTTTAGTTTTCCCCCGAAGTAAAAATTGCCCACTCTTGACACAATGACACTCAGACCAAGCTGCAGCACTGGCAACCTACCAATGTCCTGTTTGTCATGTCAAGGGACTCGGGTTTTTGTGCGACTTAACGCATTGTGTTGAGATGGGAAGGGATTTTCGACTCTTAAAAACTCGCCGAGTGTGTTTGACTCCTGGTGGTGGTGACACGAAGGCCCCTTCTCTGCTGGTGTGTGAGAAGGAGCGACCCAGTCGCACTGCCCAATCTGTCGCGCTCCCAGCTGGGGAGCGTTAAGTTCGGCCTCCGCTGCTCCCGTCGTCCGTGGCGCGAGGCGAGGCGAGGCGATCTTCTGAAGAGGCCGGGCGACGCGTTAGCCGCTGAGCTCTCCCAGCGAGCGTTCGGTAACACGCGACACAAAAGATTGACCTTCGCTCCGCTCCTCGAAGTTAATTTGACAGATTTCTGTGAAATCGTAACAAAGGGCAAATGAATGTGCTTCAAAGAGCCCCTTTATCCACCTCCCTTAATGCGCGTCAAGTTCACAGAGCAAGGTGTGTGTGTGTGTGTGTGTGTGTGTGTGTGTGTGTGTGTGTGTGTGTGTGTGTGTGTGTGTGTGTGTGTGTGTGTGTGTGTGTGTGTGTGTGTGTGTGTGTGTGTGTGTGTGTGTGTGTGTGTGTGTGTGTGTGTGTGTGTGTGTGTGTGTGTGTGTGGTTACAGTTCCTCAGCAGCAACAGCACAGTGACAGGGAAAAGGACGTGTTGCCACCTCTGGGACCAAGTGTCTGTGGTGCAGGACTTTTTGAAGATTTAATAGCCTTCCTCGGCTCCCTACAGAGTGCCCGGCGCACAGAGACAGGGAGAGGGGGAACGGTGGGTTATCGACACTGGCGTATTTGGGGGAAAACCGCACGTCACCAACTGTCTCTGCACCACCACAACACACACACTCCCTCTACCCTCAACACACACTCTGACAAACGCAAACACACTTACACATCCGTTCATACTCACTCGCTCACACTACTCTCTCAAGTCACTGTCAGGAGTGTCTTCTGGCTGAGTGGCAGACGAGTCCAAGCCTCTCCTGGCTGAAACTGTAAATCTTCAAGAGTGTACAATTCATGCCCAATTTCAGAAGTGGCCCTAAGCCATTTTGGCAACTTCAGACTAGCTTATCTCAGTAGCTACTTTTTTTTTGATGTGCAATCAGTTCACATACGTTACAGTGTCATTCATGTATTAGACACTTGACATATGTCACCTGTCAAATGATGATGGTCTAAATATGGGTTTACCTGTACAAACACCAACAGCATGAGGTGCAAGCTTCATGTTTCTATTTGTTGCAATAGTCTGCCTGCAGACTGCTCAAAAGTGTTCTAGCTCTAACTTTTTTTCAATGCTCATAGAGACTTAAATACTGTACTTGTAGATCACCTCACAGGGTGACCATACAGTACGTACGTTTTCAGAGTATGTATATTTTCAGAGAAATCCTTTCTCCTTCTTTCCCTCAGTCTCTCCCCCTCTCTCTCTCTTTCATTCATTCATTCAATCTTTCTTTCTTTCTCTTTCTCTTTCTCTTTCTCTTTCTCCCTCTCTCTCTCTCTGTATCTTTGCTGTCCTACGTGTCCGTGTATTTTGTGTTGTGCGCGTGAGGATCAGGAACTTTGATATTTTTCCCATCTTATAATTTCCTTTGAAGCCCTTTGCCGACACTATATAATTATATTGTTATTTCTGTATATACTGTATACTAGTATATAGTCTGAGTTGAATGTCGTGGGATATTTCAACTCACGGAACGTCTCTCGGCCAATCAGAAACAAAGAAACAGCTCCATAGAACCCAATTGTTATATAATTCCGTATACATAATTCTGTATCATTTCCCCCCCTTTCCTCTCTGGCAGGTGCTCTGGCCGTCCTGATCCCGGAGCTGGACCTGGTGATCTCCCTGGTGGGCTCCATCAGCAGCAGTGCCTTGGCCCTCATCATCCCTCCCCTGCTGCAGCTGCTCACCTTCCACAACGAGGGCATCTCCTGCTGGGTGGTGCTGAAGAACGTCCTCATCAGCATGGTGGGGCTGGTGGGCTTCGTGGCCGGCACCTACATCTCCATCGAGCAGATCATCAAACGCAACCATCAGCGGCACAACGACCTCTCCTTCCAGGTCATGTGATGTGATGTGACGGGAGGAGGAGGACAGTGGGGGAGGACGACGACACAAAGGTTTCTGACGTGGTCTTACACTGACTGACGGACCTCTTTTATTTTTCAAATGCTGTACCACAATCGGGTTTTGATTTTGATTCCACTCACAGATTATCTGCTGTTGTTATATTATTTCTCTTTTTTTTTACGGATTGCTACTGGTGACTTGTTTTTATAGCGGTTATCGTGTTGGTACTGTTTTATTGTGTTTTATTCTGCATGGGGTTCTGTGCTCGCAATCCCACAGGTGATTATTGCAAATCTCTTTCTTTTGAAGGCCTTGGTTTCCATCACATTGCTTCATTACATTTTAACATTCGTAATATTACAAAACATGTCAAGCTTTTGACACTTCATTAGCTTTATCTTATTATTATTATTATTAGTAGTAGTAGTATTATTGTTATTGTGTTATTATATTATTATTATTACACATTGTAAATTCCCGCATTGTAAATGATGTCACATATTTGACATTATTGTAAAAAAAAATGTGGAAAATATTATGGCTGTTGTATGGGCAGCTGAGAAGGATTTTCAATGAGCTCCTAATGTTAAGTTAAGTGGTCCTTGACCTTTTGGCGTACGTACCTCATGCTGAAGTTGATTTACACATTTTGCACATATTCGCAGCAGACAGTCATTGCTTCATTATTTCAATGGTTTACTTGTTGTGTTTTGGGTACTAGCTAGGTGTATACTTCACTGATCAGACTTCACTGATTCTTAATTTGCAAGAGGGGCCACTGTTCCTGCAGTTGAACAGGAGTTAACGTTTCATAAGTTACTGACTGACCTAAGTCCCTCGGCACCGAACAAACTCCTCACGGTGGACAACGCCCCTGTTTTAAAGCTCATTCCCCTTGAAATAAGAAGCCGATAATTGGGAGCAGTACTATTTTAATGGACCACCCTCCTTAGCTGTGGGGCTTAGGTTGTCTGAGACCCGACCAGAGCTTCCTTCTCAAACGGTGTGCTCAAAAAAAGACTTGGAAGTATTTGTCTCCTCAATGTGGTTTTCAAAGATATGGCGAGATCAAAGGGGGCGAGTAGAGGGAGTGGGCCCGTGTGACAGAAAACATTAGACAAAACCCAAGCGTGCAGAATTCAACAAGATGAGCGCATTTTCAGGTCTCCGACTAAAGTGAAAATTAAATTCTTCTTGTAGTGCACCATTAAAGCCAGCGTCTGCCCCTGCACTGGCTCGTTGGAGTCGATGTTTTCGGTAGAACTTGCAAAGGTGTGTAGGTAGGACTGAAACTTCTATGTGTTTTTTGTTGTTGTTGTTGGTTTTTGTTGGGTTTTTTTTAGCTTTCTTTTCAACTATTACCAAAGTGCATTTTAATTATTCATCAATGGTCTTTTGAGTTATTTTTTAATGTGTGATGAAATGCATTGAAATGTTGTGATTTTCAGTGTTATAACCTCAAGGGGATCGGTTCAGGGATGATGTCTTCCAGATAAGGAAATTATATTAATTGGGAAAATTAGCAAAAAGAAAGTGATTTTTTGATGAAGATACAACTTTTGTTGTTTTCACATCATTTCATAATCTGCAAAATAATATGCTATCAACCTCTGTTCTATATTGCTAATCAGCAGTCGCCACTGTTTGAAGCATTTTTCTTTTTCTTATTTTTTTTTTTTTGAGATATGGTTATTGTTTAATTTTGTCTTTACCCTTTTCACGGGGAGTCTGTATATACAAATAGAATAGTTGCCAGTACCGTTATGATTATGTATGGTCCCATATAATGGTGAAGACAATCCATAAGCCATGGCAGCCATTGCTATCTCTATGAAGTTATCATGCAATTTAAATTCCTTAAACATAATGTTGGATGTCTTGACAGTGCCACCAAATTCAAGGCTACAAGTTATCAGCACAATGTCTAGACAATAATAGAAATGACGACCTTTGATATTTACATTTACATGTATTCATTTAGCAGACACTTTTATCCAAAGAGACTTACAGATCTTAAAATACTACAGACAAAATGGAATATTTTCGTCATTGTCTAAGCAGTCCATTTGAACTAATTTCTTATGTAGCGTTTTAGGTCAACTTGGCTTTTTTTTTTTTTTTTTGGTGCTTAGATAGATAGATAGATAGATAGATACTTTATTGATCCCCAAGGGGAGATTAATTCATTGGCATGTCTTTACCATTATTTGCAACTTTTCTATTTTTCTTCAGAGTCCAAAAAACATAATTTGGTCAGTATAATCCAGTACTGCTGTAATTTTAGTCATTTTTTATTTGTGGAATTTCTAAATGCTCATTCGAATTATATTGATTTTAATATTTAGGGATTGTTTTTTTTGTTTGTTTTTGTTTGTTTTCCTCAATTTTCCTCACCAGATTCCACATAATAGTATATACATACACAGATATCAATGAAGCATATACCTGAATGAAATGTTTAGAGCGTTGAAAGCACTTTGGAGACCATCAGAATCGCTTATGTTCATCAAGTTCTGATTCTATGCTAACCGCAGCCACCGCTCTTGTGTACCATAGCAGCTCTTGACTCTACACTAATGATTAAACGCCAAGTTCAGATTTTGGTTTGGAAGAGGAAAAGGATTACCTCCTTCTTTGCACTTTAGGAGTGATCTTTTTGAGCTAATTGACTATAATAGTTTTTTTTTAATGTTTCAAAGTTTTTTTTTTTTTTTAAGTTTGTAAAGCCTTAATGATACTGTATATTATGCTTGCCAAAATGACATGACAGAAACTGACACAGAAGCCACGTTTGCAGTCCGACACGACGCCATGCATCACGCATCACAAGGGAATTCTAAACATAGCTGGTTATGACCCACACACAGCCTGGAATCTCTCACAAGCAAGAGTTTCTTCATCTGTGTAGTCGTCTAGTTCCTCAAGCCTGTTCTTCTCCCCCTCTGGCCATCCATTTGTTTAACTCAAGTGATCGTTAATTGAATTATCCTAACGAGCCTTCCGATGAAAGTGTCAGATGGGAGATTAAACAGGACTGGAACGTATTGGTCCTGAACGGGACAATCTGCAGAAGTAGCGTTGATGACCTGTGCTCACAGTTATTAGTTCACATGTTTGTTCTTGCTCATGTGATGTACTCTCTCTTTTTTTTCCTCAGTGAGGCTTTGTTAAGGTGTGCTAATAAGGTGCTATATGATTCAGTGCAAATATGAAAATGTTTTTTTTGTTGACTAAATTTGGCTGATGTGTTTATTTGTTGATGCTGTCAAATAAAAGAAATACTGAGCAGATAATGACAAGGTTTATCATTTTTGATCAAGTACAAGTCATTTCCTCTTAGAAATTGAACAGTCCGTTTCAAAAAGCTCAAGGAACAATTTACGGCCGGCTCAGAACCGCTTAACTTAGAGAGGGAGGTGAACAACAGTGGACAACCAGCATAGATTTCACTTTAAAAGTAATCAGGAACAATGAAGAACTGCGGTCAAACAAGATGTTTAGGGGGAGAAAACAGGACGTATGTGAGTGTGCAGGCATCAGTGTATTGTTGAGAAGGATGAGTAAGAGCTCATGGAAGTGATTACAGGTGCCTGTGGGAGAGGAATCGGCCAAAGTGCCCACAGCAGAGCAAATGGGACGGATCGAAAAGGGACCCACGGAGAGAAAAACGACCCCTTATGTAGCCAAAACCTTCCACCCAGGTGTGGGCCACTGTTGGGCCAGACCGGTCCTGTAATTGGAACACTGGCCATGCCAGGCCCAGAGCCATATAGATACGTACTATCTATATGGCTCTGGCCAGGCCTAAAGAGAATACTGGGGGTCATAATAACAACAATGCACATTTTTCCTCACATAATTTTAAAACCATATACATGTAGTAATATGAAAATATTCATGAATGTGATTCCAGTCCTTTGCCTATTTTGAAGAAACTTCCCAACCTTGGCTTTTCTCAATAGCAGTAGAGATTTTTATATTTTCAAGTGGAAACACTCTGTCATGGCAGATTGCAACAGGTGTTGTCCTGTGAAAAGTACCTAGGCCTACTGTTATTAATATGGCTGTTCTTCAAGTAGACTATGTGACTTCTTTAAACGTTATTTTTAATGATAATGTTATTATATGTCTTTATTGTTTGCTAAGAACCATAACCTTAACCACAGGCTTTGAAGCTTGTTATGGTAAGGATATGAATTAAATCATATTTTTTTAATTATTCTGCCTTAATAAATCATAATTCACAATGGTACCCACTGTACCTAATGCTTTAGTTGATGTGTTGTTTATGCATGAGGTTCAAATGAGAGAACCTCATTTAACCGCACATTTTTATTCCTGACGATTCACAAGATATTAAGGAATAGATTGATATATAAATCATGAATTAATTCATGCATGAATTCATGATAATTGACGTACTCTTTCTGTCAAATGTTACTGTTTTTTCAAATACTCTCTCTGTCATATTATGGGATAGTCCGTTCACATGACTTTATATGCTGAACTGAGTCACGGTGTGCGTTTGATTTGATGTGAAACAGCTCTGTTAATGTAATCTGCCTCAGTGATAATGACTGATCATTTCCAACTGTGTTCTCTGATGAACATAAGCATTAACG
This sequence comes from Sardina pilchardus, assembly GCF_963854185.1. Classification (NCBI taxonomy): domain Eukaryota; kingdom Metazoa; phylum Chordata; class Actinopteri; order Clupeiformes; family Clupeidae; genus Sardina; species Sardina pilchardus. Next base: position 9,134,945 of record NC_085014.1, on the reverse strand, counting down.
CTAACAGTGGTGTGTCCATGCTCACATGCCGACGGCTGTTGTAAACTACAGGGGATGCCAGCGCTCCTATAGAACTTCTGTGAGTCAGCATCAGCAGTATGTGCTGTCATTCTCAACACAATCTTTTTAGTGCCTCAAACTTCAGACAAAGTTTTCAAATTGTTTTTAAAAAGTGCACGTCCCAGGCTAAAGTAAATTAACTGGGCCTACATCTGTTTCACTACATTACGTTTCTGCCAGGGGCCTTTAATCACAGCACTGATCCCTGTCAGAAAAATGTCCAGAAAATATAATTGCCAAAATATATGCCAAAATACAGAAATGTACTCTTCAAAATTGGTCTAATTTCTGCTTGTCCACTCTTCTGTAATTGGTCTAAAGGAGAATGTGTTATGAGAGTGGCACAGGGACATCTATTAAAGATGAAGCAGAGCTGAGCACATGTATGTTGGAGTTCACGTGTACCTCTGTTCATGCCTAGGCTACTAATGTGTCTGCAATTAAAAGGCCTGTCTGCTTTAATATTAGTGATCACATTACGTCCTAAGAACAAAGTGCTCTTTTATGACTGAAATGTGTGCGTGCGTGACTTTCCTAACGCTTTGCTTAATTCACAGCGCTGGAAAGGTCAGTTGCAGGACTCTCCCTGTGTCTGCTGGTTGCAAGTTGCAAGAGTCAGCTAAAGTTTTCTGCTGAGCCTATGAAAGTATACACACAGAGCATCTACTATACCAGACCTTAGTGGACCACATTTCTCTACCTTCTCTCGCATGCGGTATCTCCTGACTATACAGAGACTATGGCCTTGCCTGATCTGGTCTGTCTGAAGTTGCTGTAATTGAGCCGTGGGGAGCTTAAGGTGGCACGTGATGGAGGAGATGCTGAGAGCGATGCATCGCCGGGCACCTGGATCTCGTGTGTGGCACGTCTCGTGTGGCTCTGGTGGATTGATCACATCTCCTTCCCCTCCTCCTTCAACCAGCCACTGCGATCAGTGGCAGCAGCGCATGTTAAGGAGCTATGAGCTCAGTTCAGTGGGAGTTCATGGCAGCACTTTGGCAATGCGGCCGGCCTCTGACCTGATCACGGCCTCTGGTTTTATGTCCCTGACATGTGTGTGTGTGTGTGTGTGTGTGTGTGTGTACACCTGCGGGTGGCTTCGACATGTTATTGGAAGTTTTACAGACCATAGCCAGAAAGGTCCTTTTATTGTCCTGCTTCCAGTGTGGTTGACTCATACAGACGAGCCCTGCATGGGCGTGAGTGAGCATGGGCGATAAAAGTGCTCTCTAATAGTGTAAACAATCTGACCACTCTGGCAGCATGACATCCCGAGACTATACGTCCCGTAAATGAGCAGCGGAGCATGGATAACTGGAAATTGCCTCTTCTTCTTCTTCTTCATTGAGTTCTGGCTGATTGAGATATTCTCAAGCAGCTCTCATAAGACTTCTTTTGCGTATCACACATTAGAAATTTGTTTGCAAGCCCATTTCTTCAGCTTAATTAGACATTAGAGTATCTAGGATACACAATAAATACCCCCTCAATGGGTTTCCTCCGAGCTTTTCTTCATCGTGGGACCATTAGGCCACAGAAGCCACTTGTAACCGTTATTCTCCTTGACAGGTGCACTTCTTGTCCCCTGCTTTGCAATGCTAAGCAACGGGACCTCCATTTTTTGGCCGTCGTGAACTGTGCACCTGACTCCAGCATCTGGTGGGGGGTTTGGGGGGGTGGGGGGGTGGGGGGGACACGGTCCTACTCTTGTGTGGCACCTGCAGGCATGACCCACCCCGGCAAGCGGGCGACTCGCTGAACCGTCTGCCTCATGCGACCCCCGGACATGTCACGTCGCGGCTCGCTCCCCGTAATGCTTCCCGACATCGCTGCGCCGGATGACGCACCATGTCCCTGGCTCCTCCTAAGGGGCCCTGGGCTATGCTGTGCGCTTACTGATCGATTTCTCCCCAGCCTGGTGTAGATATTCTATTGCAAGGGTCCCCAAATGTTTCAGCCCATTCAGTCATGGTGCCAGTGACTCACGACCCCCACTATCCCCGAAGGTGGTAGAAGTATGTTAAATGCTAATTAACCTGTTGACACTGATGCTGTTGCTAATGTTGTTAGCCTGGGAAAACAAAATTGAAAGGCTTTTACTTGAAATGTAACTACTATTTTTTATCTTTTGTTACAATTATGGCTTTCTGAAGAAGCAAAACAGCTTGGTTTTAACTTCAAAACTGTCAACTTCATATGTGGGGACAAAACTTAGTCCTTTAGATAGCACAGAAAGTTGATGTGTAGTAAGTACCTTTTCTGAGAGGTTTATATCACTGGAATTTCCAGTCACAATTATGGCTAAAATAAATGTTCTTTAATTGCCCTAGGGCTAGCGCCAGTAGGCCTACTATCACCTTTATTACCCAACTAACACCAGTTAATTCATGTCCACTGGTCAAAAATTAGATTTTGTTTTTTTTAAACCGTTGCCCTCTCATGTGTGGTACATTGGATATATTGTTGTCCAGTCCAGTTTATAAAAACACACTTGAATGGAGTCACAATGAAAAGTTCGATCTTTGTTTTTATTATCTTTTCCCCTTTCTTTTGATATGGATGGCACAGTGTCCTTTTTAATGTTGTCATCAAGTTGTGTGATACACTCTTAATTCACTTCTCATTATATTACATCCATAATTTAGTCCTGCATTGGAGATTTATAAAAAAATATGATTCTCATAAATATAATACCCCGCATACTGTTAATGACAATGTGCAAAAAGCTGGAAAGAACAAAGACATCAATCAGCTCTGATTCAACTCCTGAAATGAGATCCAATAGAGTCCATTTCTGACAGTTTTCTGAGGTAACCTTCATTAATTTGAAAATAAAAAACATAAGTTATATCCATTAAAAAAACATTTATTTTAACATTCCTTGTGCCTTCAATTTTGTAAAACATTCATGGATCATTTAATACATATGGTAGATGCCTGAGTGGGGACTTCAAACAAGAAACATCCTTCTTTTAATCTCTCTGTTTCTTCCCACAAAGCTGCACTGAACTGCTCCTTCGAAACAGAATTATAAAATGGCCACCACAAATCACCAAATATTGATATGAAACGTTATGAAATTAAAAATGGGAGCTCTTGTTTGTGTTCAAACATTTGGGACTCATTAAAACCATATATAACTCTTGTCAGAATAATAATATACTTTATCCATTTCTCATAATATATTCTCTCTATTAAACAACTTCATGTCCTCTTGATTAAAAAAAGAACTCCTGCATTACAAGTTGTTGCTAAGGTTCCAGTATGCACAAAGTAAAGGCCCCACTTAACGTAATGAAAGATTCGTAATTGGTTTTGAGAAATCATCTCAAATGAATGTGCTTAATTAAGAAAAATCGTGTCATAGTGTTCGATCCTTGCGCTGCCCTCTAAAATGGCATCAATTGTTGCCAAAAGTGAATTATTTTGAGGGTATAATGACAGCTCCTGGTGTGTTACTTTTGCCCTCCTAATGCAATCAGGAGCATTTTGTCCTGATTCAAACATGCAAAGAGATGCCAAAGATATATAGCTTCATTTACAAAAGGAAGGACATGTGCTAAACCAGGTAAAAACTCTTATTTGCCTCCTTTTTCCTTCATACAATGGCATGTATAGCTGCACCGCAGTGGTGACTCTTCTCAGAAACATTGCCTTCATGACTCTGTGCGCTGGTCTGAACAGTAGGCCCTTTTCTGGCTTAATTGTGTAAATCAACCCCACGAACCTTCTCCATCATGAAACCCTTCAGTGCACATATACATTATGAGCTATGAGCTACACAATCAAATGTGTTTAGCCATTAGGGGGGAAGTTCATCATTCAGAAGAGCACATCAAGCCTCCAGAATGAGAGAGTAGCATTATCAGCCAGGAGAAATGAAAGGTGACGGTAATACCTGGAGGTGCTCTTCATTCATAGTGAGTCTGACACTTCCCATTGCATCTCACACAAAACTGCCTACGGCTACTAGGTCTCTCCTTAATATCCCTGTGGAATAATAACATTAATAACGATAATAAATAATAAAAAAAAAGCTTCTTCAACACTGGAACTTGAAAACGGCCAGTATGATCCTTTTGTACTCCTTGCGGAAGTTGTGGTTGAGCACGCCGTAGATGACGGCGTTCAAGCAGCTGTTGAAGTACGCCATGAAGTAGCTGGCCGTGAAGAGCCACTCGGGGATGGCCTGGGCCAGGCGCGGGTCGATGGCTACGGCCAGGCCGATGAGGTTGAGCGGCGCCCAGCAGACGGCGAACAGCACGAACACCACGAACATGGTGAGGAAGTTGCGCAGGTCGTGCGGCTTGATCTTGGGCCGGCTGTCGGGCTTGACCCGCCGCCGCACCTGGATGACCAGGATCCAGATGCGCAGGTAGCAGTACGTGACGATGGCGATGGGCAGGATGAAGTGCACCACCACCACCGTGACGGTGTAGAGCGAGCTGACCGACTGGGCGAACGTGCACGAGTAGACGCGCGGGTCGTACTGCAGCGACTCCACGAACCAGTTGGGCACGATGGCCAGCGTGGTCAGCGCCCAGACCAGCACCACGTAGCACGCCGTGTTCTTGTTGGAGAAGAGCTTGTCGTACTTGAGGCTGTGGCAGATGTAGCAGTAGCGGTTGATGGCGATGCCCGTGATGTTGAAGATGGAGCCGATGACGCTGAGGCCCATCAGGAAGCCGCTGATCTGGCAGTGGATGCTGCCCGCGATCCAGCCGTCGTGGAAGATGGCCGTCAGCACCAGCGGGTAGGGGTACACGGCCACCAGCAGGTCCGCGATGGCCAGGCTCACCACAAAGGCATTTCCTGCCGAGAAGCACAGACAGGGAGGGACCGCAAATCAATTTTATGAAGTAGCCTCAGCAGCGGGCAGCAGCAATCAAATCAAGTGTGGTCAGACCCTCTGGGCAGTTGAGGCTACATCCTGAGCTCTCGCGCCTCAGGCGACCTTTCAATAACAGGGTCTCTTAGGACTCTGCTTTAAATCTGTTATTTTACTTATTTATTTATTTATTCGTGTTCATAAACTGCCAAGTCATAGTAGATTGCTTCCTCTCTTAAGTTACAGCCTATTGTTGATGTGAGAGTATATAGTGTATGTTCGTATGTCACACACACCATATATTAACCACACCCCCTCTGGCCTTGCCCACTCCCTGCTACTGTACTACCACTGCCAGATTGTATATCACTAAGAAAAGATAGATTAAAAGATTAAATTGTGTTTAATTGTGTATTTGCATGCAGTGAAAGCTACATTAAGCCTGTGACAGTTAATCAGAAAGGGCACAGCAAACAGCAACACACTGTAAACGTCAGCCATCTGGATAGATCAATACAATCGCTGCCTCCCCTGTGGCTCTAGCACATGCACACAATAACCATAACTATCACTGAAGTCTAAAGTGACTTAAGGCTAAAGATAGGCTACCCTACTGCCAACGAAGATAAAAAAAATAAAAAAAAGGGGGGCCTTTCCTTCATCCAAGTCGGAGCTGAGAGGGAGATAAGGTTTGCTCAGAGGAGCTGTTTTCATGCGCTCACCCTGCCAAGAAGAGGAAGAGGAGACGCATGGTTCTCTTCCAGACTCCTTCAAACTGGTGACAAACAAACTAGGCCGATTTGGAAAGCCTGTTCCCCTGGCATTCGTTATGTTTGATATCATTTCTGTGAATTTAGAGGAGCTCTTGAGTTTCTTTTACCTATATATTCAAATCTAACTGTCTTTAACCGACGTACACTGAGTTGTTCTGCATAGATATTAAGGTCTTGCATAATGTCGTTGGATTTTTTTCCATACTGTCTTTGTGAGTGTGTGTGTGTATGTGAGAGAGTGAGTCTTTGTTTGTTTGTCATTTCTTTGGCCTTTCCATAAAATGTGTCCTAGCTAATCCGTTTTAATCCTGATTGCTGTGTAATCATTAGTGATAAGATATGCAACTTTGTAGTACTACTACATGCGTGACACGCGTGAATATATTCCCCATAGCTCACACAACAACACGAGCCTCCTCTCTTCTCCATCTGTTGTCAAGATTAGCTGTGTGGTATGCAATTAGAAACCAGTGCAGTGGCATTGCCTAGGACTAGGGAGTAGGGACTGACTCAGCACAATGGCTTCTCCATTGCCATACCTAACAAGATGCCCCATCTGGCTGTGTGATGTGGCCCTTAAGGCTTAATGCTTCCACTTACCACACATATGGCTCATCATTAGTGCAACACAATGGGTCTGCTTATGCAGTGTGACATTTAGTCATTCATACTAAGGCTGGGCCATTTTTAAGAAGTACAATAAAAAATAAATTGTCACGTTCAGACTCTTTACACTGAGAGATGTTTATAACAAGGAACTAGGTTGTATAGGCCCATTCTATACAATGCTTCTATCAATTCAGGCACCAAGGATGTCAATGATGTATTCAGGGGCTGTGTGGTTGGGATGGACTGTGCAGGGAGGGAGTTACTGTAAGGAAGCAACCTAGTCTCCATGACAGGAGTTAATTTAACCAACGGCAACCAACCAATGGCAGAATGTACTGTACTCCTTAACTCAGTTCTGACTGATCTCATTTGTGTTGGATGAATGAGCAGACAGAAGCTAACATTTCATACATGACAAAACTGGGTAATAGTGGGCCTATTCTGTATACGAGGGGTACATTATTAGTGGTCTCATGACACATTCACTAGGTGACTCATTAAAAAAGCTCACCTTTCATGCCATGTGTTATTTTATGGAAGTTATACTCCTCAAATAAAACAGGAAAATGTGACAAGTCACTTGCTATTGCCATATGTTCCACCATATTCAGCAGTTTATCAACATGAGTGTGGGGAAGATGTGTCAATTCAAGGAGAATGATCCCTTCAGATAGTTTTATCTCCAACATACGGAAGGTTCTTCATAAGCAATACCATTCACGGATACAAGGATGTTTATTTGCCATATGCATATGATGTGAAATGAAATGTCAGTTCCTTCGCCTACTGTGCATATGGGGGGGGGGGGGGGGGTATAGTACGGAGGGGCAGGATATTTTTTTCAGAGGCTATGGATGTGTCAGCAAATTCATGATACCCATGTTCCCTTGATCTTAAAAGTTCCCGGAAAAGCTATCATGACACTAAAAGCATCCTTTGTTGTTTTGTTCTTTTAACTCACTGAGTGAATAGTTCACAGAAAAATCACAGTGCTACAAACCTTGCGCCAGTAGCCACCTGTAAAAGCACACTGTTTTTTTTACCAATAGAGAACACGACTCCAGTCAGAATTGTTTGAACCTTGGTGCTGTCTAATGAACAAGCCCGCATTTCCACCAGTTTCGAGCAGAGGCAAGCATGCATCAGTGGGTGTTGCATGCATAAAAGTGTTAGGCTGATGAACACGAGGATGTTCTAGTTGTCCCATTAAAACCGCAGAAATCTATGAAAAATGCAAGTTCCAACTTTTCCTGATTGCTTTGACCTGCTTAGACAAACTGGGATCCACTTGGTTTTCATCATCACTGTCTCAGCAGAGCAGAAGGCACATTTTGCAAATGTGTTCACCCTTCTCATTGGATTAACACATTTTCCCCATCCTTTTGCAGAACAGTTAACATGGATGACATTCAAGCAGTCCAAACTCTAGGCTTCTCTCTCAGAAACTGTTCCTAACTATTAGAAACTATACCTACATCAGTATGAATTCACTGAGGCACCTGTTTGACACTCCTTCACACAAATCTTTAATTAGCAATCAGTCTGCAGGCCTTAAAAGGGAAAAGGCTATGTGAGATTCAGCCGAATGGCTGCGATCAGAAACAATTACAGTATCTTACAACTTAGCCAAACGTGACTGCAAGCTCTATCACACTCATTTAGGTTGTCAGTTCACTAGTTTAAGACCAAGACTTTTTACATTCTGGTCCCCTTCTAGTGGATGGAGTTTGGTTCTTCTAAAAGGGACTGTATGTGAAAACACCCTAAGAATCAAAACAGGGAAGACAGGGGGAAACCCTCCTATGGTTGATCCAACCTGCCCAGTCAGCCCCTCGACTGATAAATGGACGTCTTTAATGATTAAGAGTCCAATCCCATTGTGGTCCAGTCTCTGTGTTGGGTTGTGTTGGTTCTTTTCTGACTGATTGACCGTTTGGCCCCTCGCTGCACACTGCCCTGTGTGGGCGTGTCTGTGCGCCACCCTCCGTGCTCCACTGCATGCTGTAGTGATGAATCACCCCCAGACAGTGCCATGTTTTCAACATTAAGGGGCTTGCGTATTGATAAATTCATTTGCTGAACTGAAAATTGATTTGCCGGCGTGTGTGTGTGTGTGTGTGTGTGTGTGTGTGTGTGTGTGTGTGTGTGTGTGTGTCTGTGTGCTTGTGTGTGTGTGTGTGTGTGTGTGTGTGTGTGTGTGTGTGTTTGTGTGCTTGTGTGTGTGTGTGTGTGTATGTGTGTGTGTGTGTGTGTGTGTGTGTGTGTGTGTGTGTGTGTGTGTTGAATTGATGAATAGATTTCAGTCACCCATTGCAATGAATAGAACGCAAATGAAATCTGGTAAGAGGCTGAACACCACCCTGGCAGTGATGATAAGCAGACCTGCCATGGAATAAAAGATGACAATTAGTCGCAAACCTGCCATCCATTCTCAGTTTTGCACAAATCAAATGTCTTTCATGAATGAGGGCTGCTCCGATTGAATGGCTCTGGATGCAATACAAATCATTTGATGCAAGTTGGAGAGACCTTTTTGATTTCATTGCAATGATACAAGCCAATACGGACACAAGCCGTTTTCTTTTTTCAGGATCACTTATTTTTTACAGGAAATAAAACTGGCTTTGGTTTAAGTGGTTAATATCCAAACAACCCGATAGGCTATTTAAGATGGAAAGAAAAATATGCTAAGGCCTAAAATACCTACAGTAAGTATCTCACTCTCGTCTAATCTCTCTTCTAGAAAACACGAACTCATATTCCTGTCACCAAAACAGCCAGCTTTGGGTAGGATGAATTTACATCCAGAGTGTGGGTGTAACAATTAACTTCCGTGTGTGACTGCATTTATCACCCTCTGTGTCAATATGAACCGGTGACGAACAAAATAGGTGCGCAACTTTTTTAAGAAGACGAAAAATTAGCCATGACAAGCGCACACACTGACCGCGGCGCCTCTGCGTGTACATTTGCTTTGGCCAAGCTCCTAGACAAACTGTGGGGCACAGTTGTGCATAAGTGAACACCGGCGGTTCTAACTGCATGCTTCAGGGACCAGGGGAAATGGGAAGTGTCACCGCCACGCAAGGCAAGAGCACTAGCATGCTTGAACATTCTCTGGGCTGATAGAAATGGAGTAGCCTCCGCGCTGTCATTTTAGTCATGGTTGGCTCAACTTCTCAACACTGAGCTAACTAAAGTGCTCAACATGGTAATTGGTGGTGAAATTGTTGTTGATAATTGCATCACATTATATGCATTGCATACCTATACTTGTCTGTACATTCTCCTCCTGCTGTTAAGGAAATATATGACTGCACGTGTAATGCAAAGAGGGAGATCCTTACAGAAATGTTTCAAAAATGATCTGCCTATTTTACGCAGTCCATATATATTGTTCGTTGGGACACTAGGTTGAAAAAAAGAAATAAGCACTAACAGAAGTGGCATGCACTTAAGAGTCAAAGCAGATGCACTTCATGGCGCGAATTCAATCAGAAGTGGAAACTAATTACGGTTCATTTCCAACGTGCAGCAGCATGGAGAGGAATTCTTCTCCGGTGCCTCCCTCCAACCGCAATTCAAGTTTCCCAGAGGAAAATGTTGCTGTATACACTTATATATTTTAAAATTATTTTTTTTATAAGATGAGCTCACAATTTAATCTTGTGAAACGCCGAAGCAAAGTACACTGAGATTGACATAACTATCCCACTCAACTCCAGGATGCTTAAAGTGACTTCTGATATGATCACAGGCTGTACTCTAGCCTTAAATATATAGCATCATTAGCTTGGCCTGGCAAAGTAAAAGAACACTTACAGCAGCAGGCATATAAGTCTTATACAATGATATGGAAGGATCTGGAATTAGAGTTTGGACCGTAAAATCGGGTGTTAAGTCCTTACCTGCTTTCCTGAGTTTCCTGTTTCTGAACACAGAGATGATGACCAACAGGTTGCCAAGGATGTCCACAACGATGGTGGTGATGAGCACACTGGCCAGCGTGGTGGCGACCCAGGGGAAGTGGAGCGCCCCTTTGCCCACATCTCGGGAGGAAGTATTCCTCAAAGGGGGGTCGGTTCCCTCTACCATCCTTCCTTCATCTAGCGATCCATGGGACACTTGCAAGTAGCTCGGTCCTCCGTACCACTTGCATCCAGCGGACAGCCTTCCTTCTAGGGAATGCATGCAGCATTTGATTCCCAGACTCAGACGCTGATCGGTCCGGTCATTGCTGATGTCCCATGCAGACAGACGCGTAGTGCTGGAGTAGTTGCCAAAAGCTCGTGTGCCACACGCATCTGCCTTAAGAGAAAATGTAGCCAACCGTTTCAGAGCAGAAGTTTCAAAAAATTATCGGGAGTTGATTCCTGATACTTGCCATCATTCGCACCCCATTGCAATACACTACACGAGACAGTTTAGTTGATCTGTACTCCTGTGAATATGTTTAAGAAAAATGTATTTGATCTTTTGGGGGATGTTCAGCCAATGTATACTGACGAATGAAACAGTAAAATGTGCGTAACGGTGACAGGTATCCTTGAAAGAGATGCTGACGGTCTTACAAGGCGGCGGTTTTCTGCGATGTTCTCAATCCAGCCTCTTAGTTTAATCATGAAACAACCTCTTGTGCTGCAAAACAGCTTCTCAGTCACCCATTCATAAATCTCTTCTCTATTCATGCGCCATATGTTTCCATTCATAGCATCTCACCGACAGACTCAATGGTCTGAGAACAACAAGAAAGCACCAACTCGCAAACTTCAATCGGATGGTAGACTAGTGCATGCCGTGTCCCACGAATGCGTCTGAAATCCGCCTCATTCCACATATATTGCACCTCGTATCGTCTCTCCCGCTGATGCGCTGCAAACGAATTGGAGAGCCTCTGTCCGTCTCACCCGCTGCCTCTTGCGACGCGTTTGTGATTCACTTGATGTGCGCGCATCGATCAGTCAGTTGCCACCTCTGCGCAACGTTTTCTTTTTAGTATGTCAAAATCCACTTCAGTTTCACTCCCAGAAACCTTGCTGCCCATTAAATCTGTTGAATCTAATCTAAAACAATGTTACCTGTAGCATTGCTTTAAACTGCTCAACAATAATAGATTCAGATAGACTGTCATTTCAAACCAAAGACTGACAAAAATGTTTAACCCGTTGGCGACAAACATGATCTCGTGACAGAGACACGGTGAGAGAACTTATACCTCTATTTAAACAAAAATCATAGAACAGCGAGCTGCATGATAATAGCTAGCATAATAGGATAGGCTACAACATATCACACTTATGAGTCATCCATGCCCCTGTCTTATTTCTAACAGTTTTCATACATTACAAGTTTTTATTCCTCCTCCCAAAAACTTTTTTGTTTGACATTACACTGATTTAGTAGAAAGCTCAGCCGGTCTAACGCGCCTTAGCAGAGGAAGTCATGCTTCACCTGTTACGACATCAATCATTTGACGGGATGAGTGTTCCCATTTTTTTTTCTAGGTCGCAGTTCTCAGACAATCATTTACAGCACCTTCAGTCAGGTCTGTTTTCCATTGTCATCTGTCAGTGCATCTTCTAAGAATATTTCAGTCTTGGTCCTGACATGTCGTTATACGTTATGTACGCTATACGTTTCAGCTATCTCGTAATGTATTGATGTGATAGCATACAGGGCTTGTGCGTACACGGATGAGAGTGTCACCATAAGTTATCTTTGGGTCACTGACTGTCACCTTAGCACGCTCCTGAGATTGAAAGGAATGTGATCTGAATGGAAATCAATGGCACGGAAATCAAATGTGTTGAGAATGGAGTGAAAATATAGCTTATCCACATGCGCAGCCAAAGCTGATCACAACACAGCTGGCTGATGAGGAGACACTTCTGAGGTAAAGTGTAATTATGAGGTCCATGTGGCGAAACATCCCGGGAGAGGGTCATTTCACATGTCCACTGGCTCTGGCTGAATTGTGAGCTGCACCTGCGGTGCCTGCAGGCCAATCGTTTTGTCCATATAATGGAATTTTCAAAATACAGTAAGCACATTCAATTCAATTATATTTCCTTAATGTTAGAGTAGAGAGACACCTTTGACATCATCTTGTAATTTGTAATGATAATAATACCTTTACTGTGTCATTCATGATGGGTTTTTATTATTATTATTATTATTGTTAAACGAACAAACAAAAGTCTGCTTTTGACAGACAATACTGTGTAAAGTCAGTGTAAAGTCAGTGAAATCTCATCTACAGTCGGGCAACATTGGTTGTTACCCTTCTACGAAAAAATGAAAAACACTTTTTATTATTATTTTTATCTGAAATGATTGAAGCAATCAGCGTTTATCATTGTTTATTCCCCAAATGCAAACTGAGCCTCCTTTGGTGGCCTCTCTCTTGGACACATTCGTCTGTTAAAGGAACACGCCACCGTTTCTTCATATTACAGTTTTTTTTGATCGCTTTGACCTGGTTGAAGAAACTGGTGACCTCTCAGTCTTCATCGTCACTCTCTCAGCAGAGCAAAAGACACCTCTTGCAAATGAGTTAACCCATTTTCATTGTTTTGATTCACTTCCCGCACCCTTTTGCAAATCAGTTAACGCAGATGTCATTCAAGCAGTCCAAACTCCATTGCTTTAGCTGTGGTAACCAAACAGAAACTCTATGCTCCCATCTCTTAGAAACTTCTTGCCCAGTATGAAATCACTGAAGCACCTGTTTGACACTGCTTCACAAAACTTTTCAATTTGCAATCAGTCTGCAGGCTTAAAAGGTGCCATGTTGTGTGTTGTAACTTGCAAGCATGGATGGTCAAGGCAGATGAGAGTGAGAGTAAGAGTAATTGACTAGAAAATATTTTTTTCTTTACATGTATTGTACAGATTTTTTTCCCCCTTATGTCTTACACAGTGATACATTTTACTGGATTTTTTTTCTTTCATACTAGGCTATATATGTTGTTTCTGTTGGAATATTTCATTTCTTAGCCACAATCTCTCTCTCAAAAAAAGAATGAATACTGCATTCAATAACATTTGAAAAATCATTGTATATGATTCTGGATCTATTTTTTGCAAGAAAGCGAATTGGCACTGATATGTAAGCTGCTGACCAGTAATGCAGCACTGATTCACATTGAGAGCTGAATTTTGTATTTTGATGCCCCTTGTCTAATGACTGATTGGAAGCACTTATGCACTTGTGTGCAAGTTGTGTTGTTTGAGGGCAAAATGTGCTTTTGGTCCATATTTTAAATGTTTTGGAGGAGTTAGAGCCTTTTGCAGGCAAAATGAGTCATTTTGACCATTGGTGTCACTGTTTAGGCCTTTGCGTTAAGAGTTTTGAAAAAGGGTTTTTTGAGTCGACTACTGCGTCAAAGCAATCAAAAAAAACTGTAAACTACGTTATTCCCTTTTAAGACGAGTTTACATCACGTTTCAATGCGTGCACTCACTGGCTCTGGCGCGCAGCGCTACTTTGATAGCACTTAGCTAGCCGAGTTCATTCACTGGGATCCAAACAGAGATGAAGTTAGAAGCGACCAAAAACACCTCCACGTTTTCCCTATTAAAATACAGTATGGTGATCAAGTATGGTGAGACAAAATAAAACGTGGCGCTTCTGGCTAAGAAGGATAACGATACTATATGGCGGAATAGCACTTGGGAGCACTTTGATTCGGTGCAGTAATATCCTCACTCCAAAGTGAAATTGAAAATCCAAGAGTGATGATATTACTCCTACTTATTCACTCTTAGATCGCTTTCACACCACTAGGTCGATTATTTGGTCCGCATCAGGCAATGAAATTGTTATTATGTAGCAAATAGACTCCAGTTAGGTCTGCGTTCACACCAGCAAATGAACCAAAAATTGGCCTGATTGACGTTTCATCAATGTTTATCTTCTAGTAGAAATAAGCGCCAATTTTGACTCACTATTTTGACCTACAGTCTATGGTTTGGACCCCAGTTCACGTTCTTACCAGAGGGACCGCACCAGAGTCTGGCATTTGGTGCAGAGTCAAGCGGACCGAGACCACCTCTTTTTGGCGGTCTCGGCCTGCTTAATTTAGTGCGGACCTGAGTGCGACTGATGCTTTCACACCAACGAAAACAAATCGAACTAGAGCTGGGCTAACTAAGTGCTATCAAAGTAGCGCCACGCGCCAGAGCCATTGAGTGCACGAATTGAAACGCGAGAGGTACTGTATGTAGGTATCTTAGTTAATGGAATAATGTAATATGAGAAAACGGTGGAGTGTTTAGACGCTGACCCTGACCTTGGAGTTCACCTTGGACGTTTTCTTCGGCCAGTTTAATTTGCATTATCCTTCTGGGCTGCGTCTCTAGACAGCGTAGTTGGCTATGACTTCCATCACAACCTTTGTAGTTAGAACCGTGGCTCTTGGATTATGTCACTTTCTAGAAAGGCTAGGTCAAACTCTCGATCTCAAAACGAATAACCATAACCATAGATATTAGAAAGCTCCAAAATGTAGCCTACATAAATAGCTCCGTCATATTGGTGAGGGCAACCAGGGGCGTTGACTATGAAAAAAACCTGCCTTTGACTATAGGTGCCTCTCATGCAGCGTTTATACGTCCTCCCTCACCGCTCGATCCTCGATCCTCACTGATCTACATAAAGAATGATGGGGCGGCAACAATGGGATAGTCTATCCCTTCTTCTATATTTCTTTATGTAGATCAGTGAGGATCGAGGCCCGAGGAGCGAGGGAGGTCGTATAAACGCTGAATAAGAAGATCCAGTATCTTGAGATTTTTTCTATGGGAAAATAACACCGGATTTTCAATTATCGCACCTGTTAAACATTCGCGGGGATGATGACATTGGAAATGCAGACATTTTTCACTACACAGTTTTGTCCACTGCCGTCTAGTGGATACTGTGATCTTCGGTAGGTGAAGATGGCACACTTTGATCTTTGCGACCCCAGAGCTAACTTACCATGCAACTTGCCATAGGCAGTTAGCTTCAATTAACTCCCGGATCTCCTTATTCAGTATGGGCAAAGATGGCAGCTTTTGATCCTTTTTGTAGGCGAACTTCAGAGGTCTATGAATGATGATGAAAATACATAACTAACCCAGAGCAATATCCTATAAACCGAAGCAGGTGTGGGACCCCCAGAGAAGGTATAGTCTGAACATGAAGAAAACTGAGTCTCCATCTGAGCTGTACCAGAAAGAGATCTGAGTCCTCTTTCAAATTAACTCACAATATTGGCCGGGTTTCCCAGATTCCTTAAGAAGCTCTTAAGTGCTAAGAACTTCTTAGGAGCGCTAAGAACACTCCTAAGAAGTTCTTAACACTTAAGAGCTTCTTAACAAATCTGGGAAAGACAGGCAATGTGAATACAATATCAACCTTTTTTTTTGGTCCACTTTCTGGTCCCCTTACAGTGGACTGAGTTCAGTTTCAGTCTATCATTTTCCTTCTTATCTCCTCAAGCAGCCCTCTCCTTTCATTTCTCTGGTCTTACTTTTGGTGCACACGATAAAAGCAAACAGAGTACACAGGGACTTTTTGCCACTATACTGTAGGTAATTCTCTATAATAACAGGCTGTGTGCCGAAAAGAAATGTTGTAGAACAAAAATGCCTATAGTGAGTATGTATGACCCGCCGCAACAGACAAGATTGTTGTAGAGAATGTTGTTGAGCAATTGTAGAAAATTAGCCGATAGCAAGTCTTTTTCAAGTCATCGATTGGTATGAATTATCATGCAGTGTTGCATGTGATGTTTGTACACTGTCAGCAATACTGAGTTTTACATTCAAATAATTGGCTGAATAAAAATTTGATTGGTATGAATTATCATGCAGTGTTGCATGTGATGTTTGTACACTGACAGCAATACTGAGTTTTACATTCAAATAATTGGCTCGAGAATTCAATCAAAAAGTCTACAGTATATAAAATGTTATGCACCTTCTTAATACCATAAACTAAAGGTACCGTGTGGTATACTCACAAAGACCCGTTTTTGGGCAAGGCCAATTTTTTTATTCAGTTGCATATTGGTATTGGTATGTATTTATTTGATCAAAATGCAGCAATTTTAAAATCAGAGCCCACAGCCAAGGCCCATCTGGTGACCCCGAAAACATCTCTGGGGTCACCTGATTACCCACGCTGCCATGCTCTGTAAAGAATGCAAATGTATGCATGCACAGCGGGGTGAAGGAGTGTGTGCTTGTGTGTGTGTGTGTGTGTGTGTGTGTGTGTGTGTGTGTGTGTCTGTGTCTGTGTTAGAGGAAGTGTGTGAGCCTGTGTGTCTGTGTGTGTGTGTGTGTGTGTGTGTGTGTGTGTGTGTGTCTGTGTCTGTGTGTGTGTGTGTGTGTGTGTGTGTGTGTGTGTGTGTGTGTGTGTGTGTGTGTGTGTGTGTGTGTGTGTGTGTGTGTGTGTGTGTGTGTGTCTGTGTGTGTGTGTGTGTGTGTCTGTGTGTGTGTGTGTGTCTGTGTGTGTGTGTATGTGTGTGTTTCAGGCAGCTGTGTGTAGGGACCCTGGCTGTTCCCAGCTGGGCCAGGGCACAAGCACAAGGTAGGAAGTCAACAGGAAGTCACTAAACACCTGCGGTGGGAAGACACGCACGTTCCTACGGTACCCACGGAGAACGTGCAAGCGATTAGTGGATGACGTGGACAGATCTGCAATGGCAGCATACACACACAGACAGACACAGACACACACACACACACACACACACACATGCGCATACATACACACAAAGACAGACACACACATACACACACACACACTCACACACGCACACAGGCATACATGTGAAGGCACAAATCCACAGCCACATCCATCTGATGGGTAAACACACGTGGAGTCAACAGGAAGTCACTAAACACCAGCAGTGGGAGACCAGGCACGTTCTCACAATACGCCCAAATAACATACTCTGGTGGATGTCCTCAAACCTGTCCATGCACACACACACACACACACACACACACACACACACACACACACACATGAGCATGCACATATTCGCAAACACACACACACACAAATACACACACACACACACACACACACACCAAAATATAATGACCAAAAGAGACAGTTGCATTCGCTGACATGACACTCACCACACCAGTAAAATTGGTGTCCATTAGAGCACACACATATCTTCCTCATACAAAAGAAGACCCCCTCCACCACCACCACACACACACACACACACACACACACACACACACACAATGATGAGGAGCATATTTTCCACTACACAAGGATAATGCTCTGTTTGTCACCTATTGTACCACAGACACAAACTGTAAACACACACACACACACACACACACACACACACACACACACACACACACACACACACACCTCTAAGAGAAGCACAGGTGGGTTGAGTAGCAGGTTTCAGCAGGATATCATCACCGATACGACTGCACTTAAACACACTTTGATTTGCCAAAGGGAGAAGCAAAGCATGCACACACACATTCTCACCCCCCCTCTCTCTCTCTCTCTCTCTCTCTCTCTCTCTCTCTCTCTCTCTCACACAAACACACATACACACACACACACACATACACACACACACGCATACACATACACACACACACACACACACACACACACACACACACACATACACACACACACACACACACACACACACACACACACACATACACACACACACACACACACACACACACACACAAACACACACACACACACACACACACCTTCACACACCCCTCAGCTGCAGGGTGGTGTGATATGGGGGTTGGGCTTATGTGAAGAGCAGCAGGCTGAGTGACAACGGTGACGGTTGTTTCTGGCAGCACTCGCTCTCAGACGAGTGATTGACAGGCTATCTGACACGGTGCCGTGGCAACTCCTGGCGGCAAGGCATGCAGGCAGCTCTCTATCTTTCTTGACGCTCTCTCTCTCTAAGTGCTCTGTTACTCGACCCCACTCTCTCCCATTATTTCTTTCTCTTTCTCCTCCCATGTCCCTCTCTCTCTCTCTCTCTCTCCTCCCATATCTCTCTCTCTCTCTCTCTCAGTGACCTGCAGTCTACAGCTGCCTGTTCCTGTGAGACTGGCAGGCAAACTAAGCCCAACGCCTCTCCCCACTGATGGGCTATAATGGTGTTTTTATGAACATGAGCACTGGACCAGAGGGGATGATTTACTGTGTGTGCCTCTTATAGCATTGACTTACGGTATGTATTTGTGTCAAGAACCACACACTCACACACACACACACACACACACACACACACACACACACACACACACACACACACACACACACACACACACACACACACATATGTATTTGTGTCAAGAATCACACATAGACACTCAAACACACACACACACACACATGCACACACACACACACACACACCATCCCCTAGCAATCTCATGTGCACACATACAGTATGCTCCCAAATACAAACACTGCCATACATATGCATATACACACAGGCTGGCATCACTACAGGTGCTGTGCCAGAGCCATTATGTGCAAGCATAACATTTGTATTGGACAGGAAATCGGTAACCATTAGCCAGTGGGGAACATGCAAGTGCATAATGCTCAAATGAGATTGAATGAGCGCAAACCTGTGTACAGCACACATAGATGCATGCAGGGCTGAAAAGTAAATATGAGCTGCCATTGACATCCCTTATTTTCTCTGGCTGAAACCAGAACCTGATATTGCAATATTTTGGTACAGACTTACTTACTTCCAGAAAGTCACTAAAGTACATTGAATACTTGAAAAGTTTATAAGGGATGATAAGTAAGTTCAAGTTCAAACTGGGCTCTTGAAAGCACCCTGAGACATATTTCTACTGATATGATACAATGGAATGAAATTATTTTTCTTTTCATTTAAGGGAACGGTGACAGTGTCTACTTCTGCTTTCTCATAGATGTGTGCTCATTCATTCTACATTCTACATTCTATCTGCACAGTTAGTCATGTCTGGCAGTATAGAGCGCTTCCTTTAGGAGAGCTATAGCTTAGAAGCTGCTTTGAAATGACTTCCCACCCGATTTTATTCTTGAATTAATTACGTAACACTTCATTAAAATAAGATTCACCGTTGAATATCTCAGACTAGGCATGCCCTGAATTGGTTTTTACTCACGCAGAAGCTAAAAAAGTGCCACTTGAGGTCAAAAGATTTAGCTAACAGTTTTAATGGCACCTCCACTCTGACAGTAGGGCAAGGGAAAGGTGAGAGGTCGACCGTGACCGCGCTATCTCTGCATAACTCAGTGATTCTGACCAGAGCGTCTCTGACCCCCCGATTACTCTTGTTCAAACTGCCCCAAGATCTTCATATCGGAGGTGAAGCGGAGAGGCCAGGTGTTCGACGCAGGTGTGGCACGGCATCGTTGAGAAGATTGATGGTTTCTCAGGCAGCTCTATATGAATTAATATATGAAATTAATGATTTCATAGAAGCTGTAAAAGCAATGAAATGTTGAACGGGACAATCATAGCAAGAGGGCAATGGTGTTTCAGTATGGTAATTCAGTGTATATCCCATTCATTCCATCCATTCTAGCTCTACAGGCAACCATGTGCATCTTTGTATGGATATATACAAGATGTCCTCAATGCCCTCAGGTAAGTAATGCCTCTAATATCCTCTATTTCTCCTTGTCTTCCGGCTTCCTCCTCTCCATCACACATTCTTCTGGGAGTGTCAGGAAAAGGCCATAAATCCTTTTAGTTCCGGGAAGCGTTAGCGTTAACGGATCTTAGGCGAGGCCCTTTACGATCTCCGTCTTTCCCGCGCATACTGACCTTCTCCCCTCATATCCATTGCTCACCAGAACAGCCTGGGTCAACGGGCAAGGGTCAGGGAGAGACAGAGAGAGAGAGAGAGAGAGAGAGAGAGAGAGTGCTATTGTACTATTTTCTGCTCTGTCTGCCTGCCTGCTTTGGCAATATGAGTACCCCTTGTCATGCCAATAAAGCACTTTGAATCTGAATCTGAATCTGAGAGAGAAGAGAGAGAAAGAATCAGATTTAAAAAAAAAGAGAATGAGGATCACAATCTAACTGATAATGAGACAACAAAGGCATTGATAGAGCAAAAAAAAGAGAGTGAAATACAGACAAGGAAAGTGGAAGAGAGAGAGTGCCAGGATAAGTGAAAATCAGTAATAACGAGGCACGAAATGCAATGGGAGAGAGTGAACAGAGCAACAGAGAGAGAGAGAGAGAGAGAGAGAATGACAGAGAGAAAAACAGAGAGTAGATTACATGAAACTACATGTCACCATCTTTAATCAGTTCCACATCACGATGATGAAGGCATCATCTCTTCCAAGGACTCATGATTAGATGCGATGCCTGGTTGAGAGGGCTTAATTATGACAGAATGAAACAAAACACAAGTAGATCACATCCTAGCAGACTTCTGTTCAGACATCCTCTGCTCGTTCCAACAGCCGAGCCGACGTTAATATATGAATTGCAATCTGCATGGGCCAGTCGCTCTTTCTGATAGCATTTATGCGTAGCTTTAGAGAGGGATGTTCTGGCACGACGCACAGGACACAAATGACAACACAGACATCTTTTGATTAAATCTCTTTTCTTGGAGACTGCTTCAAAACACCACACGTTTTCCCACTTGGTTTTCAAAATCAAATATATTTATTTATATAGTCTTTGCATATGTATATTTTATACATTCTCTTGAATTCACTGGACTGGCACATTTTTAAGCGCGTACACATAATACACCCATACAGGACATGACTCTCCACACTACAGAGGACAAACACACACACACACACACACACACACACACACACACACACACACACACACACACACACACACACACACACACACACACACACACACACACACACACACACACACACACACACACACACACACACACACACACACACACACCAGCCATCACGAGCTGCCCATTACACATGATTGACATGATTAACACTTCAACGTTTCTACCGCTGTACACAAGCCATGATTGTATACAGCAGGGACAGTTGTGGAATCCAAACACTTTGTTGCCAGATTCAGTGTCAGCTCAATGGCCCCTATATCATTGAAGTTAGAATTAGAAAAAGGGGGAGGACGGGGGGGTTGTTCACTTGAAACAGTGCATGCAAATAGCTCACCGTACGATCACTAATCACACAAAGCACATCGTTGAAATGTAACACATCAAAGAGGAAATTCACAATCACTCACAACTTCCAATGTAAACAATATGGAATTTAAAGTATGAAACAAATGCTATGGCCTCAAACGCTGAGAAGTAATGGAATCTGTATAGAGCAAATCTATCAGACACAAGGGCCAATTTCTCAGAGCTGTCTTGAGACTAACATAACAGCCATACATCTCAAGGTGCTTCTTTCCAGACCTTGTTAAGCTGGTCTAGGCTGTTGAGCATACACAGGGGGATTTAGCTGTATTCTGCTACAGCTCTCGCACCTCACATTTGCACTCAGACAACCTGATTATTACTTTGCAGAACGAGAACTCCCTGTCTTATTAGGGCCTGTTTATTTGAACAAGCACAAACAGACCATTAATCAGGCTTTATATGACCTCGTTCTAACTTGATTGCTTGCAATATTAAAAAAGTGAATTTGCTCAGCGAAAGTTTAGTGGAGTAGACTTCCCTCCCTATGAGTGGACAAACATCAGTGCACGTCTTAAGAGACTCCAAAGATCTTTAAATGAATACTTCAAGCACATTTGGTACACACCCCTATACTGCTATTTCTCTTTCACAACCAACCAGACAGACAGCAAGCATGTTTACATTAACGTCATCATACTGTATGTACAACATTCAATTCAACTGACCCGTCTGTACGTTCCCTGCCCTTATAGTGGGGGTCCCGCCCTCACAGACTGAAATTTAGCGACTTAGCTAGCTTATCTTAGCACAGATAGGTCTGCATGGTTGCGGGATGTGGAGTGCTCTTTTTAAGCATTGGGGGAAATGGTTGTGTGGTGTGGCATTCTAGTGGAATGGGACGTTTTCACTTATTTATTTTTTAAATGTTTTTTTTTTCTTTTTAAACAGCTCACAGGGAGATACACAGACACACACACCCTCCTGTTGCTCTGTGAAAGTTAATGTGACACACGCTGCTGAAAGGTAGTTTGATGATGATCGTCAGCCTCTCGTCCCTCTCGACTCGGTGAATCCCTGCGTCTCTGTGGTCTCGACGGCGACGCTTGATGGATGTGGTGGTTGCTCGGTCTTCATCAAAAACACTGTTGTTTTTTTTTTGCCTCCATTTTGGACAGCTCTGCAGTGGGGTGTCAACAGAGGAAAAGAGGCAAGCAGAGAGCGAGAGAGAGAGAGAGAGAGAGAGAGAGAGAATAAAGGAGGACAAGCAGAGACTGTAAACAGCACTCAAAGATATCCTGTCAGAAGAAAAAAAAGAGAGAGAGAGAGAGGGAGGGAGCAAACACTCCAGGAATTGGGGCGGAGGAGTAGAGAGGTGAAGTGATGGATTCTGGAGCGCAGTTGGAGAGGGTGGCATGAAACAAACTTTCCACAAACACTGCGATCTCACTCTCACTCTCAGCTGTCCAGTTCTGAGCGATCCTGCTGAGCTCACGCAGAGCAGCCAAAACAGTCCGCTCAGGCGGCTTTTTGCCTGTGAATCGAACAGCGACGCTTTGCGATAATAACAATAATACTGTTCAGTGTTCGGACAGAGTGTCTGCCGGGGAAATCCCAGCGGGATCCCAGCTTTGAGGCCTGTTCCTCAGCCGCCAAAGAGCCGCTTCCCTCTGGGATACTCAGTGCAATGCAGACTGGTAGTTTAAACAAAACCGGCAGGACATTTTTCTTTTTTTTTTATGGATCAAAAGACCATCTAGGAGTCTAGGACCCTTCATAGCACAGTCAGCATTCAAAAAACCAACAAACTGCAGTCAACAGCCTGGCAAGTGTGTTATCACATAATAACGTCACTCCCCGAGGAGCTGGCAGACTTTTGAGCAGTTCCTGGAAACTGTGCAGCTCGTGGGACAGTGAGCCGAGCTTCCACCAGGGATTTAGAGATGACGATGGAACTGGAGTTTCAAAAGTAGCGGACACACTTAATACATTACTGGCGTGCTATGCAGCCCACGAAAGAGTCCGTTCTGGACGCAAAAAGGGTTCGGACAAAAGGACCTCTCTCTCTCTCTCTAAACGTCACGTCTTTAGTGACCCCTGTGCGACGTCCTTCAGAACATGACCTCCTCGCAGCTGCCGTAGTCGCTCTCCACCATGTCCGAGCCGGCGTAGCTCCGGCGGCCGGCGCTGCGCGGGTTGCGGGGCGGCTGCTGGGGGGCGGCCTGGCGCGAGTGCGAGCGCTGGCGGGGCGAGCGCGGGGGCGTGCGCCCGTCGGAGGCGTAGGACGGCTGCGCCACGCTGAGGCGCATGCTGAGCCGCTGGTAGGCGCTGCCCCCGACGCCGACGCCGCCGCCGCCCGACACGTTGTCCACGCTGCGGGCGTGCTGCGAGGGGTAGTAGCTGACCGCCGTGTACTCGTTGGGGCACTGGGCGCTGGGCAGCGGCTGGCCGTCGGGGCCCAGGAAGTCGTCCAGGTTCTGGTGGCTGTAGCACGGCGGGAGGGGCGCGCGGCGGTCCGAGCCGCCGCCGCCGCCGATGCCGGCGATGCCGCCGCCGACGCGCTCCAGCGGGAACGGGAAGCCGCCGAAGCGCGAGTTGCGGCGGGAGTCGCCGGACGAGGACGCCGGGTAGGTGCTCTCCACGATGTCGAACTGGGGGAACTCCTGGACCGCCGGACGCCCGTAGTAATCTGGGTCGGCTGGATAGACTGCAGATGGGGAAAGAAAGAAAGAGAGAGAGAGAGAGAGGAGAGAGAGAGAGGGAGAGAGAGGAGAAACAGAGCGAGAGAGAGAGAGGAAGAGAGAGAGGAGAGAAAGAGATGGAAAGAGAGAGAGGAGAGAAAGAGAGAGAAAGAGAGCGAGTGAGAGAGAGAGAGAGGAGAGAGAGAGGATAGAGAAAGAGAGAGGGAGAGAGAGAGAGGAGAGAGAGGGAGAGAGAGAGTGAGTCATTACCATAGCCAACACGGCGGGGCTCCCTGAAGCGCCGGCTGTCTCAGATCCTCTCTCAGGCCTGACACACCTAATTCAGCTGATCAAAGGCCCCGCCAATGTGCTGAGTGGAGCCAGGGCTGTTTGAGCAAAGCCGAGACACCCCTCGAATGCAAAACCACCAACACACACACACACACACACACACACACACACACACACACACACACACACACACACACACACACACACACACACACACACAACACACACACACACACACACACACACACACCACACACCACACACAGAACACACACAGCCCCACCGGTCGCTAGCTAAACGCTTATCGGCCCTGTTGCCTGCACTGTGTGTACTCTCACACAGTATGTTGTTGCTTTTTTAATTCCTATTGAACATTTCCAGGTGGACGATGTCTCTCGTGTGCACACAGCAGCTTTAGCTGAACAGGTTGTGGTGAAGTGCTAAGAACGGCCTGTGGCCTCTTGGCGGTCATTAATAAAACTCTTGACCTGTTTCTGTTACGTCAGCAGCAGCACCACACACACACACGCACACACACACACACACACACACACACACATCAAACCCCACTCAATTCCGGGGAGTTTTCCGGTGGCCTGTGCCTAATAAAACGGCGGATCCCGGGGAACATTCTGTGTTTGTCGTGTGCGGCGCGCTCCATCCGAGTGGACTCCTGAGAGCTTAACGAGCGCTTAATTTACTGCGGGTCCGGCAGAGCAAACAGTGACGCAGCTGCGCCATGCATCATTTAAAACTCACCGCTGCTCCAGCACACAGGCCCACACAGACAGAAGGCCCGCTCTTTAGCAGAGACAGGCTCACTCCGTTTAATGTGTCTGAGTGTGTGTGTGTGTGTGTGTATGTGAGTGTGTGTGTGTGTCTGTGTGTGTATCTGTCTGTGTGTGTGTGTGTGTCTGTGTATGTGTGTGTGTGTGTGTGTGTGTGTGTCTGTCTGTGTGTGTGTGTGTGTGTGTGTGTGTGTCTGTGTGTGTGTGTGTGTGTGTCTGTGTGTGTGTGTGTGTGTGTGTATGTGTGTGTGTGTGTGTGTGTGTGAGTGTGTGTGAGTGTGTGTGTGTGTGTGTGTGTGTGTGTGTGTGTGTGTGTGTGTGTGTGTGTGTGAGTGTGTGTGTGTGTGTGTGTGTGTGTGTGTCTGTCTGTGTGTGTGTGTGTGTGTGTGTGTCACTCTTGTCACCGGCGCAGGTTGCTGCGTTTGGTATGCGGCAGGGCTGTCTGCGCGAGGCTGTATTTTAGCCCAGGAGTGAGAGATACGGTGAGGCGAGAGAGACGGAGAGAGAGCGTGAAAGAGGACGAGCGGAATAGTAAGAGACAAGGACAGACAAAAAGTAAGAGACGGAAGGAGGGAGGGAGGGAGGGAGAGAGAGAAAGAGAGGCAGAGAGAAGTGAGAGTAACAGATATGTGTGTGAAAAAAAGAGGTAGAGAGAGAGACAGAGAAAAAGTAAGAGACGGAAGAAGGAAGGGAGAGACAGAGAGGGAGAGATAAGTGAGAGTAACAGATATGCGTGTGAAGAAAAAGAGGTAGAGAGAGAGACAGAGAAAGACAGACGAAAAGATGGACTGGTAGCGTAAACACGGCACATGTTTCTGTGATTATCTAGGTAGCCTTAGCTTTCCCATCTAAAAGGACTTCCTTGTGCACATACTATTTCCTGTCAGCCTAACAGCATCCTCAAGTCAAGGACAGAGCACTGTGTGTGTGTGTGTGTGTGTGTGTGTGTGTGTGTGTGTGTGTGTGTGTGTGTGTGTGTGTGTGTGTGTGTACTGTGTGTGTGTGTGTGTGTGTGTGTGTGTGTGTGTGTGTGTGTGTGTGTGTGTGTGTGTGTGTGTGTGTCTGTCTCTGTGTGTGTACTGTGTATGGATGTCAGCAATGCAGGCATCAGTGTGGGCAAGGCATGAGTGGTGAAGCGGTGCCCACCTTCGTAGTCCATCTCCCAGTTGCTCTTGACGATGGACTCGTTGTCGGAGGTGGAGGGCGGGGCGGCGGGCTGCGGGAGGTTGGGCGCCACGCTGCACACCACCGGCGCGGGCGGCTTGGCGCCGAGGAGCAGGGTGCCCCGCGGGCACTGCCCGTGCCCGTGCTGCTTGAGCGTGCGGAAGGGCGTGTTGTGGTCCAGGAGGTCGGCGCCGGGTCGTGACCCGATCAGCGTGCTCATCTCCATGGGCGGCGAGTCGTCGTCGTGGTGCCCGCGCGTCGTGGTACCCGCCGCCAGCATCATGCTCTTGGTGAGGTGCGCGGGGAAGTAGCCGTTGGAGTCCTGCACGCACACGGGCTTGTGCTTGTGCTTGCGCTGGCGCACGTAGCGCTTGCGGGCGTAGACGAAGGCGGCCACCAGGAGGAGCAGGGCCA
>NC_085014.1:9103175-9105675 GCF_963854185.1 Sardina pilchardus | reverse complement strand
GGAGAAAAAGCTACCTGCTTCCTGCCTTTTTCCGCCGTCATGGTTACCTTCCACAAGCAAAAAGCACGCAA
This sequence comes from Sardina pilchardus, assembly GCF_963854185.1. Classification (NCBI taxonomy): domain Eukaryota; kingdom Metazoa; phylum Chordata; class Actinopteri; order Clupeiformes; family Clupeidae; genus Sardina; species Sardina pilchardus. The sequence continues at coordinate 9,105,604 of NC_085014.1, read as the reverse complement.
ACAGACCGAGCCCCGATATCCCACTGTGACATTTCACAAAGTTTTATCTTTCACATGCAGCTGTCTGTTCAGACTGTCAATGCCATTTATATGAGTTTTTTTTTCTATGTAAGGGTTTAAGGTAAGAGCACTACAAAGAACGGCCTCACTTGGATCTGCTGGCATATTCAGGGATATATGCAGCATTTCATTTTAGTCAACGTGCGTTTAATTGAATGTTTTTTTTTTTTTAACCAATAATGCTGGATTTACTCCTTTATGTTACTTTCACAATTGATTTTCAATTATTTCAAATTGTGCCTGAAAGTCAAGAGAGTGGAGTCTCCCACTCTGTGGTTGTTAGTGAATGTGTGAATGGGGGGAAAACACGATGAATCATAATGGATCGTGATCGTTATCCATTCAAACCGCGAGAGCGCGCTGAGAAAAGAGGCGGACTCAAGCTGCGGCGGTTTTTACCGAAAGCGCTCACCCACCTCTGTTCTCGTCCTCGTTGCAGGTGCCTCCGTTCTGGCAGGGCTGGCTGGCGCAGCCCCTCCCCCCTTCCTCCTCCTCCTCCGCCGCCGTGCAGCACTGGAAGATTCCGAACACGCGGCTGCCCCCGGGGGGGCCGTGCGACCCGCCGCCGCGCTCCAGCAGGGCCTCGGCCGCCGTGCTCACGGGCCGCCCGTTGACCTCCACGCCCTCCAGGCAGCCCCGGAGGCCCCCGGGTGGCGGTGCCATCAGCGACGACGAGGACGAGGACGACGACGATGACGAGGACGGCGTCCCCTCGCGCAGCTGCTCCAGCTGGGACGTGGCGGCAGAGGTGGCGCCGGTGGCAAAGAGCAGGGCGCCGCGCGGACGCACCAGCCGGCACGGCTCCGCCAGCGTGGCGCGAGCGGGCGAGCCGTGCCCGTGCCCGTGTCCGTGCCCGTGCCCGTGCCCGCCGACCTCCAGGCTCAGGGACGTGCCGTTGACCTCCAGGCGGACGCGGTGCCAGCGGCCGTCGGACACGCGGTGCCCGGGGACGCGGAGGGTCTCGGGGAGCTGGTTGCCACAGCTGTACTGGAACTGCAGCTCTCCATCCTTGAGCTAAAGTAGAGGAGAAGAGGAGAAGAGGAGAAGAGGAGTAGAGGAGAAGAGGAGTAGAGGAGTAGAGGAGAAGAGGGAAGCTTTAGTTTCAGCTCCATTTTTGATTTTTAAAAAAAGGAGTTTAGGAGAAGCACACATCGGGCGGTTGCAACGTCACGCTCACGCGCGCATTTGTAACAGATCCGCTGGGAGATTTCCGTTGGGTTTTGATGTTATTGATATCTCTGGTAGAGAAATGATGGATTATGAGTGGCGTGGTGAAGGGATATATTCCACCAATCATACATCAAGTACAGATAGGATGTGACAAAAATGGGTCAAAGTTGGGACCCACATCAATAATGAAACATTGAAATCCATAAATATGGTGTGCACAGAAAAAACTTCAGAAAAAACTTTTGAGAAGTAAGTCATTATTTTTTATATATGTACTGTACAGTATGTGCACCCCATGTTTACAGATAGATGATTGACATGGCACCTATCTTCTTCAAGATGCTACTAGAAAATGCCACTGAGACTATTGACTCATAATGAGTCTATTAACCGTGTGCTTCAGTTGCCATTCAAGTAGACATAAACCTTCAGTCATCATATCCACTGATTTTCTTATTTCTACAGAAGAAACACTACTGTAGTAGCTGCCTCATGTACTGTACATGTGTTGCCTCTGTGTTTGTGGATTTGTGTCGACTTTACTAACAGGCAATGGGAGCGTAGGCTACTGAATCATGGAAGCAAAATGACTCAAATCCTCACACTCTTTAGTATGCCTATCAGGAGGAGAAGTGCTGTGTGTTGAGTTGACCCACGCGAGGACTTTTCAGCATTAGGATGAGTTTTTTTTATATCCGATATCTGTATCTGAATATCTGCATCTGCAGCAGAAAGGACATTTGACTGCACACCTTTCATGGTCACGAGCTTCCTGTGAGAGAAACTATGCATGTCATATACTGTAGCATTACATTCTGTTCAGCAAATCTCACTGCCAAAAAAACCCATAGAGCTCAAATGGCATTTGGCAAGCAAAAACTGCCCTCACTCATTTCATCCAAGGCTGAAGAGCACCTTCACCAATAGTCTTAAGCAAAAGAAAGAAGATGAAGGCCCACGCACACTCCTTTCACCTGGGAGAGGCGGAGGCACAATGGCCCTTGGCAGTTCGGAGAATAGCGGATAGCGGATAGCGGAGCCGCTAGCTCATCTCCCCCACTGAGGAAAGCAAGGTCACTTTGTTTGAAAAGGCCCTGTAGCGTATGCACAGTGCCCGTTATTATGCCCTATCAGCTAGTTCTAGCAGATAAATAACAATATATTCACGTCCACTCTACCCCCCCCCCCCCCACACACAC
>NC_085014.1:9095675-9100675 GCF_963854185.1 Sardina pilchardus | reverse complement strand
ACACACACACACACACACACACACACACACACACACACACACACACACACACACACACACACACACACACACACACACACAAAGACAGATTTGTAGACACAGACACATCTGTATGGACATATGAAACATCACCTATCTCACCCCTTGGGTACCCAACAGGGAGAACAGACTGAGAAACCCAATCACTGCGCCATAACAAAAGCCCTCAGCCAGCGACTGCATGAAGATGCACAGATACTGCCAGCGGTTTACTGAGGCGGCGATATCGAATCAGTGTCCTTTTGCTCGCCAAAAAAATCCCCGTCGGAATGCCCACATCCCTGATTAACACGCACAGCAAATCCTTTCAGCGGCGTTCAAATAAAGAAAAATGACTTCAAACTTCAAAAGGTCCTTCAAGGTCCTCCAAAACCCTCACCATATGCGATGTGTGGCCTTAGTGATGCACTGCGGAAATGAGGACTGAGCTGAATTGAAGGGTCGCAGTCTGGAGTCCAAGTACCATTTTATATGCAAATGTTTTATGTGCATAGTATACCACACAATTTTATACACATGCATATTGTTTGAGCTGGGAAATAATCATGTTATGAATTATCGTAAAATGGCATGACTCGACACCGTGATTACATATGATGGATTCTCTCTCAACACCATTGTTGTGTTAGCCTGGGTGTTCCCAGGCTGCCTTACGCAATTTGATTCACGCTGCTAAGGCAGCCTGGAAACTGCCGCCCTAATTTTTGCCTCAGATAGGGGACCAATCACAGAACAGGGGGGAAAGCAAGACGATGATGAGCTATGCACAGACGCATTTGATAGACATCCTTGGCGGCCAATGGCGACATTTTTTCAAATACGAGAAAGTGAACGTTTGGTTGCCAGACCATGTCTCATTGAGAAGTGGTAGGCGCTAGCCAGGCTAGTGTTGTGTGGTGTCCTCCTGTGTCCTGTGTAGATAGAGCCTGTGTTTTACGAAACCTGTCTGAGGCACCTGATGCTTTATATTTTCTACGACTTTTGACCTTCACAACTAGACTGTTGACCTTCACAAATGGAGTGTTGTGAGACACGAGAGCGGACGAGACCTCAGCCTACCTTTAGGGTTCCCCAGTCCGTTCCATTGGTGGCCATGATGACGGCTTCTTTCTGGAACGTCTTGATTCGGAGCGACAGGTGGACGTGTTGCACCTGCTCGTCGGCTCGATAGAGGTACTTCAGGTAGCCGTGGCCGTCAAACTGAATCGCAGAGTCTGGAAAAAAAGGCAGAGCAAAAAAAAAAAAAAGTACCTCTTTAAAAATCCACATTACACTAATTTTCCCTCCTGACAACACCGGGCGCCTGCCAAACGCGCCACAGCTGCCGCCGCGGCCTTTGCCAAAGCCTCTTGCTGTACCACAGCTGGGCCCCCTTATTGTTTGGGAAATGGCTAAATGAAATCCTCCGAGGTGAGCGGGGGATCGTTCCAAATCGCACTGTCGCTCGCTCGCCTCTGTTTTCAAAAATTCTCACGCCCGCTGCGGAGGATCAGTCAGAATGCATGTGGGCTCGCGGTGCGGCTACGCTCCCGCTGCCAAATCATATGCGATAGATAGCAATATCTGCCGAGGAATCATCGTGCCGTGGCGATGCAGCAGATAGGGATTAAACCCATTTCTTCTCCTCGGCGTCGATGTCCAGATTTCTTTATAGCCAATAGGCATTTGGAAGCTCGAGAAAGAGAGAGGGAAAGAGAGAAAGAGAGAGAGAGAGAGAGAGAGAGAGAGAGAGAGAGAGAAAAAGAGAAAGAGAGATAGAGAGAGAAAGAGAGAGAGAGAGAGAAGGAGAGATGGAGAGAGAGAGAAGGAGAGATGGAGAGAGAAAGAGAGAGAGAGAAAGAAAGAGAGGGAGAGAGCATTCCTTGGCAGGGGATTTGGCATGGTATGCTTGTGTTCCTCTGAGGCCTATGCTGGTCAGACTAGTCAAAACAGTGTGATAACTCTCGAGGCGCTCGGCCTCTTGGGACCAGGCTAGGGGGACTAACTGTAGCGTCTGCCAGGCCAACAGGAAGGCCGACATTACAGAGAGGAGATAATTATTCCTACTGGCAACAGGCTCGTCCTTCTGTAATCCCTGCAGGCGGAGCAGAGACATGCCCAGGTAGAGGATGTGCGGAGGAGGAGGAGGAGGGGAGGAGATGGAGGATCTGAAGCAGAGTTAGTCAAATTAACCTGGGAGATGTTCTGATGGTGGTACCGCCATTAAGCGTCGTGAAATAAATTACAATACAATTGCAATTCTGTGTCAGTTTCACCTCACTCTCTCATACAAACACACACATACACACACACACACACACACACAGCTGGACTATTACAGTAACATGAAACTGGTTGTCTGTGGTTTGAGGAAACTGTTGGCAAGGAGAGGTGAGCTACAGTAATTTCCTGTGTATTAGCCGCAAGAGAGTGTTTTATACAAGTTAATTATTAATATATTAACTGACGCTGTGTATTAACCTCATAGCTGAAGAAATTTTGCAAAATCAATGTATAAGCCACAGCTAATTGTAGGGAAATTACGGTACACTTCCCTAGTGAATTCAGATACTGTAACAGATGGGTGGATGGGTGGGCATTAAGGTACAACATGCACTAAAGAGAAATGGATGGATGGATACATCGACAGAGAGATCATACATCTGTTGAAGTGAGATGTTTTTTCAGAACCCTTGGAAGGATAGAGAGATAAAGAGACAGACAGACAGACAGAGAGACGGACAAACGTACACAGACATACAGGTGGTGTGTGGATGATGCGATCTGAAGAAGGCCATAAAGGCCGAAACGTTATCGCTTTATCAAAAGAATTGACTTCCAACTGGGAGTGTGCGGCATCTCTCTCTCTAACTAAGTTTTATACCTAGTTGCCTGCAACTCGACGTTGGTGTGCGTTTGCCCCCTCTCCTTCCCAGTGTGTGTGTGTGTGTGTGTGTGTGTGTGTGTGTGTGTGATGGCCTACCGTTGCAGGAGCAGACGCTCTCCCAGCGGTGCTGCGGCGTGATGAAGCCCATCCTGGCGGTGGCGTAGTGGCTGACCCGCTCCTCGCTCATGACCACCGAGCTGCGGCAGCCGCGGGGCGGGCACCAGGGGTCCGTGCACCCGTCGTGGTGCAGCCGCAGCACGCTCAGGCCCAGCGCCTCCTCAGCATTGGCCACCGCGCCCGGCAGACGCTGCCTCGGCAGCACCGCCCCTTCGCCCGCACCGCCCGCACCACCGCGGTGCCCTCCGGCGCCCCCTTGAGGCCGCCACAGGAGCAGCACGTCCAGCGCCGGGTTGGCGCCGGAGGGCTGCTGCTGCAGGCTGGCGATGTGCAGCTCGTGGCGGGGGAGGCCCAGCGCGGCGCCCAGGCTCCTCTGGAGCGCCCTCCAGTGGTCGCCCAGGAAGTCCTCGGGCGAGAGCCCGGCGAGGCGGAGGCCGAAGCCGCGGTCCAGCGCGCGCTGGCCGGCCGCCCACACGTGCACGCGCACGGCGGCCGCGGCGGCGAAGGTGCCGTCGGACACGCTGACGTTGAGCGCGTAGGCGCCGGGCGCCAGGTCCCGCTCGGCCACCACGCGGCCGTCCAGCCGGTCCACGGAGAAGCGGGGGAGGTCGCCGGCGGGCACGGGCGGCGACTCGGACACCAGCTGGAAGGTCAGGACGTCGTGGGGGTCCTGGTCGGAGGCGTGGAGCTTGCCGAGGACGCGGGCGGAGAAGGGCGCCCCGGGGGTGGTGGTGATGTAGACCTCCAGAGGGGACACCACCGGAGGGTAGCGGCTCTGCTCCGTCACGTTGAGCTTCACCACGCAGATGGAGGACAGAGGGGGGTGACCGCTGTCCGTCACCTGGGGGAGACGCGCAAGACACAAGGCATGAGTGGACCTGTCAATCACGCACACACACGCACACACACACACATGCGCCTACACACACACGCATACACACAGGCATACAAGCATGCATGCACGCACGCAAGCAAGCACGCACGCACGCACACACAGACACACACACTCTTGCATTCTACTGTACATGCTGGGCAATGTGAAAAGTCTAAAGTCTGACTAAAGTTTGCTTAATAAATGTGCAAAATCTATTCGCAAATGTAATATCATGAGAAGGAAGCAGAGCACACACAGCAGTTGGCCAGCTACATGTTAGTTCATGCCGAAGATCTTTGCTCGTAGAATGACTCTGCACTTTACCCAGCATTTATATTAGGGCCATACGTCTACACCTACATGTGATATAATAATAATACAAACATTTTGTATTATTATTGATCCTTTATCTAACCAGGGTAGTCACATTGAGACAAAAGCCTCTTTTTAAAGTGAGCCCTTGAAAACGTATTCAATGTTTTTCCACCCTTATGAATTATTTGAGGCATATGGTATACATAATGTACAATATTGTTTGTTTGTTGTGAAGGAAAAACAGAAGACGGAGGGAAATTAGTTGAAATTGAAGTCAATCTTTGGTAGTCTCTGATATCAATCTGAACTGCTGTCATATCAGCTGCTATTCTATATGCAAATGGCATTCAGATGAGTCTCTTCAAACACACTAAACACAGTTCCCTACACATTATAAGCACTAAATCTGCAGAGTGTTGACTGCAAGGAGACATGGTGTAAACAAAAATAAAATAAACAGCATGCTACGCTCCATGTACCATATGTTTGCAAACACGAACTCACAGTTAAACTGCCACTTTTCATAAATTGTGGCGCACTCTCATAGGTGAACAATTCAGAGTGCCAGCGTTGTACTCACATATATGTCAAACAAAAAACACAGAGTTGTTCATCTTTTAAACGATGACTCCTCTTGTTCTTGTGGCTACTGCCCAACGACTCATGTCTTTAAATGGCTTGTACTGTATCTAGTTTGTAATATTAGCTGGTTTATTGATACATTTTTTTGATAATTACTGAAAAAAAACCCCAAAGGTTTCATCTGACTTCATCTTTATGTTAGTCTTC
>NC_085014.1:9070675-9088175 GCF_963854185.1 Sardina pilchardus | reverse complement strand
CACGTCTCCGGGGGCGACGTCCTCCGAGACCTCGGCGGTGTAGTCGGCGCGGCCAAAGACCGGCGCGTTGTCGTTGACGTCGGTGATGTTGATGATCACCGTGGTGACGTCGCTGAGCGAGGACCGGGACCGGGAGCCCTCCACTGACAGGAAGTACTCGCGGCACAGCTCAAAGTCCAGAGACTCGCTCACCCACAGCACACCTGCACACACACACACACACACACACACACACACACACACACACACACACACACACACACACACACACACATATCAAAACATACTCCACATAGCTGAAGGTATGACACTTTGTGACAGCTTTCAAAAGACATATCACCACAACCACCTGCAGAAGACATCAAGGGTTTTCTAGGAAGCAGTTCGATAGGCATTTTAAAAGGTTAAATTCAGGACACTACGGTATATGGGAAAGTTTGTCGGAGAAAAAAGAGTAAAAAAAGAGTAAGAGTTTGTCGGAGGAACACAAACTGACAAGTAAACACACAGTAAGCTTGCGAGTGGCAGGTCTGCTGTGATTCAAGTGCAACTGGATGCAAACCAACACACAAGGAAGAGCCAAGCCTCAATGGCAATTAGAAGAGTCTCTCTCAGTGCAGAAGAGGTGTGGAACAGGAGCGTGACCTGGAGCATAATCAGTCTTAAGGAGAGGGATAATAGGGCATGACGTTGATGGAACACCAATCCTGACAGTTGTAAAGATATACATATTTAAATAGAAATAGCAAAAAAAAAAACACTTTAAGACTTCCTTGAGCTCTTTTCGGGAATGTACTGGGAAAAGGCTTTCCATCTTCCCTTCCAAATAAAACCACATTTTGTCTGCCTCTCCCATCCAAGACGTTTTTTGTTGTTGTTGTTGATGTTGTTGTTGTTGTTGTTGTGTTATTTTCGCACTCAGTCATTCAAATTGGAGAGACACTAGAAAATTGGCGGCGGGCGCCAGCGAAGGGATCACGTCGACGGAGGCGCGCGCAAAGCGCATCGGTGCGTTATCGTGCGGCAGCACACTCCGCCTGGCAGTCCGCTGGCATTTAAGGGTCCCGGCTTTGAGGGCTGCGCCCGGGCGGCGCTGAATGGCGGCTGATTGGGCGGTGAGAGCCGTATCGCGACAGGCCCTCGCGCGGGGACGGCCGAGAGGATTTGCTCGCTGTGCCGCGTGGGCTTAGCGATTGCCAGCTTTCCAACACCTCTCTCTCTCTGGCTCTCCTCTCTCTCTCCCTCTCTCTCTCCCTCTCTCTCTCTCTCTCTCTCTCTCTCTCTCTCTCTCTCTCTGGCTCTGTAGCGCTCTCTCTCTCTCTGTCTCTCTCTGTCTTTAGCTCTGTACCGCTCTCTCTCTCCTCTCTCTCTCCCTCTCTCTCTCTCTGTCTTTAGCTATGTAGCGCTCTCTCTCTCTCTCCTCTCTCTCTCCCTCTCTCTCTCTCTCTTTAGCTCTGTACCGCTCTCTCTCTCCTCTCTCTCTCCCTCTCTCAAGCTCTGCAGCGCACTCTCTCTATCTCTAACTCTCTCTCTCTCTCTCTATAGCTCTGTAGCTCTCTCTCTCTAGCTCTGAAGTGCTGTCTCTTTCTCCTCATCATTTCTGTCTTACTCTGTTGCTTTTTCCACTTTTGCTTTTTTTCATTCTCTTTAACATCTGCTCATTTCTCTTCTCTTCCTTTCCCCTAGTCTTTTTTTTATTTTTGAATTATACTACACTTCAGATGTTCTTTCACACATTATACTGCCTTTATCTCTCTCTTTCCCTCTGTGCATTAGTTTGATATTGTGACATGTTATGTTGCTATTATGATCGAATATCTATCACACAAACCAGAATAGAAATGCAACAATACATCCCTGAAACTAAACTATATACTGCGGATTTATTTTGGACATTCTGGACGTGGAGAACATTCTGGATCTTTTTGAGCAGACACCGACTGCCGCCCCCGGCAAGATGCCTCACTGGCGGCCATTCTCACATCTGCCACTGGCACTGGCATTTTAAGGGGGTTAAACAGTCCTATGTGATACAGCATTTTCAATAGGATCCAGCTGGCAATTTAACTGTGCCTCTGAGGTTGCTGCAGGCAAGCGTAAAGCTGACTCATTTGTTTTGAACAAAACCAAAAACCTGACTGGTATATCAGCATTGCTTTAAGAGGAGAAAGGGTAATTGGGCCCTTGCTAAACATGAGCCAGATACGATGTGAAACTATGACACCTACTGGAGGACATGATCCCTCATACATTTCCACAAAAACTCTTCCCTCGACATAGGCGGGCTGGGCAGGCTGGCACACACACACCAATAAATATCTGCGCAGCTTCAACTTCTAGCAATACTATCAGCGGTTGTCTTTTATGTTCTAAGCAAACGCCATATATAAAAGTGCACTCATTTTTGGAAGGGGAAAGAAAAAGGATTGAGTCACTGCAAACACAGAAATAGAGGGAACATTTTTGTTTCAAGCTTAGGTCTGCTCTTGAAGATAATGACTTCTGGACTGGGAGAGTGTGTAAAAGAGAGGGGAAAAAAAAAAAGTTCATTCACTTTGTTCATTCGACACAAGAGTATAGCCAACTATGCAGCCTGCCGATAGCTTCTAGAAGTGAAAGTACTTCTGCTGTAAATTACCAATTGATTTTCCACGACAAATGCCTAGTAGCCACCAGCGCATACAAGTATGTCTTGTTTGACAGCTAATAAAGAGATTGGGCTCAATCCACTGGGAGAGTGGTGGTGGGGGGGGGGGGGGGGGGGGGGGAGCGGGCGGGAGCGGGCGGGAGCGGGCGGGAGCGGGCGGGTGGCAGTGGCGTTGTCGACGTTGGCTCTGGGTGCCGGCGATAAAGGGCCACAGAAGGCGGAGACGGAGAGCGATCGTGATGAAAGGGAGAAGACAAACAAACGAGTGAGCGCAAGCTCCAGTGGTTTCCACCAACGTGCTCACACAGGCAGGCAGGCAGGAGGGTGAACGAGAGAGCGCAATTACACACACACACACACACACACACACACACACACACACACACAGCTCTTTGACTGCTGGGAAAAGGAGCTTGTCACACGCTTGAGGAGTCAGTGCCCCTCTGTCCGACATGATTAAAGAAAAAAATCTTGCGTCTCTGTGTTCTGATTGCAACACACTGTTTGTTGTATTTGGCATGGCAGCATTCTGATATGGCACATACAGGGTCAGTATATGTGTGGTGTCTATCTTATCCAAAATCAGCAGTAGGGCTGTTTAGAAGATGATACTGTATCTGCAGGCTGGCAGTGATGTGCACGACAGTTAAAGTATGGCTTTGATCAGGACCAGCCCACCTTGTGTAATCATTTCATTTGCAGGAAGTCCCCTATACTTATTTCTTTTCTTCAACTTAAAGGACAACTTCTAAACAACTGCATGTTCAGACTAAAGTAAAACGTTGTTTTCTGATCACCATTCTTCAAATCCTTTCATTTTTCAATCCTTTTGATGAAGCTCATCGGCAAGACAGAAAGTTTACAAATACCATTACAGTACAGTATATGGTGAATCGGCTAGTCACAAAAACAAAATGTCATCCAGCACCAAGGCCTACAGTACCTGTCTGAGGGTTGATCTGAAATCGTCCACCTTCATTCCCGGAGACGATGGAGTACTTGACCGGTTCGCCGGCCGTTTCGTCTCTCGTGTGCGCGGACACGCTGAGCACCTCCGTTCCCACGACGATGGACTCGGGGACAGAGGTACTGTACTCTGAGCTGGCGAACACGGGCTGGTAGTCGCTGAGGTCCACCTTGTTGACCGTTACCGTGGCGAACGAGGACAGGTGGCGGGGCAGGCCGCGGTCGGTGGCCTTGACCTTCAGCTCGAAGGTCGACTGACTCTCGTCCGTCAGCGGTCTCTCCAGGCGAAGGACGCCGGAGATTTCGTCCAGCGAGAAGAAGCTGCTGTCCGGCCCCAGGAGAGAGTACCTCACCTCCGAGTTTATGCCTGAAACAAAAAAACGTCCACAAATATTTGTACTTTTGTAGAGATTTAATTTCAAACGTAACATCCATTTGGATTAAAAAGTGCCATCCATCAATCCTCCAACAAACTGAAGATACTGGAGATATCTAAGCTGGACTGTCAATCAAATAACACACCCTCCTACCATAGCCATGAAGCAACGTGATGATGCCACTGAGTACAAATTAGCTGAATTTGACAAAAAGTGCAGTACAAAAGAAACGTTATGTAATCGGTTCCATCTCACTGTGAGATCCTTCTGGACCGTGTCCTGCTCAAGATCATTCAGCACAGGCCATTATCCACCATCTATTTACACAGTCTCAGCGGGGAGGGTGCTCGCACATCGCTTTTATTCAAAACTAGCCACTGCCTCAAGAGCAAACACAGCGAAAAAAGTTCAGCGTCTTCAAATGTGTCACCGCTGTCAAGCCTGGACTTGTACACGCCAGCATATGTGTATTTGCATTTAACACGTGTGTCATGCGCTTGGCAGTTTTCAAGGTTTTCAAAAGGGCTAAGGTGTTGGTGGTTATTTTCAGCATTTTCAAAAGGCCTTAGTGGTTTGTTTCAGCGTCATTGTTTCTCTTTTTTTTCAAAGGAGGAGTTCAGAGAGGAGGAGGGGGGGGGGGGTTAAAAGAAGACAAGATAAAGGTGATAAGGGGTGCGAAATAGCCTGGAGGCTCTGAGACGTCACGACATGTTCCCACACATCTACAGGAGTGGCCTTGTCACTCCCTGATCGCGCATCTCAGCTGGATCTGCTGGAGAGTCAATCCCAGATCAAGCAAGTGCTGCTCAACGGTCTTTCTCTCTCCCCCTTTGTATGGCCATTTTGCACGCGCAAGTGAAAAGGAATTAAGAAGTGATAAGTAATAAGGGATCTTCACACCTGATGTCATCTCCGCCTCAGTTATAGGCCTTTGCTTGCTCAGTATCGGTGAGAGTAGCAAGACTGTGAGTGTTTGGACATGATTAAACAGTGTGATGGAATGTGTAATGGTGCAGAAATGAAAATATCCTCCGGGCACTTTTAATAACAAGGCTGAGTGGCTTGTGAGGGGCCTTTGAAGTGCATAATACAGAGGTGATGTGAAACACGGGCTTTTTTATGTGTAACAGTGTTAACTGTAACAAGGCGGGTATTTATCGACGTCGTTTAACCAGAACCGGCAGGCACGGGGCAGCACGTAGCCTACTGCACATGTTGCGAGACGCTCGCTTTGGACACGGTGCCCGCCCATCAGAGCTGTTAGCGTTTCCGTACCTGTATCGGGGTCCCGGGCGTACATGACGGCGACGGGCGTCCTGACGGTGGTGTTGTCGAACACGCTGATCTCGTAGTGGGCGGTGGAGAAGCGCGGCGGGTTGTCGTTGATGTCCTGCACCATGAGCACCACGTCCGCCTGGCAGGAGCGCCCGCCGCCGTCCGTCGCCTTCACCACCAGGTCGTACTCCGACTCCTGCTCACGGTCCAGCGCCGCCATCGTGAACAGCTCCCCTGGAACCAGAACCAGAACCAGGATCAGGATCAGGATCAGGATCAGGGTCAGGACCAGGATCGGGATCAGAACCAGAACCAGAACCAGAACCAGAACCAGAACCAGAACCAGGACCAGGATCAGGATCAGGGTCAGGACCAGGATCAGGATCAGGACCAGGATCAGGATCAGGATCAGGACCAGGATCAGGACCAGGATCAGGACCAGGATCAGGATCAGGACCAGGATCAGGACCAGGATCAGGACCAGGATCAGGATCAGGACCAGGATCAGGATCAGGACCAGGACCAGGATCAGGATCAGACTTATTTGGTGTGAGTTAGTGCACACAAGGAATATGATTCCAGCCAATGGTGTCGCTCTAGCAGTACAGACAATTATATTGACCATATACAATACAATACAATACAATATACAAAAACGCTATACAGTAGACAATGAGCTGGCTGTACAATTTACAAAGACATTCATTTAAAGTCCCACGCTTGGTTTTTAATTATTGTTCTTGATTTTATCTTTAATTGTTCTTGATGTTTGTTTAATGTTAACGTGGCCACACACATTCCCCCTGTGGCTCATGCCGCTGTTGGATGTGCACAGAGTGATGTGGTCCCACGCAGGTTTGGGCAAATGCAGTGTTTGATAAAAGGCCTGTCGTTAAAACAAATAATAATGAGGAATCTGAGTAGTCCTGCTTCTGGCTTTTAAGTTCTTGATGCGTGGTTTGTTTAGCCATTATCAAAAATGCAGGGAATTTGTTTTGTTTTTGTGGTCTATGCTTATAAAACTTCACCAAATAGCTTATTTGCTGGTGCTTGACAGATCAGTCCCATCTAAGCAACTTGATAAGCCGTATCTGTAAGATGCCCTCTTCTGATATTATGCAGGGGGCATAGATCAGGGTTGATGACAGATCTTCTTAACATGAGAAGCATATGATTGATGAGGGCAAAGACAAATTCCAATCCTTTCAGTGAGAGGGTTTTTTCTCAAAAGCTGCCCTGTATTTTTGGTGTTGTGTGTGTGTGTGTGTGTGTGTGTGTGTGTGTGTGTGTGTGTGTCTGTGTGTGTGTCTGTGTCTGTGTCTGTGTGTGTGTGTGTGTGTGTGTGTGTGTGTGTGTGTGTGTGTGTGTGTGTGTGTGTGTGTGTGCGTGCGTGGGATGCTATCGGACACTTAAAAACCTCCTTGAGGGGGAGCTAGACAAACATGGTGAGTGTTTTTTACCTGTCCTCTGGTTCAGGTGGAACTTGTCAGCATTGTGGCCATGAAGGGTGAAGGAGACCAGTCCGTTGGTGCCGATGTCAGGGTCAGACGCCGACACCTTCAGAATGAAACGGCCGGACTGGGTGTTCTCCATAACCGCTTCGGTGTAGAGCAACTGTGCGCACACACACACACACACACACACACACACACACACACACACACACACACACACACACACACACACACACACACACACACACACACACACACACACACACACACAAACCAGTTGAGGGATTGAAGTTAAAGAGTTAAAGTTCTAATTTGTTTGATTTCATGTTGGGCTGCATGGCTCATATACTGAGATTGCACAAAACACTCTGGTTTACAAGATTAAACAAGATCATGCATGCTAACAAAATTACGCAAGATAATAAAAGGCGATAGAAACTCTTGCAGACCAGTTGCAGACCATTTGCAAAAAGAAGTCAAAATAATATTTTTTTTTATCGTGTTGTGAAGTTACGCCACTGAAGGAACCTGTTTTTCCCGAGCGTATTTTGTTTACACACAAATGACACAAACTGGCGTAAGACGGCGGATTGCCTTGGAGCTCTAAAGTCAGACAGGCGAAGCTGCTGGGCCCATGGCGGTGTTTGAGGAAGGATTGCGGTGTCGTTACTCCGAGGGGAGTGTCCCGCGTCAGAGTCAGGCAGCAGAGAACACAAGAGTGTGCGTGCGTGGGAGCGGAGCGGAGTCTTACCTGCTCGCACAAAGGACTGTTGTCGTTGATGTCCAGCACGTGGACGTCCACGGTGGCGGTGTCCTGAGATCGCCCGTCCGTGGCGACGACCCGCAGGCTGTGCTTGTCTTGGGCTTCCCTGTCCAGAGCGCCTTTGAGCACAACTCTCCACTCCTCGCCGTCAGCCTCCACGGAGAACAGACCCGGTGGGTCTCCATCTGAGCGTGTCAGGGGTGACACGTGGTGATAACGAGCAAAACAAAACAGGTCAGAGGTGCCATTGCAAATAAAAAAAAACACATCACAAAGAAAACAACTTAACAGACAGTTAAACTCGAGGATAAAATGTTGTCATCTCATTTACAAGTCACTCCTCCATTGTTGTCTACTTTTTTAACCAGATCTGGAAGGTGTGCAGAAAATCCTGTGTGTGTGGGTGCAATATGTAAGAAGCCTAAAATTACAAAGCTTAACGCATCAAATTTTTTTCTTAATCTCTACTGTTCATTTTAACTGTTAAAAAAATAGACACAACAGGATTTTCTTGCTTATTCAGATCTCCCTGTCTATAAAGACAAGAAGAATGGTTCCTCAGATTAGCACATGAGCAAGACGAAAGGGCATCATACTTGTAAGGCCTGTCAAATTGCCTAATGCTTAATCAACCTGCTTTTGTCCTCTAACACAAAATCTTAGCAAACTGTCAGGACAACATACCGTAAGTAGCAAAAATATAATGGAGAGTTTGAGCTTCCAAAAGCACATTTTGTTTATTACTTTTCTCCTCAACTGTTAATTTAATCCATTTAAAAGTTACACAAAGTCTCTGGAAATGGAGAGCCTCTCCTTTCAGGTGTATTTGCTATGGGTTTCATGATATTCCACAGATCATAGCAGCATTCAGTTGTCCAAATGATCTACTACAGTACATGAAATTTCCCAGCGCAGCGGCCCAGCACAGAAAGTATAAAACTCTTGTTCAATTATTTATGCTTCTGTTTGTGTTGGAAATACTATTCAGAATCAATTTGTTTTACTCTCCATGTGATTTCTCAACGGAATCATAATAAGTTAAATAAAAGTGTTTTCCTCTATGGTGGCTTAGAGTCTCCTGGAAGCAACAGCCCTTACATATTTAGGATACTTCAGGGCAATGTTAAATATGTCCAATACATGTCTTCAAGAGTACAGTAAGAGCTGTCATTTAGTCGCCATACCCCATAGCATACCATGCTTAACCCGTTCAGAAGTATTTATATCCAAACTTTAAGAAAAAACAACATACTGTGATATACATAATGTTACCATCCGTGCTACAAATTAATGTGATATACATTTTTGGCCATACCAACCAGACCCACCCTTACCTGTTATATAACATGTGACCTGGCGGTTCTCTGCCGTGATGTCCAGATCTGAGGTGGACAGGGTTGCGATGACTTCTCCCGGCCGGCTGCTCTCCATGACGGAGCCCTGGTACAGCTCCTCGGTGAACCGGGGCGGGTTGTCGTTGTCGTCCGTGATCATCACCTCCACCAGGGCCGAGGAGGAGAGCTTGACCTTGCCTCCGTGGTCGGTGGCCACCACGTAGAAGCGGTACATCTGCGTGCTCTCGCAGTCCATCTCCTTGAGCGTGGTGATCCAGCCGCTGTCGCCGTCGATGGAGAAGACGTCGCCCACGTCCTCCGGCTCCACGCGGTACGTCACCTGCCCGTTGTCGCCCGTGTCCGGGTCGTTGGCCGTCACCTGGATGACCGTGGTGCCCACCGGCATGTTCTCCGCCAGGAAGGCCTGGTACGGGTCCGCCTCGAACGACGGCTCGTTGTCGTTCACGTCCTGGACTTGGATGCTGACGGACACCAGGGAGGCCACGTCGGTGCCGTTGTGGTTGCCCTGTGCCATGACGTCGATCTGGTACCACTTGGTGCGCTCGTGGTCGATGCTCTTCTGGACCACCAGCGTGCCGCTCTCCTCGTCCACGGCGAACACCTGGTCCTTGTTGCTCTCGACGGTGTTGCCCTCCACCAGGCTGTAGATGAGGGGCATGTCGCCGTCGGCACGAACTGTGCCCACCTCTGTGCCCAGGGGTAGGTCCTCGGCCGCGGTGAAGGTGTACAGCGGCTCGGTGAACTGGGGCAAGGGCACCTCGGGCGACACCACCTTCACCTGCACGGGCACCGTGGTGTTGTAGAACGGCACGCTGCTGTCTCGCGCCTTCACCTTGAAGTTGAAGATCTTGTTCTCCATGTCGACCAGGCTCTCCTTGACGCTGACGACGCCGGTGAAGGGATTGATCTCGATCACGTCCTCCGTCACCTCCCCCGCCTCGTCGATCGCGTAGGTGACGTCGGCGTTCTTGCCGTCGTCCGCGTCGTAAGCCATGATCTGGATGACCGGGGCCCCTTTATTGACCGTGGACTGAATGGACACCTGGTATTCCGAAGCTTTAAACTGCGGAGGATTGTCGTTCTCGTCCGTCAGGATGATCTTCACTGTGCAAAAGGCCACCCTTCCTCCCCCGTCTTTGGCCATCACCTTGATGGCGATCACTCTCTGTAACGGGTTTTCTCTGTCCAGCGGCTGAGAGGTCATGATTTGTCCCTCCCGGTCTATGGAGAACGTCTCGTCGGCGAGCTTGTTGATAATCGTGTAGTCGACGCTGCCGTAGGGACCGTCGTCCGGATCGATCGCCGCCAGACGGATGACACGGGTGCCCGGCTCAGCGTTTTCGGCGAGCTCGGCCTCGTATATGCTCTGGCTGAAATAAGGGTTGTGCCTGTTGTTGTTAATCATGTCGATGTTGACCGGCGCCGTCTTTTGAAACACGCCGTCCGACACGGCCACCGTGAGGTTGTAAAAAGGGTCCAAGTTTCTCTTGCAGACGTTTGAAAAAGAGATGACGCCCGATGATTCGTTGATGGAAAAGTACCGGTTCTCGTTCCCTGAGAGAATCTTGTACTGTAGGTCTGTGCTGTCGGGATCCGAGGCCTGAATTTTGACCACTATGTGCCCGCAGGTGGCCATTTCGTCCAGAGAGGCGCTGTAGTGGGTCTTGGTGAAGTCGGGCGGGTTGTCGTTGACGTCGGTCACGTTGACCAGGATGTAGGCCTCGCTGCTGAGTGACGGGGAGCCACCATCTGTCGCTCTGACCTTCAGCAGGAAGTGCTGAGTGGTCTCAAAGTCCAGCTCCTGCGACGTCGTCAGGAAGCCACTCTGCGGGTCAATCTCAAAGAACTCGGTCTCGTTTTTGCCCGTGCCCAGCAACTCGTAGGTGATCTCCCGATTCGACCCAGAGTCGGCATCCGTGGCGGTGATCTGTGCCACGGAGGTGCCCGCGGGCAGCCCCTCCAGCACGCGTGCTTCGTACGTGTGCTTCTGAAACACGGGGGAGTTGTCGTTCACGTCCTCCACCTCGACTTCCACTCTGGCCTCGGCGAACGTGCCCATGACGGAGTCTGTCGCTCGCACCGTGAGCAGGTACATGGCTTGCATCTCGTAGTCCAGGAAATCGGTGACGCTGAGCACTCCCGTTTTGAAGTCCACGTGGAATTTGTTGGTGACGTTCTCCTCCTCCAGGTTGTAGATGAGGCGATAGCCCTCCGGGTTGCGCGCCTGAACGTGCAAGATCGTGGTGAAGGGGGAAATGTTTTCTGGCAGTTTCAGCGGGTAGAACAGGCTCTGGAACACAGGATGAGAGCGGTTCCTCACTTGAACGTACAGTTCTGCCACGGCGCTGTAACTCGGCTCTCCCTCGTCGGACGCCAAGACGGTGAGAACGTATTTATTCAGAGACTCAAAGTCCAGGGGCCGCTGAAGTGACACGTCTCCGAGATAAGGGTCGATCCTGAAGAGCTCAAAGTCATCTTCGAGCATGAAAATGACCGACCCGTTCTCGCCCACGTCTGCGTCGCTGGCCATCACCTGGAACAGGACATCGCCAGGTTCCGTCTCCTCCGAGATGGTCAACGAATGGGGCAGATTTGAGAAAACGGGCACGTTGTCATTGATGTCATCGATGTAAACCTTAACTTGGGTGATGGCTCGGCGTGGTGGCGTTCTCGTGTCCCTCACCTCTACCACCAGGTCGTACTCGTCCTGCTCCTCCCGGTCAAAGGGGACACCTGTGGTGTGCAGAACTCCGGAGGACTCGATGATGGCGAACTTGTCCCCACCGTTGAGCACTTTGTAGGCGACCGGCTCGTTCAGGTAGCCGCCGGCCGCTCTGAGCACAGCCAACGTTTTCACAAACGTCACGTTTTCCAAAACGGTGTCCACCTGGATCCGCTCCTCGAATTTCAGACTGGACGCGGTCATGTTGGCGACGTGTACTTGGACGGTGGCTGTGTCTTTGTACAGGCCATCAGAGGCCATGACTTTCAGCTGATTGTGAGTTTGGATGCCGGACGCATCACTAATAGTGATCACACCGGATGTGGGATGAATGGCAAAGTTCTTCTCGGAGCTGCCGTCAATCAAACTATACGTCACCTCGGAATCCGCATCGTGGGCCGTTACTTGGACGACTTCCATGTCTTTGAAGAGAGGAAATTCAACGGAGGAGTTATACGAGGGGGCTGTGAATTTGGGAGGACAGTCATTATAGTCAAGGACGTGGATGACAACCTTGGCTGGTGTCTCTGCCAATAGCGAGGGCTCGCCCGAGTCTCTGACTTGGATCGTTAGGTGATACACCGGAGTGGACTCGTAGTCAATGGGGGATATGAGAGAGATCGTCCCCATGTTGGGGTCCACTCGGAACACTTTCTTGGCCTCAGGCTCCAGGACCTGGAAAACGAGCAGGGCGTTGGACTCCTTGTCAGCGTCGCTGGCCTTGATCACCAGAGGGGAGTTGTTCTCCCCGATGACCATGGCGTTGATGTGAGCGGCCTCGCTGATCTGTCCGCGGTAACTCCTGTGCAGGAACGCCGGCGGGTTGTCGTTCTCGTCCACGACGTACAGGTGCACGATCGCGTCGGACGAGGTCCCCACGGGCGTGGTGGCGCGCACCTGGAGGCGGTACGAGGGGCACGTCTCGTAGTCCAGCCACGTCTGGACGGAGATGAGGCCCGAGTAGGAGTTGATGTGGAACGTTCCGTTGCGGTCGCCGTCGCGGATGCTGTACTGGAGGGCCAGGGGGCTCTGAGCGGAGACCGAGAGCACGGGGGAACCGGGCAGACTGGACTCGCTGATCTCGGTGAAGTACTCCTCCGAGAGGAACCGGGGCGGGGTGAGGTCAGAGAGGCTAATGTGGACGGTGGCGGGGCAGAGGTCACTGCGCTGGGGGAAGCCCTGGTCGGTGGCTTTGACGGTGAGGTGGTACTGCTCCTGCAGCATGGTGGCTAACGACTTGGCCACGCTTATGGCTCCCGTGTGCTGGTCGATGTCAAAGGCCCCGTCACCATTTCCTAGAGGGAGAGAGGAATGAGAGAAAATGGAGTTAGGGCTGTGGGCTGGTGTGTGTGTGTGTGTATATGTGTGTGTGTGTGTGTGTGTGTGTGTGTGTGTGTGTGTGTATGTGTGTGTGAGAGGGGGGGGGGGTTGGAATGTGTATGTGATTTTTAATCTCAGTCATCATAATTACTTTGCCTGTATTGTATGCCTTACGGGTCACATTCTATTACCTCTAATTATACTCCACTGTCACAAAGACACCTCAAGATGTAATTAATACCTTTGCACCCAGATCTGCTCAGGCACACGTACAGACGAGGAAGGATTTATAGTTGGGAAAACGTTTTTTTGCTTCTCAGTCAGATCTTATTAACCTCTTCCCCGTGGTCTCTATATCTTACCTGAATGAAAAGAGTAGACTATCTCAGCATTGCTTCCAGTGTCTTTATCCAGCGCCTTCACTCGCAGAACTTCAGTGCCCGTAGGAGCCAGATTAGCTACGCTGCCTTCGTAACGAGAACTCGTGAAGGTCGGGGTGTGGTCGTTGCAGTCCTCGACGTGGATCAAGGCTCTGACAAAGTTTCTTTTCGGCGGGATCTCCTGATCTCGAACCTTCAGAAGAGGAAATAGAGAGAGGAGGAAATGAAGCCTTCATTGCTATTCAACGGTCTAACGCTCACCTGGAACTGCTGCCTGAATCATATCCTATGACTCATCACGACTCTCTTCTGTGTCATGAAGACTGAATCAAGTTATTCGAGATAATAAAAAGTCATGAAACTAATACACGTTAGTACAAGATTTATCATATTACTCCATAACAGGACACTTAAAATGAAATGTTTTTGTTCATCTCAAATTAACATTTTAACATGAAGCCCAACTATGGACTGTGGCAGAAAAATATACTACAACTACTACTACCACCACTACTACTACTACTACTACTAGTACTACTATCACTACTACTACTACTACTACTACCACCACTACTACTACTACTACTACTAGTACTACTATCACTACTACTACTACTACTACTACTACTATCACTACTACTACTACTACTACCACTATTATTGATACTAATGATATTTACCACAATGGTGAGTATGTGCAGGGGCAACTACTACTACTACTACTACTACTATCACTACTAATGCTACTACTACTACTACTACTACTACTACTACTATCACTACTAATGCTACTACTACTACTACTACTACTACTACTACTATCACTACTAATGCTACTACTACTACTACTATTGCTACTACTACTACTACTATTATTATTGATACTAATAATGCTACTACTACTACTACTACTATTATTATTGATAATAATAATATTTACCACAATGGTGAGTATGTGCAGGGGCAACTACTACTACTACTACTACTATCACTACTAATGCTACTACTACTACTACTATTATTGATCCTAATAATATTTACCACAATGGTGAGTATGTGCAGGGGCAGCGCCTCGAAGTCCAGCTGCTCGGTCATGACCAGCACTCCGCTCCGAGGGTCCAGCTGGAAGTGGCGTGCGCTGTCGGGGTGCACGCTGCTGTGGACGGAGTAGAGGAGGCGGCTGTTGACGTCGGCGTCCGTCGCGCTCACCTGCAGGATCTCCTTCCAGGGCGCCGTGTCCTCGGGGACCCGCACCTCGTACAGAACCTTCTGGAAGAGCGGACGGTGCTCGTTCATGTCCACCACGCGAATGTAAGCCTGAGGAGGGGGAGGAGGGGGGGGGGGGTCGACAGCAGGTCATGTGGTTGTGTGTGAGCATTCTGCACAAACCAGTTTTGGTGCTCAGTGTACAGGGTATACACACTATACACAGCTGATTTGACTAGTGAAAAAAAGAGATTTGGTTTTTGTTGTCCTAACAAGAGGAAGGAAGAGGCCTAGGCGGGATAACAGGCATGATAATAGGCAGCTGGGTTTGTGGGGAGGATTGTGATTTGCATTTGAGTTCGGTCGCTGGGAAAGTGCCTGTGCAACGTGACTTGATAAACCTCCAGTGATAACAGCGTCTGATGCCAGCCACAGTCCACATCAAACACCCTATTCAAACCATTAAGGAAAAGATACACAGAGAATTGCAGATGCTAAAGTATGACTTGGCCTCAAACTGCATTTGAAACAACTTTCTCCTACTGAGATGAAAAAACTTTGGAGACTAAATAAGAGATCATAAATTAGATGAAAAAAGTTAATTCAGCATTGTTAATGTTGACCTGAAATGACCTGGATAACTGTTTATTAATTCATACTTCATACAGTGCAATGCAAACTAGTCATCATATCTACAGTATAAATGTAGGAAATGTTTGTAATCTGTGAAATTAAATGGGTTTTGAATCCCTTAAAAAGAAAATATTATGCCAAACTCATTGCTTGCCTTTAACCATTTTCATGTGGAATACAATATTAAGAAAACGTAGCTTCACAGCCTATTGAGAACATGTTGTTTTTAAAGGCCAACAAACTGCAAAACTGGGTGTTGTTTACAGTACGTGCTTGTGGGAAGCCACCGTTGTGTATGGCAGTGTGCAAAACAGCTGTGTGGTGAGCGAGCGGCCCGCACTGTCACCTGGGTCGTGATGGTCTGCGCGCCGTCGGTCACGCTCACGGTCAGATTGTAGTTGGACCTCTTCCCCGCGTCCAGGGGCCGCGCGACCACGATGCTGCCCGCGTTCGTATCGATGTCAAAGTCCTGATCGTCGTCGCCCCCTGTGTGAGGGAGGGAGATGGCGGCGAGATTAGTCAGTATCAGTGCCTCCATGTTCCACCGCAGACTTGAGAGAGAGCAGCGATAACAAGAGCGTTCTGATCATCACACATACACGGCAGGCTTTAAGACCCACATGATGGGCCTGATCAGGAGCTGATTGACTACATTGGTGTACTCTGACAGAAGCATGCATGGGTGTGGGCCAAACAGAGACGTGCTGACTGATGTACCATCCCCTTTAATTAAAGGTGTGTGTCAAGCTCCCTTTCCCAGAAGTCAAAGAGCTCTCTGTGTGTGTGTGTTTGTGTGTGTGTGTGTGGGTGTGGGTGTGCGGGTGTGTGGGTGTGTGTGGGTGTGTGGGTGTGTGTGGGTGTGGGTGTGTGTGTGGGTATGCGCGCGTGTGGATGTGTGTGTGTGTGTATATGTATACGTGTGTGTGTGTTTGAGTGTGTACGCCTTTGTGCATGTGCATGTGTGTGTATGTTGTGTATGTTGTGTTTGTGTGTGTGCGTGTGTGTGCATGTGTGAGTGCGTGTGTGTGCGTGTGTGTGTGCATGTGTGTGTGTGTGTGCGTGTGTGTGTGCGTGTGTGTGTGCATGTGTGTGTGTGTGTGCATGCATGTGCGTGTATGTGTCTGTGGGTGGGTGTGTCTGTGACTGTGTTTGTGTGCAGTCACCGGAATGTTTGTCCAAAAGATCACTGATCTCTGACAACATGCCATACCACCAACACACACACACACACACACACACACACACACACACACACACACACACACACACACACATTCCCATTCACAGCCCGCATCTTCCCTTCATTCATCCGTAAAAGGCAGCCGTACAAAACCTTTACTTTGCCGTCAAATGGCCATGAATCCTCCATCCTTGTCATGAAAGCTACGTCAGCCCTTCCGCTATCCTGCTCAGTGTTGTGTGAAGCAGTCATGACAGAAAAACAAGGTCACTTCAAAAGAAAAAAAAAAAAAAAGCCCAGCCCCCTGCGCCGAATTGTACCGGAGAAACAACAACAATTGTTTAAGGGGAAACATTTGGCAGCGGCGCGGCCACAACAGACGTCTGAGACGGTTAGGGGTAAAACTCATGCCTGCTACGGCAGATGGTGTTTATAGACAAGGCCCACCTTTCTTTTTTCTTTTTTTTCTTTTTCTTTTTAAAGACTACCTATGCCTATGCATTTCCATAGCATGCCTGTGTGTTGCATCCACTCCTGAGCATCAGCGCAGCTTTTTGGATGTCGCGACGCAAGAATGAGGCAGAGTCGTGCTGGCAGCTTTGTGGTAGATGGCCTGCATATCGCTAATGTTTGCTTTTGGCTGCACAAAAGCAACACACCCACCCCCCTGACTCGCCGAATCCCGTGGCCGTGAATCTGTGTGACAGATAAACCGGTATCGATGAAAGGTCCTTTGGAGAACAGAGAAGAAAGAGGGTTTGTTTTGAGGACCATCTTTAGTTTAATGTGTTTGTAATCGATATTTAATTGAGTTACCAAGCTGGAGGTTTGAAACAGAACCGTACTCTGTACGTCGGCTGTGAGAAAGAGAGATGAATGCGTCTCAACCCTTCGGGCAAAGCCACGGCGGAAAATTGCTTATCTGCCGAGCAACTCGGGGCGTGAAAAAAAAAAAAAGGGAATTTGATACAATTGTGCTAGCAGACTTCATATAGAGACCCACAGAAACCTTCAGAGCTGCATGGCAGCCTGACTCTACAGTACTTGACTAAGTGTGAATTCAAATGCTCTGTGTCAAAAGGAGGGCTTTTCTCTGGGTGAGATAACACATTTCATACGGAGGCCATTAGCATTCAACCCCACACATGTCCAAGGGCTCATGCTAAGAACAATAATTTACAGCCACTTATCAAGACGAGGCCATTCAGTTTGTTCTCTCCTC
>NC_085014.1:9058175-9068175 GCF_963854185.1 Sardina pilchardus | reverse complement strand
GGAGTCAAAAGGACTCTGTCAGTGGGGATGAAAACCTCCATTGAAGTGAAACACCTCCATCGATCACCACCGCTCCGGTGCTTTGAGTCACTATGTCTTTTAACTTTTATGCACTGGTATTGACTGCATGGCTACACAGACCTCAGTAGTCGTTGCTGAAATATTGATACACTATTGTGCACAAACACATATGTTAGTTATGCTGAATGGAGGCGTTCTGCTGGCATAACTGTGAATGTAAGTGTTTGCTCAGATTGATACACTGTTCAGGGATATTAGACAGGGCATGGATTTATGTTCTATTTTATGTCAGCCAGGGAGGGAGCTTACCTCAATAATATGTTCGGCTTTTTGTTCACGGTCCAACGGGGAGAGGGTAGTGATCACACCTTGATGAACAAACACACACACACACACACACACACACACACAGGAAGAACAGGCAGGGTGATCAATGGCCAAACTCTCACTAGGATGGCACACCTGTTACAGTGCCCCTGGCAGTCCATTTCCCGCCCTCCCCCCCTGTCCATAAATCCCTGGCTTTTTTAGCACTGTTTATCCAGGTTCACTGCTCGCATAAAGGCCTCAGGAGAAAAAAAACAGGAGAAAAGATGAAGGGAGGAAGGAGAAAAAGGCATTTTCTATAAAGTCCACAAAGATGCCCTGCCCAGGACATCACCCGGGGTAAAGAGAGAGAGACTGGCCTCTCATTTTGCCAGGAGAGAAATAATCATGAAGTTGCTAAGAAACAGACTTTGTGGTCTGCAAAAGGGCCCTCATAAAGTGCCCAAAAGTGAGTAAGTTAGAATTAAGGTTGATGGGGGTGGGGTGGGGGGTGTTGTTGTAGGGTAAGTTTCACTTGTTTGGTAAGGACAGGTTTAGCAAGACTTTTAATTCTGTTAGCACACAGTGCCAAAAAGTCGGGGGAAAGGGGAGATAGACTGTTTCTCTAGAGAATGGTGCCCATTTACTGTGCCGAGCGTAAACACTCGAGGGTGTTGTTCCAATCAGGGCCAGACAGCAGGAGGGAAGACACCCACAGGGTGAGCTGTGGGCTTTTTACGACACTCCCAAGCACCCCCGCAGAGCTTTTATGGTCGCCTCTGTTTGGGCAAGCCATTGAGCCAGAGTCGTTTTAGAAAGTGTGTTTATGACATTAGCATCCACCTGGAGAGCAGCAGTAGCAGCAGCAGTAGTAGGAGGAGGAGGAGGAGGAGGAGGAGGAGAGCATCCCCAGGCCTGGGATACACTTCCTTTTTGACCAAGAATTACACCACACATTACACAGCAGGCTGCGCTGTGAATGAACCCTTGATTCGGTAACTACGTGCGCACTAATGTGTGCTACCATGATAATAATAATAATAATAATAATAATAATAATAATAACAACAATAATTATAATAAGAAGAAGAAGAAGAAGAAAAAGAAGAAGAAGAAGAAGAAGAAGAAGAAGCTATATTTGTAAAGCATCTTTCACAGAATGCCACTCAAAGTGCTTTTCATTTGGAGCATTTAACACAATAATATAGTGAAAACTGTGATAACACAAACAAACACACCGGAGGTATTCACTTGAGAGTCAACTTCAGACTCAGATATGTAAATAAAGCCGGTCTTGCATGAGTCACTTAACTGTGCAATACATTGCCACCCCTAACATTCATGTAAATATTGCATCTTGCATGCAGTACGTGAGCACATGCACGACCGACTTTATGTGAATTATGTGAAACATTCAAATTTCACACTGCCATGCTTGCTGTACAGTACAGTATGTGTGTGTGTGTGTGTGTGTGTGTGTGTGTGTGTGTGTGTGTGTGCGTGCGTGTGTGCGTGCGTGCGTGCGTGCGTGCGTGCGTGCGTGCGTGCGTGCGTGCGTGCGTGCGTGCGTGCGTGCGTGCGTGTGTGTGTGTGTGCGTGTGCGTGTGCGTGTGTGTTCTTTAATCCCTTTACTGAAGTTTTCTATTCTTAAGTGAGATGGTTAAAGTTTATACTGTTCAAGTGAAACTATCATGTATTTCAGTGATGAATGACTGTTGGCGTCAGTCTGTTTTCTGAGTCAGAGTGTCTCTTGACTCATCCATTAGTCAGGCTCTCTTGTTCAGGCAGGTATAAGGTAGGAGCCCAGTATCACTAGAAAGATCGAGATCACACCTTTCAATTAATCTCTCTCTCTCGCTATATTTTGTTTTTGTTACAGTAACCACATTTGGCTTCACATAGAAAGAGCAAGCGGAAACCTTTGTATCCAAAATACACTGGGAAAAATAACAGTTGTTCATGGAGTCAACCGCAGTCTGAGACTTTATCTTCTCCTTTCCCGTTCACTGCAGAGTGCAGACACGCCGACTTCTCTGCAGCCTTTGATTTAAAAAAAAAAAAAAAAAAAAAAATGGGCCACACAGCGAAAGTGGCCTCTCTCCGAGCTGAATACATTGCTTCTGAAGGTTGATTCAGCGTGTGAGAGGCGCCTCTCTAGTGGCCTCTCGTCCCTTCAGCACAAGATGAACCGCTTTTCTCTCTCTCTCTCTCTCTCTCTCTCTCTCTCTCTCCGTAATCCCTGAGTACTGCCCTCGGGCAAGGCCGACACGCCAACAAAAGCAGTGGGAGGCCGAGGACGACGAGGACGGACAAGCACGGGCTTGCGACGCAGGTTAATGTCGCCCTAATTTCGCTGGTACACTTCAAAGGCTGAGGACCAAAAAAAAAAAAAAGAAACTGCCTTCGGTGAGGGACAGAGAAGAAGAGGTCAGAGAAGTGTCTGTTTAGGGTTACACATTCAAAGGTCTTTAAGGAGCTTTTCCGTAAGAAGTCTAAACACTACACCCCAAAGCCATAATAACGATAATCTGATCAAATTTTGTTTACATGTAATTTAAAAGTTACATTGTGCCCTGAAACTTATTTAGAGGCACACCTCCGTGAAGATATAGGGAATGTGTCTGAACTCGCTGAATGGATTTGAACGCACCAGCGAGCAAGGATCAACTGGGATCATCTGTTTTTTAAGGATTAAAAAGGAAAATATTTATAACACAGAGCTTGTAAGACATGAAGTGAAAAATAAAAACCGCCAAGTCAATATGAACTCTAAATGCATAGTGGTGATTCAGTGTGACCTAGGTGTGAACTCATCACCTGTCCAATTAAAAAAAGGCCCTTTGTCATACATGTCAGTCAGTGCTCTTGTAACTGGCTCTAAATTCACCGTACCTGTTGTAGAGTTAATGGCAAAGTATGTGCGCTGGGACTCTAGGATCTGGTAGACCAGTTTGTTCTCAGAGGACTTGTCCACGTCGGTGGCAGACACCTGGAGCACAGACAGGTCCGGAGGCTGGTTTTCCTGGACTGACGCGAAGTAGATGGCCTGGGACAGCTCGGGAGGGTTGTCGTTAATGTCCAAAACCTCCAGATAGACCTCGGTCCAGGACATCAGCGGGACAGTGCCCAAGTCTGTGGCGTAGACGGTCAGCCAGTAGTGGGTGACTGTCTCTCTGTCCAGCGTGTCCACAGTCCGAATTACACCTGGAAGAGTAAGGTGGAAAATAAGAAATGAGGAGGAAGGAGAAGAAGAAGACTTTAAAAAACAAAAAATTAAATAACAACAAAACAAAAACTTTGTTATTATAAACATAAACAAAGTAAATGAAGAAATGCTGCGGTGTATTATAGGCATACTGTATATAATGTAATATTATGCAGGGTTTGGAACATCCTTGAATCAATAATTACGCTATGAGCAGCATAACAGAAATATTACCATAAAAACCATTTATGATTATTCCATCCAAATAATGGAGATTAAAATGAAGGATAACAGGATAAAGGGTTTAACCCTCATGCTATCCTTGGGCTCAATTGACCCCAAGCAATGTTTAACATCAATATATATATATACTATATATAAATATATAGTTCACTTTTTTTGTTGTGCTTCATGTTTAATGACTTTTCCTCTTTTGAAGGGTACAACAGAGTAAGCATGACATTTGCTCAATAAAATGTTTCCAATGTCCTGTACAAATATTTGTTGTATTGGTGTTCTTAGGGTCAATCTGACCCCATTTTTATGAAACATGAGGTAAATTAATATTTGACACATTATGGATATTATTATTAATGCAATAGTATGAGAACATGTAGCTATTATCATTATTACATATACAAGTACATATTACTGTACATAAGTTATTTTGGCAGGACTGAAAAAGTAAAAAAAAGTTAAGCAATAGCAAGCCTTTGGGCTGCTGACACTGGATGGGCAATATTGCCAGCCAGGGTGTACTGTAAAGGGGTGTGGGGAGTGGGATTGTTTTGTAGGGCTTTTGATTCTGGTTATTACAGTCTTGTTAAGTTACTACCACAAAAAAAACTGGGTAACAATATAAATCATAATAATTTTATGAGAGTTTATTTAGCCGGGGTCAAACTGACCCCAAGGATAACTAATGTCGGTAAGATTTGAGGGTAACATAAGGTTTAAGTCCTCTATGCATTCCTAATATGTGCCATTGCAGCACTCCACCACCATAATCCTTCACTTACTGGATACTGAATAGGCTCTCAGGATGTTGCTGCACAAGTGTAACTTGTGACGCCTGGGTGATCAAGTAGCATGAAATTTGTTCATCAACTTGAAAGCGCTAAACATTAGGCATCCATCAACCAAAACACGTATATATGAAAGTAAACACCGAAAATTGCTCAAGGGTTACTTTTTCCATCTTTAAAGTTAAGACCTTTCATCAGATGGGCATAGAAAAGAACACAGCCATTATATAGCTATGCGCAAACACAAGAGGCACATGTACGTACCTGTCTCCTCGTCGACAGTGAAGACTCCCAGGCCCGAGCCGTCATGGATGAAGTATCTGACGACTCCATCTCTGCCTACATCCTTGTCAGCGGCTGTCACAGTCAGAACGGACGTTCCCGCCACGGCGTCCTCCATCACGTGTGCCGTGTACACAAACTCTGTGAAGGCCGGCCTGTTCAGGTTTTCGTTGACGTCCAGGACCTCCACCTCGATGAAACAGGAGGAGGAGAGCGATCGGGGCAGGCCGTGGTCGACCGCCCGGACGGTGAGGTTATACAACTGCTTCCTCTCAAAGTCCAGCTCCTTCTCCAATGTCACGGAGCCTGTGGCCGTATCCAGGAAGAAGTTCCCGTTCTCATTGTTCTTCAGGTTATAGCTGATTAGACCTCCAGGCCCTGAGTCCAGGTCAAGGATCTCGACCCACAAGAGCACTGTTCCCACAGGCACGTCTTCGGGGACCTTAATCCTGTAGACTTTGGGAGCAAATCTGGGAGGATTATCATTCACGTCTTCCAACACCACCACAAAATCCATCAATGAGAAGAGCTGAGGGTCCTCTTTGGCCTGATCCTTAGCCTCCACCCTCAGGTCATGCCTGGGCATGATCTCTCTGTCCAGTCGCCCGGAGACACTGACCTCGCCAGTCTCCTCATTAATCTTAAATAAATCTGTTTGTGTCAACAGAGAATACCTAACGATTCCATTGTCAGCCAAGTCAAAATCTACGGCCTGTACTTTAAAGATACTTGAGTCGACTTCAGCATTTTCCGGAATGTTTACGATGTATCTGGGCTGCTCAAACCGTGGCGGGTTGTCGTTGACGTCTAGAATATTCACGGCCAGAAACTTCCACACTGAGTTCTGTGGTGTGCCAAGGTCATAGACGGTTATATTCAGAATGTAAAACTCCTTGGTCTCTCTGTCTAGTGGACAAATTAGACGCAGCTCTCCAGAGTGGATATCCACGGCAAAGCACCCGTTCTCATTTCCATTTGGGACGGCGTAGACAAGCTCACCGTTAAAGCCTGTGTCGTTGTCCGTGGCCTTGATGTGAAGGACAGTCGTGTTGATTTGAGTGTCCTCCCTGACATCAATGGTGCTTGGAGTGCCTGGAGCAAACTTTGGAGAGTGACGGTTGATGATGTGGACATCTGAGAACGACTCGTCTTCTTGTGCGGAGAGCACAGGCCTGATAGATTCAATTAGCTTATCTGTCAGCCGTTTGAAAACTCCAGTTTCCTGGCAATGCATAGCAGCCTCTTTGACTTTGCTCGTTATGCTGACAGTGACTGCGGTCGGGTCAGAGCTGTACTTGCCGTCGGTTGCAATAATTTTCAGCGTGTATGACAGCGTTTTGCCCTCCTCCTCCTCCTCCTCCTCCTCCACAGGAATGGCCTTGGCCAGACTAATGACCCCAGTGGTGGGGTTAATTTCAAACAGATTGTCATCGTTGCCAAACGCGATGGCGTACTTGACCTGGAGCAGCTCGTCCAGGTCGACAGCGGACAGGCCCTCCCCGATGCTGCTCCCGACCGCGAGGTCCAGGGGGATGGAGGCGTTGCAGTTGACCACCTCGAACAGAGGCGCGTTGTCGTTGATGTTGCTCATGGTGACGGTGACCTCGGCCTCGCTCACGTGACTGAAGGGCCTGCCGCTGTCGGCGGCCCAGACGCGGAGGTGATACCAGCGCTTCATCACCTCGTAATCCAGCTCCTCCGTGGTGACTATCGTGCCGGTGAACGGATCAATGGCGAACGGAAGCGGGCCGGTGTTGGCGATGGCGTAGGTCACAAACCCGTTGTTGTCCTGGTCGACGTCTATCGCGGTGATGGACAAGACACTGGTTCCTATGGGGACGTTTTCGGGGAGACTGGCCTGATAAGACGGAAGGGTGAAAATAGGCACGTTGTCATTTTCGTCAGTGACATCAATAATGACTCGAGCCTCAGCCTGACCTTGATTGAAGGTCACGATTAACTCATGCCGAGACTTTTTCTCAAAGTCAAGCGTCTCTGATGTCACGATAACACCAGTTTTGGCATTCATGTGGAATTTACGACTGTCCGAAGCACTTTTCAAGTGATATGTAATATTTGGAACTATTTGGTTTGCTGTAACTCTAACTACATGACTTTTAACTGGCGCAAATTCACTGAGGGTTGTATAATAGACGTCCTGTTCAAATTTCAATGGCATGACTTGTGGTGAGGGAATATGTATTTCCTGTTTTGGACTTAACAGAGGAGGATTGTTCCTGTCCTTTGCTTGAAGAGTTAAATTCAGTCCAAATGTGTTTTCCGACCAGTTAATTCTTTTGGTTGATACAACTTGGAAGTCACTCCCTTGTACGTTGGATGGAATAATCCGGAAACACTGTTGGGGGTCTCCTGAAACAATGCTCAAGGTCTCAATCTGACGGGGCTCAGGCTTGACCTGAATGTCAATGGTGATTTTGTCATCGTCCACTTCTGGTCCCTTGACTGAGATGGGGGTGACCACTGGAAAACTAGCTGTGACCTTCTTCACCGTTACAATCACCCGTGCATCATTGGCGTACTTCTGCACTCCAGAGATTTTCTTTGTTCTATCCTCGGCCAGCACCTTCAACTCGTACCTGTCTGTCCTACTGGCGTCCAGCTTCTTGACAAGCGTAACGACCCCTGTGAAAGGATCGACTGCGAACGGATGGTTCCTGGTGGAGAAGGAGTAATAGAACTCCGCGTTGATGCCGAGGTCTGCGTCGGTCGCGCTAACTTTAGCGATGCTCGTCTTCAGCGGCGCGTCTTCCTTGATCGCCACGTTGTACGACGCGGGGTAGAAGAGCGGCTTGAGGTCGTTGGTGTCGAGGACTTGGACCGAAACCTTGGTCCAGGCCTGGTAGTTGTGCGTGCTCTCGACGGCCTCCACGGTGACCGTGTAGACGTCCCGCACCTCCCGGTTCAGCACGGCCGAGTGACCGCCCCGCGTTTTGATCCGCAGGAAGCAGAAGTCTCCCACGCTGACCTCCTCCGCCGCGAAGAGTTCGTCGTCGTCGCCCGCGACGAGACTGTACCTGATGTCCCAGAAGGGGTCGGCCACCACGATGCCCATGCGGACGGGGCTCTGCGCGTACGTCCTGGGAGCCGAGTTCTCGTGGATGGTGGCGTTGTAGAGGTGGTGGGTGAACCTCAGCGGAGAGCTGTTCTTGTCCTGGTCCAAGCCTCCCTCGCATCCGGCCACCGTCAGCAGGACCACCCACAGGCGGAGCAGAGAGCTGCCCGGGATGGAACCCATTTTTGGCATCTCTTCAGGGAACCTAAGAGAAAGGTAGGAGAGAGGAGAGAGAAAAGGAGGGAGGGAGAGAGGGAGACAGTGGAGCGGAGGAGGGAGGTGCAGTGGGGGGGAAGGGATGAAGTAGAAAAACAGAAGTTAGATGGTGTTGTTTTCACTGTTTCACATTTTGTTGTACTTGTACTCTGCCCAATGACAATAAAGTTGAATCCAATCTAATCGAATCTTTTGCATTGTAATTTCAGACATAATTGCCATAACCTCATGTAAGGCATTTATTTCTTGCATAACACACAAACAG
Organism: Sardina pilchardus; assembly: GCF_963854185.1. Lineage (NCBI taxonomy): Eukaryota > Metazoa > Chordata > Actinopteri > Clupeiformes > Clupeidae > Sardina > Sardina pilchardus. Next base: position 9,059,782 of record NC_085014.1, on the reverse strand, counting down.
ATCATTACATAATAATCTCTGCCAAACGATAAATTGCTTTTTGCGGTGCAACATAGTTGGAAATTGCATGAACACAAATATTCTGCCACAAACATTCTCTCACACACACACACACACACACACACACACACCACACACACACACACCACACACACACACACACACACACACACACACACACACACACATACACACACACACACACACACACACACAGGGAGTGAGAGAGAGTGAGTTCTTTGCTCATACACAGTGAAAGCCTGCATTGAGGTATGCGGCCTCCTGTTCCAACATGCCTTGACAAAAGCAAGCAATACATTGTTTAAGCCTGAAAATAGCCTTCAAGCTGTTTTAGACAGGTGTTGCATTTTCACACGACAGTTTCATTCTTCTGCGTCACGCCAGGCCTACAATCATAATGTCTTTCCTCAAAGATCTTGACCATCAGGTGTCACGAAAAGAGGAGCCATTCTGTGATTGCGGCAGTATCAGCAGACACATCTCTCTCTTCTCCCCTCTCTCTCTCTCTCTCTTTCTCTCTCCCTCTCTCCTGTCTCTTTCTCTCTCTTTCTCTCTCTCTTGTCTCTCTCTCTCTCTTCTCCTCTCTCTCTCCTCTTTCTCTCTTGTCTTGTCTTTGATTTTTGCCCAGACTGAGTAAATGCTATGTCATGGGTCTGGAGTTTGTCTCTGACGACCTGTCTGACAGGCTCTTTTCACGGTGCCTATGAGAGCATGCCCGTTCTGAAATGAGCAGGCCCTTTGCTCTCCGACTCCCTCCCCTTCCCTCCCAAATAGATTGGCTTGTGGCATGTTTGTGGTTGTGTCCACATACTTGAGCTTTTGAGGGGCGAAAAAATAAAGAGAAAAGATTCATGGAATCCTTGTCTGTGTGTTAGCCATCAGTAAAATAAATGGCACCGCCTGTCAAACTGACTCAATACAGAGATGTCCATTTAAGTCTTCCAACACAAAACACATATTTTCCTTTTGAAGAATGTCTACTTTTAAAAGAGTTGTTGCAGAACGAATTGGGGTATTGAAAGTTGCTTAAAGATGCTACAGATTTGCTGTTTCTTTAACTCAAGCCCAAACCTGTGGAAGTCAATGACTCAGATATCAGATCTAGCTTCAGTAGTGGAGGACTTCCTAACAGAAACCTGTTTTTCACCCTAAATAACCCCTGGAGGAAGTTTACAGTTTGCAAAACACACAGGGAAAGGCCAGCACACTGATTACGGGAATTAAAAAGTACCTTCCACATGTATTGGCACCCCTAGTAGATAAGATTAGTGCTTTATCTTAGTTTCACAATGAAAACAATGAGGAAAATCCAATTCCGAAAGGAAGCGAATGCATTCTGAAGGGGAAAAAATCCTCACAAGGAAATAAATATTTCAGACACACATACCATACCACAAGAGCCCATATATATATTGTATATACACACACACACACACACACATACACACACACCTCCTTTACATCTTTGCCAAGGATGCCATTAAGTGTGGAGGGTTCTGTAAAACATTCAGCTCTGAGGAAAATGTTCTTTTTTAAAGCGTCTCATACAGTCCTAGTCCTGAAGCCCTCATGTGGCTGTGACTGTG
>NC_085014.1:9048520-9056020 GCF_963854185.1 Sardina pilchardus | reverse complement strand
GCAACTTCCTCTTATCAGCGCTGCATACTCATGTGGGGGCTCCAGTCAACCCCAGGCTCCGGCCCATACATCACGACTCAGTGAAGGCCCCCACAAGCCTTTGCAGGCGCCAGCTGCGCGTTGGGATGTGCCTTCAGCAATAATATATCGGAATGGGAAGTCAAAAGTAGTCCCGATGGTTATCTCTGTCAAAGCACACGGTCCTTGAGTCCTTGATTCTTGTCAGCTTGCCTTTCCAGATTCAAGCTAGCCAGGTGAAACACCTCCGCACCGTTCATGAGTCTTTATGTGCTCATGGGGTGGTGTTTCTTAATGTTTTTGCAATAATAACAAACGTCTACAGCACTCTACTTGGGCACATTATTCAGCCAGAAACAAGTCTGATCAGGCTGGCAGTTGCTGCTCTGTGAGTTTCGAAATGATAAAGATTTCTTAATAACGCACCGACATCAGATGCAATTATACAGTATGTTGCATATAGCTTTAGCGGGACATTAGTCATATTCAGATACATATTCAGTGTACAACTAAAGCGAATCAACTAAATTGAATGTTGAAATAATTTCACAGGGGGATAAAGAAAATTACACAACACGTCGTGCAGAAACAAACTTTTAAAATGCCTCATTTCGTATGACGTCAGTTGAGATTTGGACACTGCAGAGGCACCATTGCCTAAGAAAATGATTCTTTTTTTTTTCTTCTCTTGGTAACAAGGACTGTGTGGTATTTCTAATTAAGGTTTTCCCATTGACACAGCGGTGCCATCTCTTGGAGCACTGTCTGATAATGGTTATATGGGCCCAGGGTAGGGGCAGGCCTTGGCCACCGCCCTGAAGTAGTTGCCACAGGGGGGGAGGCAATTAGCCAAATTGCCGGGAGTGGTCTTCAGAATGGACAGGCGGGACAAATGGCTTAATTCTGATTCATTGGGATCAAGGCACTGTCTGCAGAGGGTGTATGTATGTTTGTGGGGTGGAGAAGAGTCCTGAAACAATCCCCCTTGGGTCAACCACAACTAGTGGTGTCGGATGGCCACAGAAATTCATAGAATTCAATGTCCAGTCCAAGATTTCAAATGGTAACAGAGTTTACATGGGGGCATAAACAAAAACACAAAGGATCATGTTACATTTGAAGGTGCTATGGATCACACATCAGAACTAAAATCTCATCTGACATTTTAGTTTGATAAAGGCAACATAAGAGACCAGATAGATTCAAAACTCTCTAAATGCCAAATCTGTCAAAAATGAGATACATTAACAACGCTGAGTGAATGCTCTCGTCATCAAATAATTTCACTCAAAAGCCTACTAAATGCCACTCTCTTCCTGGTCTGAAATATCAATTTGTAGGAAAAAACCAACAACCCCTTAATGAAAGAAAAGCTCACTCAAGGAAAGTGTGCAGATGGAATTGGAGGGGTTTGCATCTGAACTCTTCATATGTTGAACATTCCAATATGAACATTTCAAAAAGTAAACACAGTTTCAATTCAGATGATTTATAAAGTGTCAAAAAGCAAGACCAAGACTTCAACATTTCATTGGTGAAAAAGTATTTAAAAAGCATTGTGAAATGCTTGAACTTAGTTGATAGTTTATAATGCTTCTGGCATTTTCCAAATCACTGGCTGTCCCATTCAACCCATTCAAACTCGCTGCCAACTCAAAACATTTCCCACACCTGAAAGCACCAACCACACAATGTGCCAGCCATTGATTGTCACTCTATGCCTTTCATTGAGTGACACCTCAGTACACCCACTGCCCCCCCACAAACTGGTGCCTTCACAGAGAACCACACAAAGGTGCAAATCAAGTCCACCTGTAGAGAGCTTATTCCACTTTCTGTGAGCAAGACAAGGCAGGACAATACCGAGCCCCACCAGAGATTATCTAGATATTACCCAATGTCTCAGGTACGCACACCCAAGTCATTGCTAATCTGGTTCCAACAGCAGGACTTTGGTGGTGGGATTAGTGCTGAGAACTGACACTGCTACTTAAGAGGAGAGCTATAGGCAGAGGCGCTGATCCACCCCCAGTCATATAGCCGCAGCAGCAGCAGTGGCAGCATGGTCAGACAGGTAGCGAGGTACACTAAGCACTCACCTGAGGCTCCCCCGAGTGTGCTCGTCCAGCAAACTTATGTTCTCTTAAATTCCCGAGCCGAGCGGCTTACGCTCTGGTGGCGTCGGCATTCCCGTACTGTGAGGACGTGGGTCTCCACTGTCCCATGGTCGCCAGAGAAATTCCCAAAAGGATTGTTTTTTTTCTTTTTTTTTAGGCAAACTTGTCGTACTCCCGAGGAGCGAGTTGGAGAGTGAGTAAGTGAGATACAACCCTTTTCCCTCAGGAGTCCCATCACCCCGCCTACATCCAACTGACACCGTCCCTCCCTCTTTCTCTCTCTCTCCCTTCCTCCCTCCCTCCCTCCCTCTCTCTCTTCCTTCTCTCTCTCTCTCTCTTTTTCTCTCATTGTTTGAGTCTGGGCCTGAGCCAGGGAAGAGTTCCAGGGTTGTGTGTTGCAACAAGACTTTTGATGCCTTTTGCCCTGCACAGAGAGATTCACATGTAAGACAAAACTGCATTGGTTATTAATGAGCATGACCGCTATTGGAGATGGTATCAGCCCAACAAAGAAGAAGTGTCATGGGAAATACTGATGGCCCCTGATCTGTTAAAGATTTCATTGGTGAAAAAATGTATTGAAGAGACACAAGGCCCCTACTGTATATATTTTTCACCAGCAATACTTTAATTCCTGCCACATGGAAACATGCAGAGATTTGTTTGGGATCATAACATTTGGATAATTGCAGGGAAAGGCTCGCTAATGACAGAGGGAGAGGGAGATTTGGGGCCAGTGATTTCTGAGAGATGGCTGAATGTATTTACCTTTTGTTTGGCTCTCGTGCTGCTACTTACACCCTGCAGCTCGTGGCCTTTGTCTCGGTGTTATGTAAACACAGATCACTGAACATGCTCCAGTTAGCTGCCGTGTGTCGAGTGAGGTGAGCTGAGTGGCATGGGAGACCCAGGCGGTGACTCACAGAGTGTCGCCTGCAGAGGACAGTGGGAAGACCAAAAAAAAAAGAAAAGAAATCAGATGCAGTAGTCCCACACTTATCTTTTACTAATAAAAACGTATTTTCCCGACTATTAGCTGCGGCTTATACAATGATTTTGCAAGATTTCTTCAACTATGAGGTTTATACACGGGGACAGTTAATATGGCATTAATATGGTTTTGTTTCTTTTAACTTGCATAAAACACTGCTCTGCGGCTTATACACAATGCAGCTTATTCATTACTGTATCACTTTTCTTTGGACGTCCCAAAGAGTAGAGTATCTCCCTCTCTCTTTCTTTTTTCTCTTTCTACCCTCATCTCTTCTTCAATGTCGTCCATTCCATCATTCTCCCTCCTTTACTTTCAATCATTCATTCATTCGTTTATTCATTTATTCATTTTTACTTTAATTTATTCCTCATCTTAAGCCCCTTTCACATTCAGAAACGATACATTAGCGTTTAAGAAATAGCGGGTTCAGGGGATTTCGCAATGTGAAAGGTAGATGTGTTCTGGTCCCGGGGTTGTCTGAAGCCGGTTTCAGAGGCGAGTTATGGGAGGCGTTGCCTAGCAGCACGTCACACGCAATTTGGGAGTGAACAATGACGTTAAGCATGCCTTGGACCTCGGAGATAAACTGATAAACACAACTGTCATGCTAGTTCTACGTGGTTTAGCTTCCAAATGATGGCGGGCCACTTGTTATGTTATTTGAATGCCAAATGAGGTCCTTTTGTCTGTCGAAGTCATATTTCAGTGTGCTGAGTCCTGAACAACTTCTGCTCTGACAGTTAGCTCGTTGGCTAGTTAGCTATCATTAGGCAAACTTTCTAAAAAGACGTGCTGCTGGCAGCAGACGGTTTTGGTAACCTAATAAACACTTGACCGAAGTGCTGAGAAAAAGAGGTTCAGGGCACTCTCAGCATAAAAAACGTGATTGTTGGACACACATATATATCTATGGACACAGCAGCTAAAGTTATCCTAGTCTCTTGTGTGTTTCCTGTATTTTAACCTCCTGCCTGGCCAAATACGTCATCAGTCACACACCCCTAATAGCGGGTTGACCTCTGTTCCTTTCATATTCAACACGGCTCGGCTCTGATACTACCCCCCGAGACGGGTTGGATTGCCGAGGCGGGTTGACTCCCCACCCCGTGTCATCAATGTGAAAGGAACAGCCTTAACGTTAAATTCGGCTGATTTAGCGTTAAATTCGGTGAATGTGAAAGGGGCTTTACATACTTGGGGGGGGGGGGGGGGGGCGCCTCTTCACAACCCTACATATGTATTACTTACTTCATCCTCACTCCCAAGCAGAACACCTAACCGGGACTATGGTGAAGCTCTGTTCTGAACATGGTGGGCACAGGGACCTGGGGAGAGGCAGTGTGCCTTCATGGCCTACAAATAAGCCTGAACAGAAGGTGGGCACGGGTCCACAGGCACCAGGTGGACACCACCAGAAGTGCACTTTGAAGATGACGTTTTTCTAATACAAAAAAAAAACACAAAATATATAAATAAAGAAATAAAGAATTAAATGTTAGCTGGAGGGAACCAAGAGAAGGCCATAACATGCCATAGAGCCACCTCCATATCATTACACAAAGAGTATAGAAGTTTTATGAAGGATTAGCAGTTCTCCTGTTTGCCAACTGTGATATGCGGTGTTTGTGAATGTTTAGTCATGGTGGACAGCCAGTTTAAAAACATGAGTGTAACAGTGTTTCTATAAGCAGGCTGAGTCAATATAACAATTGAACTACAAAACTTTAGAAAATTAGCGGTCAAAATAACTTTTGATAAGTGTTCAACATACTGTACACATGCTCTCTCTCTCTCTCTCACACACACACACACACACACACACACACACACAGACACCCCCCCCCCCCCCCACCCACACACACACAGGCACACACACACACACACACACACACACACACACACACACACACACACACAGATCGACACATTACAAATCCATACGTGCAAACTGTATGCACGGACCTCCCATATGAAACAGGCAAGGCTGCAGTTGATGCTGCCACTGTGGGACACCTAGTCTTTGGCCTAAGATCACGCTATGCTCATGCAGCCCTGCAGGACATGCATGAATCTGGCATCCGTGGGGTCAGGGGTTCGCTCACCACAGAGAGCACATATGCTGAAGGCCTCCATGCAGTGACCATAACACAGGACTGCTCCAACATGGAAGCATCGTTCACGTTCACGCCATTTTAGGCGTGGCTACATAATAATGACATAATAATATCCACCTTTCTATAGAATGCCACCGTAATTATTCTGTCAGGAGGTGTCAGTGATGTGATATATATGGTTCATGGCATCCTGCATGGAAGAGAGGGAGTGTGTGTGTGTGTGTGTGTGTGTGTGTGTGTGTGTGTGTGTGTGTGTGTGCGCGTGCACTCGTGCCAGATTGGGCCATCTCTGCATGGAAGCTCTCTGAGTGGCAGAGGAATTCTGGCACCTGTCAGATTTATGTTGACGTTCCACCTGAGAGAGTGATGGAACGTGCTTTTGAGTGACGACAAAATTGCCCCCTCTGACCCTCTGTCATGAAGTGTCCTGGGTTCTCAGTTCACCCCCTCACCCCCGTGCCTCTGGCGGAGATTTAAAAGGTATGAGGAGGGGCTGAAGGCTAAAGCGATTGCAGATATATTTCAAATGCAACGATCGCGATAGTCAACCATACAGCTGATGATTTATTGGTTCCTCCGAAAGCAGCCCAGATAGCGGGTTTCCTCTCAATCTTTTTTTTAAAAATACGAATTCAAATGTGTGTGTGTGTGTGAGAGAGAGAGAGAGAGAGAGAGAGAGAGAGAGAGAGAGAGAGAGAGAGAGTGTGTGTGTGTGTGTGTGTGTCTGTGTGTGTGTGTGTGTGTGTGTGTGTGTGTGTGTGTGTGTGAGAGAGAGAGAGAGAGTGTGTGTGTGTGTGTGTGTGTGTGGACGGTGGGGTACATGAGCACAACCTTTGCTAACGTGCGTGCATGTTCATGTCTGTGCTTCTGTGAGTGGTCCTCCGTGTTTACGGTTCACATGGAGATTGCCATGTGTAGGTGTGCATACCTCTGTGGGTAACTGAGCCTGTATGTATCTGTTTGTTGGGGCTGTAGGGCTTTAGTGTTTGAGAGGCATCCAGTAAGACACTGCTGATAACACACAAGAGCCCCCCCCCCCCACACACAGGTTCTTCGAAGCGAACCTGAGTCATCAATCTCTGCCCAGTGATAAACCCTCAAGAAGGGAGCGTCATCATGAGTGAAGGCCTAATACTCCATTTTGATTTTGCATTGAATCTGTTCAACCAAGCATCCTCTACCATACAGTGACCAGCTGTCCGAGACCAAAACCGGGGACATAATCCCAAAAATGTGGAAAAAACGGGGATATTTTCAGTTTGACTATCAATCTGATTGAAATACATACAAGTTTTATCTTCAAAAAACGGGGACATATATAGTTTTTCCTGTATTTTCCCAGGGGAAAATGGGGACTGGGGACATCAGGTCACCCTACTGTACCATCCCCTGAATGGAGCTGTGGACACACTTCTGAGACACACAGATGCGTAGTTGTGCCTGCACTTACAGCTAAACTGACCTTTTCACTGACCACTCACTTGCTAACCTCAAGAAAACAATGTAGCTTGTATTTGTTTGTCTACCATGCTGTATGTGGTAACCAAACAACAAACAACGTGACAGCAGACACACACACACACACACCTCCTGCAACGTCAACCTTAACCACCCAGAGTATTAACGGCCCGTATGAACAACTCCCACCCGAGAAATGCCGTCCTGTGAGCTTCATCTCTAAACGCTCGACTCCGTTCCTGGAAATCCGTTCCTAATTGCACATTGACTCTCTAGTGGTCGTGCGTGATTGAAAAGAGTTGTTTAAACACCCTCCACCCCGTGCTCCTCCACCTCCCCCCCCCCACCCTCAATCTCCCAGGTGTCTGCTGCGGTGCTGACGGCTGTTGTATTGAGTGAAGCGTGCAGCTGTCGACGTCTCGCAAACAGCACCGGGCGTCAGAGCTGGCCACGTCAGTGGTCACTCCATCAACGACCCTCATCTCACGTTTGTTTACCAAGGAGCCACAACCCCCGTGCTAGACAAGCACCATTATCAACTGGGCACTGGGGGTCAACTCTGCTTATAGCCGTCGTGTAGGTCAGATGCTGCCGTTAGGGGATGTGTGTTGAGTTTGCCAGACGCGTGACTTTGATTCTTTTGAAAGATGAGGGAATTTATTGTTGTGATTGCTTCAGGGAAGATAAATAAAAAAAAAAAAAAAATGCCATTCTTCCTTTAATCATAAGTAGTCAATTATCTGAGAAAACATTGACAGCACAGCGGATCTATACACATGCTCATAAAAAAAGGACACAG
>NC_085014.1:8981020-9041020 GCF_963854185.1 Sardina pilchardus | reverse complement strand
TACGAGCTAATGGGCCCGTTTAATTCAGTGAAAGTTTTCACTCTCTCAAATCTCATAAATATGCCGCGGCTACAAGGCACAGCGTCAATGTAAATCTGTCACAAGTGACGAATCAATTCTGGAAATTGCATTCCAGTCTCACAGTTTACACAAGACATCCTGTCCTGCATTGTGCACACAGAGATCTAGACACACACACACACACACACACACACACATCAGCACAGTGCAGGACAGCATGAGTATACACTGTGTCTCTATAAACATGTGCATGCATATCCACACACATATCCACACACACACACACACACACACACACATACACACACACGCACATGCACATGCACATGCAGAGATAAACATGCTTACACAAATAAGCATACATACACACACAGACACACACATAGTTGTATACACATGCATATGCTTTGCACAAAAAAAACTCCTCAAGAGAAGCACATACTGTCCCCACACATATACTGTAAATGCAAACACACACCCATCTAAACTGACTGACACACACACACACACACACACACACATCTAAACTGACTGACACACGCACACACACACACACACACACACACACACACACACACACACACACACACACACACACACACACACACACACACACACACACACACACACACACACACACACACACACACACACACACACACACACACACACACACACACACACACACACACACACACACACACACACACACACACTCATCACTGAAATATGCTATGTGGAAACCCCTTCTCACGTTCCTCAACCTTGTCAACCTTTCACCCAGTCTCCTCTCCTCGGAGGCCATAGGCAGGCACACAGCCCGTGAGTGTATCTGTCTCCTCCTGCCCGCCGTGTCTCAGCAAGTCTGGGCAGCGGCCCTGTGCGGGCACGGCCCCCGGAGTTCCAGAGCTCGCTGCGCTGTTGCGCAACACGTGCAGGCCGCCGCAGGCCGTGAGTCTTCCCCCCATCAGCGTCGCACAGCCCAGCAGCAGGCTTCAGCAGCAGAGCCTGCAACAGGAGAGAACAATGTTTATTATTATTAACAACTTCTTATCATACTGAGCAACACACACACACACAACCGCAGCTTCTGGTTAAGTAATATTGTGCCAAAGTGTTAGTCAATAATTGAGATGGAGAGCAGTTACTTGGTGGTTTCTTTTTTTTTTTTTTTTATTCCTCTGAGTACCCTTCAGCCTCGTTTATCATGCTGAATTTTCAGACAACGCAGGCGCCATTATTCTCCCTGCTCTGCTTTACAAAATACACGGTGGATTTGTTCAGCCGAGTGGTTCAGTGAATTTCCAATCCACTTCTAAATAATGTGCATTTGTTACACTGATAAAGAACAGTGGCACGCTTGATACTTTTAAGCTCTTCAGGATGCAGACAAAATGTTCTCATTTAGAAGGAAATCAGCAAAGTGTAACAAAAACACCGGAATGTAGCATTCTTCAGAAATTACAGTCTTTAAAAGTTGATTTGCACCAATAACTTCTCTGTATGACTCAAAATGTGCATCTAATCACTAACGTTACTAATATACAAATATACAAAATATGACTGATGCCAATTATATGCAGTTCTCAGAACTGGAAAGCCTTGACTAACGAAGAGGACATATTAGGTTAACGAGTCAAGCAAAGTAAAAACAACAAACATTGTCGCACTTTGTGTCTCATTCTGGTGTAGAAAAGAACAAGACAGAGCATCCAGTATTCACTTGCATCACTTGCAGTATTAATAGCTGTTTAAGTTGTTTTAACTGTGCAAGTTATTTACATATACTTTGTTCTTCATCTTATCTCTTAATATGTACAGTATCTCCTATATTTTACATGGATTGTTTTAAGCATGCAGGCAACACCATCTGGAGATGTTACTTCTAATGTTCTAACTTCTAATCTGTTTAAGTTACTTTCAGCAAAGTTACGGCCTTTCTATTCATTTGCAGCCCCCCCAACACACACACACACACACACACACACACACACACACACACACACACACACACAGACCACCACCCAACCCCCTTACACATAGAGGAAGCCAACAACATTTCAACTTCTCTTTTAAGTGCCTAACACCATATTGTGTGTGAGTCGCTACACTTTTTCCACACAATCACTGCTCTCCATGGAACCCCAAAGCCATTCAGGTGGATTCATAACCCCTGCACTCCAGCGTGAGTGGATGCTGAATTTGTTAGGGTCCCAAAACTGACAACCTCCTTAAGACATTAGATACATATCTCATAAGTCATAACTCCCTTAATGTGCACTGCAGAGTTATGGCAACATACTTTTTTGTCAATGGCACTCACAGGTGTTTTGATCTATGGACCACTTAAAGCACCAAGAGTGACGTGGAAGAAGTCATTTGGGAGCGAAGAGGTGAGATTTTGTTCAGCTTAATACTAAACTTTTACTATTGATGTGATTTACAGGCTGATGGGGGTTAGCTTAAGCCTCCATGCCAGCGGGACTTTGTCTTGATCTCTCTCTCTCTCTCTCTCTCTCTCTCTCTCTCTCTCTCTCTCGCTCAGTTGCTCTCTCTCTCTCTCTCTCTCCAATTCTGTCTATCCCTCTCTCTCTCACCACTTTTCTCTCCCTCTCTGGCTTTCTCTCTCACACACAGACACACACACGCACACACACACACACAAACCAAAGCAGGTCTCAACATATACACTGACCTGTCAGCTGTCGTTTTGTACCTCCAGCTATGAAATTTTAGTCACCCATCCACACACACACGCACACACACACACACACACAAGCAAATGCATTGTTCATGGTTAACACCGTCATAATTGCGGTAAACAGCCATTATGTTGTTACAGATTTGCCTCTGCGTGAAATCCCGACAGGAATGCACATGGCTAGATTAATGATTTGCATCAGGCAGAAAACAGCTCTTCAGCAGACCCGCACAATACTGCCCTATATGATTGCCCCAGTCACAATGACGGCCAATATATACATGCGGGCCATTATCTGTGTGGGTCTAGAATTACTGACAGAGAGTGATGTAGCATGACAACCTTGGGGATGGATAGCCTATATAGGCGCTGCCATTATTGGTCATGGCTACAGTGAGAACCTTGGGACACTGAGCTGTAGGAAATGTGGGATATTGCACAAATGTGTGTTTATGTCCATTCCAGGAAAACTGTCTCGAGCTTATGTTTATTTTTTATTTTTTTTCCCCGAAGTGAAATATTATCCTGTCAACAGCAAAAGACCTGAAGCTGTTACATGAAACAGACAACTTTTGGTGGCATATATTGAAATGCGATGAAATATGGGCTGGCATAAAAGATGTCACTATCACGCCCGAGAAGAACTGAATAATGGCATTCATTTTTTCTCACACTCTTTTTGTTCTGCCAATAACAACCTGGAGGTGTAGCCATCTCATGGTCAAATGATTCTTTCAAAAGGCCTCATTTCTCCTGTAGTTGCAACCTGTAGTTGCAACATTCATATGAGGCATGGCAACACTTTTAAGATACTGAATGACTTGTAGCGACCTCTGGACTACTCACACTGTCACCTCAGACAGCTCTAGTGTTAGTTTTGTAAACAGGTAGAAAAGATCTTTTGATTTTTACAGGACACTGGTGCGTCCTTGAACAAAATCTGATTTGTTTAGATGTGTTCTAAACCCTCCTACCGTGTGACGTAAATTTGATTGATGTGATCAAACTCATCATCTAAGTGGACGTTATAGATCCTTCTGGTCTTCATTTAAAATAGGGCCATATTGTGTCATTCGTTTTTAAATGTAGAAGCTTAGAAGTTTTTCAAACTTACTTTTTGTCTCCTCCAATCATTTTTGATAGTGAAATAAAGATGGTCTAGACTGTGTTTATGACCAGATGCTTTTACATCATCAGTTGCTACAACCCCTCTTTTGGGAGACATAGTCATAATTTTACAAAACATCCTCTGCATATGAGCCAAATTATTATGCTAAACTGAATTGAGGTTAGTGATGAGGTAGGCTAAATTAAATCAAAGTCAAGGATCCGCGAGGATTCGTACCTGGTAGAACTGAGCCCTGCCGAGTCAGATCCTTCAAAGACGAGGCAAGGCTTCTTCTTAGCCTTCGGAAAACACAATGGAACAGACTAGCGAGTGTGCAGGAAGCTGCGTTATTGCAAATCATGCCTCCTGCCCGCTTCTTTCTGAAAAACAATGAATGCATCACTATCATTCTCCCACGTTAATACTGTACATTAAATTATGCATGGTTGATTCATTTGCCAAAATAAACCACAGAGCAGCAACCATTCAGCAAACTCGTAAAGAGAAAAGTGTAATAATTAGCTCTCATTAAGGTTTAAATACCCTAATAAAATAAATAATACGTTCTTTACATGATTGTGGTGTGAGAGTTCAGTGTTGTCAAAATGAACTGAGCCCCTAGTGCATTTTTGCAGATTTCAGGCTACTTTACATAGTGACAATAAGACAATGTTTACATTTAAATACATAGCCTAGTAAACTGCCTTGTTTACAGATTTTAAATCTTCCATAAATGTGTGCACAAGATTGTGGGTGTCCCAAGTACGCTGAGGATACACACATTCATCCTCGGAAATTTGGCAAAATGAAGAACCCCGGCATTGGTAGATTTTGGTAGACTTTGATGGATGCTTGACATTGGAACAGTACTTTGGTGGGACTTGATGACATAACATCCTTCAAAATAGCAGCATTGACTGATCCCACCTTGACTTTGAGAAACAGCCAAAGTCCTTTTAGGCAAGTTCTTCAACTCAGTGGCTATATCTTGCAATGCACTTTGGGCAATTGCCGGGCAACTATTTTCCTAAGTGAATGGGGAGGCATACAAGGGTAGCCCTATTGCCCATCAAGTTCTATTAGGTGGCATACGTGAACGCAGCCGCCATATTGCTGCAGACAAAATACCATACTGTATTAGAGACAGTTGTCTGATTTCCAATCAGAGACACTTGTTTCTCGATCCATTGGCCTCCAGTGATCGTTGCCCACACCATGACAGCGCTATTTACATACAATGCAGTATCTAACTCTGTAATATCTATGGGCTCGCAAGACAGCTGCCATACTGGCGTTATGAACTAACCCCATGCATTATGGATGCTGTGTCTCTTCATTTGAAAGTCTGCTTAAGATTTCTGCTGATTAGAAACACCTCTGCACTGGTGCAGGCTCTAGTAATCATTTCTGAAGGTAGCTATTAGCGATGTATTAGCGATGCATGGTGAAGTTAGAGCCTTGATAGACAGTTATAATTTTCAACTTAGGGACTCCAGGATTTTCACTAGCTTGTTGCTCAACTATTAGACACAATTATACATATGCGACAGGAAACAACAGCAAATGCGTTCTCATACTCATTTAATTATTTAGGTTTTGACCAAAGAATTCTAGTCCAACTTGTCCTTGATTTGAACTATGACCCTTATTAAGTAAAGTATAGTTTATCTGAATATAATCTTGCTGTGAGTATTTGATGAACTGCATTTAGTATGCATTCATTAGATGCACCATAAAGCTTTTTGATGTCAGATGTGCAAAACTTAAATGAACTGAGCATAAGTGATTTAGTTACAAGCATACCCTCAACTCTGTTTCACCCTAAAAAGTTGCCAATCAATGTCAACTTGGCTCTTTTAAAACAAGGTTCAGCTTCAAAAAGGGGTGAACAACACGTTTCAACTTTAAGAGCAGGCAAAGTGTAAAACATTTAGGTTTCTTTCCTCTCCTCTGCCCACCCCTCCACCCTCCTGTTCTCTTATCAGTTGTGCTGACAGCTTGGGGATGGGGGGGCACTGGGGGATAATTCTGTTCAGATATGCAAGTCAGAGCTTGGTAGCAGCACAACACCGAACGCTGCTGTGAACTTTCCGTTCTCTAGTTTGCATGACTGAGAACCTGACTCTGTGATTAATGTCTTGATTTGCCACTGCCGCCGCTTCAAGCTCAGCATAGCAATCGACTTATTCTGGCCCCGCAAAGGCCCAGTTGTTCAGTGACTATTGAGCACTGCCATCAGACAAATAAGCAGCTGGGGTCAATCACAGCTTATGTCAACATACACTACTCACAAAAAGTCAGGGATATTCGACTTCTGGGTGGAATTTGTTGGCCTTTGTTTCAATAGATTGTTTGAGATGAGGAAATTACTATCGCATGCTTACTTAAAAGTCCTACTTTCGTGATATAATACCACTGTAGCTTGAACTTTTTACATTTCCCATACATTTCACCTAAAAGTCAGATAAATAAAGGACAATTATAAATGAAAAACATGCATGTTTGAACTTGAAAGTTGCTTGTGTATTGCTGTTTGTTTATATATATATATATATATATATATATATATATATATATATATATATATATATATATATATATATATATATACTGTATGTATGTATGCATGTACAAACAGCAATATAATAACCACTTTCAAAAATAAATAGTCACACATAAGCATTCCTTTGCAGCTGCATCGTGTTGGAAGTGCTTTTGGTTTAGATTGGTTGCTTTTTCTAACGAGGACTTAAAAGCAGCTCAGCTCGTCATGCTCATTTTCCTGTATGTTTCAAACCTGCTACGATTACATAAAATGCTAGCATTTAGCAGCCTAAACGATCGACACAATCAGCTTTATGTGCAGCTACAGACCAGATGGCACATGCAAAGCTATTAGCATGCACCTGATGTATTGATTCATGTGATAAATCAAACAAAATGTAGGTGTAATTATGGCAATCAAAACGGCACGCTCAACAATTGAAGATCAGCAGCAGCAACAATTTGCTGGCTGGTTTCTGGCACTGTACCAGTGAGTGGTGCTGTCTGTGTGTGTCAGGGGTGCTGTCTGTGTGTCAGGGGTGCTGTCTGTGTGTCAGTGGTGCTGTCTGTGTGTCAGTGGTGCTGTCTGTGTGTCAGGCTGCAGAGCAGGGCTCTGGAGCTGGGGAGCGTGCGTGTTTAATGTGCCCCTAGCCCTGTCTGTTTGAGCAACACACACACTTGGCAGGACATTCTACCATCACGGCACAGCGTGCCAAGAGAAATAGATGGGACTCTCAGTACCACCACTGAAACACCCACACGCACGCACACACACATACACACACACACACACATACATGCGCGCACGCACACACACACACACACACACACACACACACAGACACACACACACACACACACACACACACACACACACACACACACACACACACACACACACACACATACACACACACACACACATACATGCACACACACACTCAAACACACTCACTGCTTTGATGTGCATCATCACACCAGCCTGTGCGCATGCCAGCTTTTCAGGCTGTGCAGTTTGTGTTGTTTGTGTGGATCGCATGACTCTCCTCACTGTGGTTGAGGTGGCTATGATATTGCCAATTAATCCCGGCCTGTAAGTGGAGTCTCCCTGTGATATTGACTGATAACGTGGAATATGCAGACTGATTTTAAGACTGCCACTGTTCCTGTTGATTCCTGACAAAAAAATACCATACGTTTTTCTGGCATCCCCTGGGGCAGAAGTGACGCTTTTATGAAATCAATCCTACACCATCTCCACAGCCCTGCACCATCAGTGTGTGTGTGTGTGTGTGTGTGTGTGTGTGTGTGTGTGTGTGTGTGTGTGTGTGTGTGTGTGTGTGTGTGTGTGTGTGTGTGTGTGTGTTCAAACTCTGTAATAGTGGAAATAATGTGTTTTTAAATGTTGCTGCAAAAAGGCCAGATGTTGTTGTTGTTGATGAGGACAGCAGAGAAGTAACCATTATTGAAGTGGGCTGTGCATTTGACTACAGTCTAGAGGATGCCTACCTTACCAAGCTTTTAAAGTACCAGCCACTTGTTGTACAGCTTGGGTACAAATGTAAGCTGTTGGTGTGTATATTTGGAAGCCTAGGTAATGTCCACAGACTAGTAGTCAGGGGTTTGCAGATTGCTGGTCTCTCTAAGCCAAGAGCAAAGGCTCTAGCAAAATTCTGCTCAATTTCTGTGATAATTGGCAGTCGCCACATATGGAGAAGGCGTTGTTTTATGTACCCATAAACTGAGACCAGAGGCATAGGCTACTGGGTTTGCAATGCTGGTGTCTAATATTGTTTGTGTTCAATGAAATTCATTGTAAAATGTGAACACAAATAAAGGTATTAAAATGTGTGTGTGTGTGTGTGTGTGTGTGTGTGTGTGTGTGTGTGTGTGTGTGTGAGCCAGGTGGATCAGGTTACCAATTTTCTTTTTTGGCTTATCACAAGCAAACCAAATTGTCACAAGGGACCCGTCAACGGGAGGGGGATTCCTGTTATTAAAGGAATCCCCTTTAATAACAGTGAATAAAAAAAATCTGAAAATATAAGCTATTTCCTGGGCCTCTCCAGAATAACAAACATCTGTACTATTTGCATCAAATCACCAATAGCACACGTAAAGCACATTCAAACATTGCACCAATATCCTTCAATAAGTCCATGACAAAACTTGTTTTGGCCCTGTAGGTTTTCAATATTTTTCACTCAGAATACGTAACTGAGAATGGGACATCAGTTCATGAAAGTTCTTTGGCAGGATGAACAACACAAAACTTTTTGGATAAACAACAAAAAAAATGCTTGGGTTGGAAAGTTCCCTTGTAAGTTAAGTTTGTTTAGTGTAGGCCTAATGTGTGCAACAATGTGGTCAAAAACGATTGTCAGGACGTGATAATATGCCGGAGTGAGTTTGTTTGCGTGTTTGAACATGAGGGGGTGCGTGAGCAAAGAAGATCAGTATAAATATAAGACAGTCAATAGTCAATCTTTCGATTAAATCAATATAGATGTGGTTTCACAAAAAACAATCCTGGAGCCCTATGCCAAACAGCACTGAAAGTATTAGCCTTTTCTGTGCCAGCAATATGTGGCCCATCTCACTAATTCTGATTCTGTATTGATTCAAATTGACATTTACAAAGTAGAGATTATGATTACTTCGTATTGTCAGACAAGCACATCAAACTACAATTTGCATAGTTTAGCAATCACTCTGCAAACCACTCTCAATGCCGCTTTCCAAAACAGCGAACAGCAAAACACCAAAACAATCCCTTTCATCTTTTACTTGCCTCTCTTTTCTTTGCCAGTCTCTGCCCATCTCCATTAATCAGGCGATCTGCAGTGAGTTCAAAAAACAGTTGGAGTAGAACAAAGTTACTGTATAGTTCAAATAGAAACATTTCGACTTACTGTAATAGTGTAATAGTGTAGGCATGCCCCCATTTCGTCAACCTTAACCCCAGTAAAAACAGCCTATGGTGGGGTTGACTTTTATTCTTTTCAATTTAAATATTTCTACCAATATTTAAAAGGAGTCCTGTTCATACTCTTGCGCAAGGGGTAAATGAACAGCATCATGGCGTCAAGGAGACAGCTGTCCACCCATCAAGTAGGCCAAGTCTAATGACAAACATGACTGCTGCAACCAGCACTCACTCAACACTGTCTAAAGCTGACAAAAAGGCTCATGCTTCTACCTTTGACAACAACGCTACGCTATTTCCCCTTCGGGGATCAATAAAGGATCTATCTATCTATCTATCTATCTATCTATCTAGAACATGAGCTATATACGGGGGCCAATGTCCTGCATAATAATGCATCTAAAGAGACACGAGGTCATCACTTATCGAGGACATTCTAATAACTGCTGTTTCAGACTATTGAGTTTTGATAACAGACATTGATGTGAATGGTCGGAGAAGCCCTAGAGGAAAGGTCATGGGGTCATAGGTTGTTGCGGGGGGGGAACAGATCGATGACCAGGTCAATTAACAGCAGTAATCATGCACACAGGCATGTGTGTGTGTGTGTGTGTGTGTGTGTGTGTGTGTGTGTGTGTATGTGTGTGTGTGTGTGCGTGTGTGTGTGTGTGTGTGTCTGTGTGTGTGTGTGTGTGTGTGTGTGAGTGTGTGTGTGCCCGTGGGGCTTCTCCCAAATCAATCCGTATTCACTCAGCTAAATGTTTACCTTACATGACCCTCTGAGATGCAATAGAATGACCACCACCCCATCTACCCACCCACCCCCCACCCCAGGAAGGCTCTACCCACCATATGAAATGGATGGATGGATGGATGGATGAGCACCTTAGGGCAAAACACAAATTCCCAGTCCACTCTATGTGGTAGTGGATGGGGGGAAAGAAGCTGGTTATATGTTTGGTAGGAGCAGGCAGCAGTCTATCAGAGAGAGTGCAGGCCTGCTCCTGCTGAAGGTGTGGTCCTAATCGATTTAAAAGGAGCTGGTCTCGAAGGACAAGAGCGGCTCACCTGAACCAACACATCCTCATAAACTCCCGGATCCCTACCGGGAGCGGGGGATGCTACAGGGGGCAGGAGCTGCAGCGCTACCCAGAGATCTGTCACTTTCCCTGGGACCCCCCGCTGCTGACGGACGGAGCAAGCTGGACTGCATGCAGGAGCTCCACAGCGCTCCCGGGAAACTCCTGCCGAGCAGAGCAGAGCAGGGAAATGGATCGGAATATGTGCTGCATTCTGGAGTAGGCTTCTGTGTGTGGGTGTGAGTGTGTGTGTGTGTGTGTGTGTGTGTGTGTGTGTGTGTGTGTGTGTGTGTGTGTGTGTGTGTGTGTGTGTGTGTGTGAGTGTGTGTGTGTGTGTGTGTGTGTGTGTGTGTGTGTGTGTGTGTGTGTGTGTGTGTGTGTGTGCGTGTGTGTGTGTCTGTCTGTGTCTGTGTGTGTATGTGTGTGTGTGTGTGTGTGTGTGTATGTAGCAAAAACAAAACGCCGCCACCACTATTGCATAAGAAGGATTGGGATCATCACTGAAATGTGTTGGGTCATCTGATAATGATGAATCAGACTTTCAAATCTTTTTTTTTTTTTTTTTTTAATTACCAACCACAGATGAGATGGCACAGACTACCGTAATTTCCCGACTATTAGCCGCGGCTTGTAGGCTACATTGATTTTGCTAAATTTCTTCAGCTATGAGGCTAATACACGGGACAGTTAATATGGTATCAATATGGTTTTGTTTCTTTTAACTTGCATAAAACACTGTCCCGCGGCTTATACACAATGCGGCTTATATGAGGGAAATTACTGTAAGCATGTTCAGTGAGCATGAGCAGCATGTTGGTCAGGAAAAGACTTCACTTCTCTCCTCTCTCTGGCCTCCTCTTCATCTCTGCATGTCTTTCCCATGCATACATCACCACAGCGCCTTGGAAATGTATTGAAAATGTGCTCCACGGTCCCAGCTCACAAGTACTCCACCTGAAGGATTGGCTTTGCTGTCACCATCTACTACCAGAAGCTCTCCAATTTCCATATTTTACACCATACCCACATTGCTCTCATCAGGCAACCCAGGTAACGCCATACTGCAGCTAGCCTATGCTGGCCCCCGAGTGGGCCTGTGCTCCAGGGCTTGTAGTATAGTAGGCAATGTAATTATTCTGGCTCTGGGAAGATTGCTTTCCCATCTTCAGCACAGTCTGTGATCTTCACACAGACACACAGCCCTATATATGCTGACAGAACCATCCTTTGATTTAATAATTGACATATACTGCTATCATGCTTTTAAACACATATGAATTGGTATTAGTGTGGGCTATGCCTACTCGTAAAACATTTGTTTAAAAATGGTCGCCTACCCTATGGTGGGATTGACTTTTATATATTTTCTATTTGAAATGTGCTACTTGGGCCTATGTCAAAGGAGTTCTGTATTATCTTGCGTTAGGAGTAAACGAACAGCATCATGGAGTCAAGGAGATAGCTCTGTCCACATTTCCCACCCATCAAGTAGGCCTGGTCTAATGACAAATTGTAATGCTGCAAACAACACTCACCACCAGTCCTCATTGATGTAAGCCTTTGTGAAGAGGTGCTTAACCATAGCCTATAACACATAAGTAGCTAATTAATCTGAGACACTGACAGTTAAGCACGAAATAAACAAGCGCAATCACCGTGGAGCAACAGGACACACGATCGACCCGTCGGAGCTATCTGGCCCACAGCTCTACGCGGCTCTGACAATAACACAACTTTAGCTCTATCTAGCGGCCATACTGTAGCAGTGTATATCACTCCACTCTCGATTTAAGGTTGCCTAATGCCTGCAATCAATGGCAACATAAACTTTTTTTTAGATAATGTAACGAAATGTGAGCACACATTTCCGTTTAACCCACCTTGAGCAAGCATCAATGTGGAAACAAAACCTGGTGAGCTGTGAGAGCGCTCTGTTAAGAGCAGCAACCCTGGAGCTAAGTTGATGCTGGCCTGTTACTTCCAAATAACTCGAAACGCTTGTTAAATGAAAAAAGACCCTCTCAGCCTTTTGTTTTCAAAATCGGATGATTTTCTTGAATAACTGATGAAAGTCTAATAGTTAAGAAACATCTGTGGTCCTCCCTCCTTTAGAGGTCTCCCATGCGCATGTTCAGTTTAGTAAGATAAGCGGAAGAGAGGTGGCGGCAGCCAAACAGAAATGCAGAAGTTGTTCCATCAGTTTGAACACTCCCATTCGAATCTAGCAGATACATAGCCTACTTCACTCTCAGACAATAGTCTTGTCATTTTAGGAGAGCAACATCTCGACTGTTAGCTTGTCCGACGTTTCTTTTGCAAACCGCTTTGCTCTGAAGGCAGCCATGAGAGACCTGAGCATATTGTTGTCATTATGCATCGCAAGCCTTTTGGCGCAGCCCACCTGCACCTTACGCTCTCATCTGAAAATAAAGGAGGTGAGTGGCCGGGTTTATTTGTGTTATGTGAATCTACTTATTTGTTTAGCACGTGCGTAACGTAGGCTATTGCAATCGCCGTTTTTGAAAGTATGAACGGCCTGTTTGACAGCTCGTGGGCTTCGCGTGGAAAAACTGCGGATCACCTGACGATCCAGCTGTCATGAAGACTCTATCGATATCTCCAGACCCAATCTCTGTCCCAGGAAACTTGATGGCAAGTGCGATGGGTACAACATCCGTTGCGCTCACTGCTCCCGTGTCTGTAAGTAAGCTAGTCAATGAAATCAGATATTGGGTGCCATAGCCTACCCAAATCAGACGCGACTGATAAAGCATAAATCAGTTATAATGCTTGGTTTACTGTTGCATTGTGGACTACTGGCGGGCCACAACAATTGTAAAAGGCTGTAAATGTTTTCTGGACTTCTGAACATATTGGTAAAGCTACCAAAGATGGCTCTGGGCGGGGGCTGTTTTGTTTTGTGGTTGATGACTGGATTCCTCTGTGTTTGCCTGTGTGCCACATGTAGTAACCTGCCCAAATTAGTCCGTTGACTTCCAAGTCATGATCAGGTGTAGGCCTATGTAGCCTATCACTTAGGGATGCGTCATATCACTCAGCACAAATGGACAATAGGATTTTGTAACCTAGGAATGTAACCTCAACATTGCTGCAACCGTGTCCGGGGGCCAGAAATCCAGCTACAAAACCTAGGCCTAACCGTTTCACATTTTGCCTACAGCAACCTTTTAATCCCAAGTCCACAATCCACAAACAGGACATTTGATTATTGACTGATAGCAAACTTTATAGAATGGAACAACAGCAGATTTTTATAACATGCAGAAATGAAACCCTTTTTACAATTTAATGGTTGGAGGCTATCACGTGATAACTCATAAGACCTCTTGTGAACACTCATATGTGGTTAAAAATATGCGACTTGCGCTGAACTAGGACACCGACAGCAACACTGCTGTAAAATTATATAGCTCGTCACAGTCACAAACTTGCTTTCTGGCATTCAATGATCTTTGTTTGTTTTTCTCAAGTTGAATGTGACCTTGGAGAAAGAAGTGGCTGGTTTCTGGGTCAAGATCCCATGTTTGGAGGAGATTGGGAGCTGCCATTACTCCAACGCCTGTGACTTGCTGGACCAGGTGATCCCTCCTGGACAGGACTGCCCCGAGCCTCTGCACACGTATGGCCTGCCCTGCCATTGTCCCTTCAAAGCTGTGAGTGACGCATTCAGAGAAAATTGTTTGCTAAGAACATTGTAGCCTATTTGAACAAGAGCATAGGCCTACCTTTATTTCATTTAGTGCACATATGAACAGGTGTTGATAACCTGTTGTAACTCAGCCATATGACTAAAAATATCAGTTCCTTTTGGTCTGTGTGTTTGGTCTGTGTGTAACACCTTTGTCCAGCCATGGTCTAATTTGCTATTGTAACACATTTCTGAACCTATGGTAATTTAATGGCTGCACTGCTGAATGTAGACTTTTTAAGTTCGTGTGTGCATTGCTTATAGTTTCATATCCCCTTGGAGAGGCCCGTCTGACTGAGACGTGACTGAACGTGGTCATGGTTCTCTTTGCGAGTCTTTGTGGTCTGCAATCTATTTCCTGCATTATCTTGTGATGTTCTTTCAACACGTCCGTCTCTTTGCTCATCACAATCGTGTGTGTGTGTGCGTGTGCGTGTGCGTGTGCGTGTGCGTGTGCGTGCGTGTGT
Source organism: Sardina pilchardus (assembly GCF_963854185.1). NCBI lineage: Eukaryota > Metazoa > Chordata > Actinopteri > Clupeiformes > Clupeidae > Sardina > Sardina pilchardus. The sequence continues at coordinate 9,026,465 of NC_085014.1, read as the reverse complement.
GTGTGTGTGCGCGCGCGCGTATGTATGTGTGTGGAATCTGTGGATATGCATGCACATGTTTATATAGACACGCTGTATACTCATGCTGTCCTGCACTGTGCTGATGTGTGTGTGTGTGTGTGTGTGTGTGTGTGAATGTGTGTGAATTGGTAAACTGTGAAACATACTGTGAATCTGTAAAGCGTTTTGGAGAACAGCGCTATATAAATGTGATACATTTACCTTTACACTCCCTCACCCCTATTCTTCCTCTTTTTTTTTTAAAGGGGGACTACTCTTTGCCTCAGTCGCAGTTCTACTTACCAGACATTGAACTGCCCTTCTGGCTCACCAATGGCAACTACAGGGTCCAGGGCGTTATGGGAGCAGATGGAAAAGAGCTGGGTTGCCTTAAAGTGAGCTTGTCCATCCACTCGGCCTGAAACCACAGGTCCTACTGTACGCTGGACTAGCAGTGCCATTTGCACAAGGAACCATCACTCGACTCGCACAGTAGCCGTGGCAATCATTTCAATGCACAGTCTGTAAAGGGAGGCTCTAAATCGGTTCAATTTTCACACATGCCAATTCAGTTTTTCGTTTGGTTTTTTTTTGTGTGTTTTAAAAGTTCTTCTTTTTCTTCTGATGCAGACTTAAAGAAATTACCTCTATTTAAAAAAAGAAAAACAATTTGTGGAGGATGATCAGGAAAGGTGTCATTTCATCTCACTCCAGTGTGTCTTACCACTCAGTATGTCTCGCTTGTGTATGATTTTAACAGGGGGTAGGGGTGGCAGAAAACGGCTTGGGCCCCATACATGGATTAAGCCTAGACCTAGATCAAGAGAGAACTTCAGTGAAAATCATTGAAGAGAGAGTTTTTGTCTGGTGGTGCCAAGCTTAATCCATCAACAGCAAACAACAAACTGGCCATGTATTTGACGAGGAACATGTGGTCATGTAAAGTGATCACAGATAAAGGGCAATGTTGTCTGAATCACTGTTTTTATCTTTCAGAAAAGCACTTGCTGTAGTATTTTTTTACTGCTTTGTTTAATAAACAGTTCAATTTAATGTGCTATATTATGTGGGTGTTGCTGAATACATTGTATTTGTCAATTCACACAGGTTTAGTGCCTATAAAAGAGCTCCTCAGGGATCAGGAGGGTCTTCCATTCAATTTAAAATCAGTGTTTTATAGCTTTCCAAGAGCGGTGTTGTTGATCATGTGGAAAGACGAATAAAGGTGTAAATTGATGTTGCATATGATTTAAATGGAGTATTTTACTGAATGATGTTTTTCCCTCAAATTATCATAATGCATAACTTACAGTATTGCACAGTATTGATATCCCTGTTAGTCAGCTTTGGTTTTTCAGTTCTTTAGTGCTCGTACTGTTTGGTTGAACTATGATGCACTGAACTCCCATTTGTCTTGTAGGGTAACAAAGAATACACAGCTGTATGTTTTTGTGCGTGTGTGCGCTTGCATGCATCCATGTGTCCAAGGCTGAGTCTACAACCTCAGTAAAATATAATGTTACATATAGGGTTATTTACAGGTTAAACAGCCAGTAGTGTCAATAAACTTTCTCTGACCTCGGTAAATTTTACAAGCTCTTTTCATAAAGGTCTGTTCCGTTTTCCTAGTTTCATAAAACACCCTTTTGCACAAAAGATAGCGAGTTATGACATGGTTGTTAATTTACTGAGCTGGGCGGCAGTCCACCTGGCTAGAGGCAGCAGCCATTAGTCCCTGTAAAAATCAAACATTTGCACAACAGACCAAATGTGAAAATGTAATGCAGGACTCCGTAATGCCAACTGAAAATAACATTCATTTTTCCATGCTTCATTACATAGTGCTGTGAACTCTGAACTCTGAGTGGTGTACTACAAAACAAGACTTTTTCTGGGAGTGACTACTGAGTATGCTCCCAAAGAGTGTGTCGCTTTTTAAATGATTGACGTTCAATATATTGTTTTTCTCAGAGATCAGTGATTAGCCTACTCCTGACACTATACCGGCTAAGTTATTTGTAATACAGTACAGATGTGGATTATGTTCAGTTGTTCAATTGCACTGTTTGCACACTTGGTGGCGCCATTTCTTTGTAGACCATATCAGCCTTATTTTTGTCAAGCAACTTATAGAAAACAGTTAAATCTGGAGGTTAAGGAAAATCACCAAATCGTATCCCAAATGGCTATTGTCCATGATGTTCATGAATGTATTAAAGCTAACTATGAGATGTTACGACATTCTCTGTTGGTTTGGAAATTCATCCATACAGTATATGATTTTTTTTTATCCTTTTTTTTTTTTTTTTTTTTTTTTTTAGAATTCAGTTTGATGATCAATATTGCATCTAGCTGACTGAATCTGAATTTATTCTCCCACCATGTAAATTGCCCTCATTCAAACAAAGTAAAGATTGATTCAAACTGTTATTATTAAAGTGAATAAAATAATTATTGTTATAATTATCGTTTGAGATTCATAACTTCGACACAATTAAGATAATACACAAGTCTTTCCTGACAGCACTGGCTTTATTCTCCATATCATTTCACTTCAGAGGGGTCACTGCTGTTATCTGTAATTTTGTCAAAGAGAGCCGTAACCTCTAGCCCCATTCCTTTCATTCCTGATGCAGGGCTGTATTGGTGTTCCATCATCCCCAATTCCCTGCAGATGGCCAGGTGTGTTGCATTCAGAACGGTCTGACTCATCTCAAAAGTGCAAAGGCCCTTTGTGTGTGCGAGAGAGAACTACACAATGTTTCATTCGCTGGAGGTTCTGTTTTTTCCTTGTTACCTAAGCCAAGGAGGTTATGTTTTCATTGGGATTTGTTTGTCTGTCTGTGTGTCTATTTGTTTCTTTGTTTGTTTGTTTGTTTGTAAGTTCGCAAGATAACTCAAAAAGTTATGGATGGAAGGTCTGAAATGACCCAAGGAAGAAATTATTATTTTGGGCGTGATCCGTATCACTGTCCCGATTCAGGAGGCGGTTATGTTTTTGCTTGTTTTCGGAGGTTTGCGCTCTCTGAGTGCTTTTAGTTTGCATGTTTGTTTCGTTTATTTATATGTTGTATGTAAAGTAACTTGAGTTTGAGTTATCTAAAATGATGGTATCTAAAATTGATTTGGGTTTTTTTGTTTGTCTGTTTCTCGAGGTCACCAAGTGCTGTCAGTACGGGAAAAAAAAGATTGATCGGTTCTACCTACAGTAGCTTGAGTTGCTGCAGCTTACAGCTAGTATGGAGAGCTGCTGCTGCAATACACCCTGGGGGTCTTATGAACATGCCCCCATTGCCTAATCTTTTCTTCAGGTCTGACAAAAAAAGAAATAATAATAAATAATCACAGTAAATTGAGACCTCAAGTGTGATAGCCTACAGTGTGTGCTTGTGATATATCACTGCTTTATACTGTATAGGCCATTGTATGAGCACCCCCCCCCCCCCCACACACACACACACACACACACACCAACCACTAGCAAAAGGAACATTAAAGCATCTTGTGACTAAAAATGACTCAAATTCCAACTATTGTTCTAACTGCCGTGGTGTCTGGATATCCCTTTAGTGTCACTTCTGAGGTGTGAGTTTGTGCGTCTGTATCAGTGCAAATGTTCAAAAAGGTGTGTGGGTGCTTGCTTTGGGAGGGTATATCTGTGGGATTTGTGCTGTGAAAAATATAGCACAGCGTTTGTGTACATTTGAGTGTGGGCACGGATGTCTGTGTGCAGTGTGTGTGTACATGTCTGTCAGTCAGCTAGTGTGTGTGTGTGTGTGTGTGTGTGTGTGTGTGTGTCTCTGTCTGTCTCCGGGTGTGTGTGTCTGGTAGTGTGTGCTTGTATGTCTGAGAGTTCATGCATGGTCAGAGGGCAGTGGAAAGAATGTTATCTCACAGCAGACTGTGAAGTTGAACCGAGTCTTACTCTTTTTTTGGAAGAGAGCGTGAGTGAGAGAGAGAGAGAGAAGAGAGAGAGAGAGAGAGAGAGAGAGAGAGAGAGAGAGAGAGAGAGAGAGAGAAAGAGACTGAGGGAGGCACAAGGCACATTCATGGAGCTTAGTGCCACTATACCCACCGTGCCATGCTCTCCATGTGGGCCTCCTTCATAGAGATTTACACACCCAGCCTCTGGCCTCTTCTCTTCTTGTACACCCACAGGCTCTTTTTGACCCAAAACATTAAAGGCTGAGGGGGTGGGGACTGGAGTATCATTAAGTTATTAAAACAGAACATCTGACATTTCAAATGTACTCAAGAAACTGCTACATGCATGGGCTATAAGCTATATAGAGGAAAAATGCAAACATTTAGAACATCTTAGCCTGTTGCGGTGACTGCCATTTCCTTTTTACTGTTTAAACATGTTGCCTAAATGCTTTAGAGTGAGGCTTTCTCATGGGAGGTCTCTGACAAGCCACAGCTGCAAAACTGATTAGTGAAAAGCTGTGGTTCGTGTTAATTTTTTTTTTTTTTTTGCATTTGCATTTGCATTTTTTACTTTACCCTCAAATCCACAAGTATAAAAGCCAATCTCCTTAATCAGCCTTCGAGGGAGCTGTACAACATACTGGAGGGAATTATGCAGTGTAATTTCCTTTCTTCCACACTACAGAGGAAAACGTTACAGATCCCTAAACCGTGAAAGATGTTAGCCTGACTTGTGATTTGCAAATACCCTTTAACAGTAAACCACTTGAGCTTGACTGGTGTACCATATATTGAGGGCGTTCTTTATGTTCAAATATCCATGACTTCACAAGTGAGTGGCGTTCATTCCCTCGATAATCCACGTCTTTAGCAAAAGCCAACAGTTTTTATGAGATTGCAGCATTGTTTTTCCTGCAGATAACGGCGCGAGGCCTGATTTATCTATTAGCTTGTCACTTTATTATGGCAGCCATGGAGGTTAGGGCCTGAGGGGTAACTGAGACTGCACAGCTGCCAGCTCGTGGAAAGTTCCCCTGTTCACACACACACACACACACACACACGCTCTCTCACCCTATGCTGTCCCTCTCTCTCTTTCTGCTCTCTCTCGCACCCTCTCTCTCTCTCTCTCCCTTTCTCTCTCTCTCTCTCTCTCTCTCTCTCTCTCTCTCTGTCTCTCTCTCTCTGTCTCTCTCATACAAGCACAGAGTGCCGGGCAACAACTGCTGTATCTTTATGTCAGATTAAAGCTGCCCTATAAATAGACAGGTTTCTCTTCTTTTTTTTTTTTTTACAAAATTGAAAGTGTTTGGAATTCTCCCGAAGACCCACACTTGAGGCGGTATCATGTTGTTGCCTAATATAAACGTAACCCGAGAGATGTACAGACCAATATAGAGCCTGTATCTTTGATACCGGCACAGCTACAGCTACAGCAACATCACAAACTCAGCATAAGCTTTAGCTTAGCTGTGAACGTGCAAATGAAAACTGTCCCTCGACTCCCTCCACAACAGCACTGAACATCTCCTATTACAGATATTTAATATGAAATGTAACAATCCGGTATTTGCACACTCTGAATAGGGAGAATCTCTCGTTTTGACCTGAGTTTGACTGTCAGCTATGATGTCACCCCAGTTGGCCTGATAAGAATCTATAGCAAGGGGCCAAGGAAAACAAAAGGGGTTCATGGCCTGTTATCATGCCGTGTCTGTGCTTACATTCTCAGCTTGCCACCCAGCATATTACCCAGCATGCCGTTCAGGGATGGTTGGCATAGGCGATGACAGATTAATATGCAGCTGGTTTCCCACTAGAGCTCACCGTGGTTTGCTCCGCAGGATTCCTTGAGCGCGTATTTGTTGGCAGGGGAAAGGTATCAAGCAAAAAAAAAAGTGTGAGATTTTGCCATAATAACTGATAGGAATACTTGGAAATAAAATCATGTAAACTGCACACAGGGCTGTATAATTCTGTAATGTGTCACTTCTGTAATGCGCCCGGGCAAAATCTAATTCAGCGTCCCAGTCATGATATTTTGGTCATTTAAAGTTCAGCCTTGAAATCTAATTCCATCACAGGTGATATTAAGCAGTTATATCCAACAACCAGAGATGGCAAGGACTGACCACTGCCTACTCATCCCATGCCACTTTCAAACCCTAACAAGGACAAGTTGATTATGCGCACATTTTGATTACATAAAACTTTTTTGATTTTGTGCAAATATTTGATTACAATAAAAATGTGCTTCCTTTGTAACATTTGACAGCAAATGTTAGTGTTGAAACATTGTAACCTGACCCAGAATATCAGTGCTACTGCTCAATCTTTTCACATTTATAATTTAGTGAATTAATTGCTGTTGGTTAACTAGCGGTGGCTAGCAAGATACTTTGTGTGCACCCATTTGTCTTTAAACTTGAAGTTACCACGTTAAACATAGCGTTAAATGTGAATGTTCATCAGGCACACATGCGCTTTTAAAAACTCACAACTTTACTCTCAGCGTAATATTTGATTACAATAAAAATGTGTGTGTTTGAACAATTCTGTTGTCTACTGTCCATATTCCATGAACCCACTGACCCATATTATTCAGATAGACTTTCAAGTGCAACTCCACTTAATAAGCTTGTGATATGCACGTGAGACTTTGGCTTAGTCGTCCTGTCACTTCTCTAAACTGCCGTGGCCATCATACTTAGCCGCTATAGTTGAGCCAGGCCAGGTTCTGCTGTGACACAGATATGACAATGACCTCTGTCAGTGTTGCCAGATTGGCCGGGGTGTCCGCCCAATTGGGCTTCTTTTGTCTTTGTGGGGCGGGCGAAAATAAGCTTTAGGTGGGCAAATAAAAGGTTTAGTCAAATGGTTCTCTATGACAAAATCGTTGTTGGGGCATTTTTTTTGCTGAAGAGGGCGAGTTTTTGAACGTGATTGGCCGGAAATCACTCAACCCAACCTGGCAACACTGACCTCAGTACTAGATGAAGGCTGGACCCTTCCCATCTTTGTGTCTGTATCTACTCCTGTTGATGCTAACACCAACACAAGAAATGTTGCGCCCTGTGAAAAAATATGTTGGACATTGGACACAGTCAGCACATTTTGTTCCTAACTTTCCCCAGCCGCCTGGCCCCCACGACACAAAGGATAAAGAACAGCTTTGCTCACACAATCTGTCTTTTTATTTCTCATTTTTCAAACGCAAAAAGTGTCAAATCAGATCAAACAGTCAAAACGACTCTACAGATGTGACTTAATGAGTTAGAAATTCACCTTTCCCAAGGAGATCGATCTCACATGTCAATTTCTAACCTGACAGAAAACAGAAAACAGGTCCAGCTCCCGTGGCAAACTTAATTCTCGCTGCACCATGACATTTTGAAATGACTCCCTTCACAGAATCACACCAGCGCTAACACCCCCGTTGCCTGAGCTATTCCTGGCTCTCTCTCTTCAACTCGGGTCTGCTGTATGTATGCTGATGGAGGGCACAGATAGGCTATAAATGCTGCAGCAGCCATTGTGAAGCTCTTCAAAGCCTGTGGCCCAAAGGTAGGCTATGAGGAGCAGAGGAGGAGCTATTAGAAGTGGACTTGCTCCACTTTACAGGGTCAACATTTTAGTCTATGGGTGTCTCTCATTGGGGCTTTTATACGTCCTCCCTCGCTTCTCGGGCCTCGATCCTCACTGATCTACATAAAGTATGATGGGGCGGCAGCAATGGGATAGGGTGCCTCTCATTATGCCTCCTCGATCCTCGATGCTCGATCCTCGAGGGGCGTTCCCACTGATCTATAACTAACACTGGATAGACTATCCCATTGTTTCCCCCCCCATCATTCTTTATGTAGATCAGTGAGGATCGAGGCATCGAGGAGCGAGGGAGGACGTATAAACGCTGCATGAAACGCACCCATAGTCTATCCACAGTCCTAGTTATAGATTAGTGGGATCGCCCCTCGAGGATCGAGGAGGCATGTTGAGAAGCACCTTAGGTGTGCTCCCTTCAGCGAACACCTGTGGACACAACTGAAGAAGAGCATCTGATCATTTGTCCATCATGTTTTTTATCAGAGTTGTTGACACAAGTTTGTTGATTAAGTGGAAATAGCCTATTACATTGGAGGCCTACATTAAAGGCGCCCTGCCATACGTATTTCATAACTTTGTGGTCTGAAGTCTGAAGTTTTGCATGGATGTTTTGAGGAAAAATGCCTTGGTTAGGCTACATTGTTTCAAGCCATTCTTGCGTGGTATAGAAGGAAGGCAGGCTTTCTATTCTATTTGAAAATGAAGAATTTGTTTGTAGGCCTATAGTTATTTTAGCCTACAGATGTTTCATTGAATTTAATTATTCTTGGCACCTTTTGACAGTTAAGGCAACACAATGAAGCTGGCTTACTAGTCCTTGAGCCAGAGGTTGTCACCATGAGGGGAATAAGGTAGGTCTGTAAATAGAAAACAAGAGATAACCGATTTATTTATTTATCCTTTTATGTCTATGACATGGCTTATGCGGGATATGAAGTGAATACGGTAAAATCTCTTTCCCCGCTGATTACATTAAACAAAATGTTGCACGTTTTCTAACATTGAATACATATGTAAATAATAATTTACCTACTCTGAAATATGCAATGATTTGAGTAGATCAAGTACATAAACCTAAACATCGGATAAACTCAGGCCAGTTATTGTTTGTTTTCCAAATATCTCAGCTTGTGGGAGTGTTTGTCTGGTCCTTTGCGCACGTGCTGTTCTGCGCATTTGCACCGTGAATTACGGTACAAAAAGTTCAAATTCTGTAACGTGCCAGCAAATCCTCACCGACAACACAATGCTCATAACACTGATGGACGGCTCCTGATTTTTTAGGCTTTCACACCAGCATACCTTGCTCAACTGATGAGGCAGCAATAACACGGGTTTCCAGGGGCGCGTCTTCATAGTTTGACAAAGTTGTGCGCAAGGGGTTTCATGTTGCTAATTTAATTCGAGGCGGCTGAGAGGAATCAAACTGGCTCGTGGGGAGGGTAGTGGTACATATAGCGGGACTCTGTGACCGGTCCAAACGCAGGAGCTGAAGACACTGCAGGCTTCACCTTTCGGCTGGAGGCAAGAAGGTCGGGCGCTCAGCAATGGGTTGTGCCCAGAGCAAGGTGTGTAACATTACTGAATTTGGAAAATAAAAAGGTAGAAGACCCCTCTTTTAGAGTCGGAGACCTCCACTCTTGTCAGTTGAACTTCAACTCTAGCGTTAACTTTCCTTTGTTGCGTTCGCTTCCTTTGTAACATTTGACAGCAAATGTTAGTGTTGAAACATTGTAACCTGACCCAGAATATCAGTGCTGCTGCTCAATCTTTTCTCATTTACAATTTAGTGAATTAATTGCTGTTGGTTAACTAGCGGTGGCTAGCAAGATAGTTTGTGTGCACCCATTTGTCTTTAAACTTGGAAGTTACCACGTTAAACATAACGTTAAATGTGAGTGTTCATCAGGCACACATGCGCTTTTAAAAACTCACAGCTCTACTAACTTTACTCTCAGCGTAATTTTAATTGAATACCAAATGTTACAAGTGTCAGCGATTCGTACACTTGACACTGCCAGATGATCGCTAAATCAGTGGCGCGTTCATTTCCGTGTAAGTTAGGATTCTAACATTCATGATGGGCCTATTGTTTTGTTCCTCATTATGCTCTGATCATCATGTTGTCATGAGAATTCGTCTACCTGCACGCCCACACTTGATGCAGCGACACAAACTAATTTGTCCGTACGTGGCTTCTCCTGTAAAGTTTCTGTAAATGATGGATTGATAAGTCAGTAGTGCCAAATTAGGCCACAGCTCCATGTGTTTCAAGTTATGTATATTTCAATTAACTTTTAATTACCTTACACTCACCCGTATTATATTTACCACCAGCTCTATTACACTTGCGCAGAGACCACACAGCCCTAAATCTCTCGACAGTGGAAAGCTTTGATTAGCCCAGATTGTTTGTGGATTTAGGGACTGTTGTACTTAACGTCACAGCCAGTGTTGTGTTCCTCACAAGCTGTGCGCTGTATTCTGCTGCCCTCTCTCTCCCACACACACACACACACACACACACACACACAATAAACATCAATGTGGTAGAGTGGCAGCAGCTACAGTAAGGCACGGCAGTATGTTCCCAAAGTAGACATGGCCAGCTGTAGATATGTGTGGTATTAGTAAGACCAGAGGAACAGAGGGAGAGGGTCACAAAACTCGTGTCAGCTCAGCCATATCCTTGGGCAGCTCTATTTTTCCCCCTCCAGCCAGCCTCACTCGGCCACCGGTCTGGGAAACGTGTGAGCTTGCCAGTTGTTCATTAGGCGACAAGGGCATTTGTTGTGCCCGCGCTGCGGAGTGCCAAGAGAAATAGGCCAGGCTCTGTGGTGGCAAAGCCAAATTTTATGTAACAAACACAGCATCAATCAGAGGTGGCGTGACCTGGACGGACGCCACTTACGTGTCAATACTGTTGGTCTGTTTGGGTGTTTGTTGTGTGCGGTGCAGTACTAGGATCATGACTGTATTATGTTTTGATATGGCTGTGACGCACACAATCGGCTGCTGCTGCACAGGAGTTAGGCTACAGCCTGTGATGGCTTGTTCCTCTTTGGCATTCTTAGTATTTCGAACTGTACTATCCTCACAGAGCTTCCTACTGGCAACACCCCAGAGGAAGTTTAAAAGGAGATCAAGTTGACTTGAAGAGGAGGGGACAGCTCAGCCTAGCTCACATGTGGCCTGTGAAATATAGCTGTCCTACCGGGGTAGCCTACAAAACAGTGGAACATTATTGTGAAAAGTACAGTTATGAAAAGAAGCGAAAACATTAAAATCGTGGCAAATCGTCTCATGTGATGATGTTTGTGCTGCACACTGCCCTAGGATCGTCTCATGAGCACTTTGTGATCTCAGAGGTGAAATGTCACTGAGTGGAAACCAGAGGCCTCGTTCTATACATTGACAGATAACAGTCTTGGTGAATTGAGCCACTCTTTAAAATAACGGATGCTTTGAAGCACATTTTAACAGGGAGATGACAAATGCCTAGTAAAAAATGTTCAAAGCCGATGAGTTTTGGAGTTTCTTCTAGTTTTTGCCACCTGGCCCAGCTTCTCATGTTCCTGTCATGTCTTCAGTCTGTTTTATGCCTCGAAGACATGTTTGCATGTGTGATATCTTGCACTGGATGTGTCTCGGCTTTTGTTTGTGCCCCATTGCAGCTCACGGTTTTAACACGGGAGTTTTAACAAGAGTTTTAAAAGTCTAAATGGCTACGCTGGCGTTGGCATGGCTGTCCTGACCGAGGAAGCCTTAAACATTTGCTGTAGAACTGCACATTCTCTCAGGTGGCTGGCAAATACATCCCTACAGGACTATAAACACTGGCTGGATCCAGGAGTCTCGTGCTTGTTAAAAAATGTGTGGAAAGGCATGGCAGGATGAATGATGTCCCAGTCAAATACTCGAGGAAGGAGAGGGGGAGTTTTTTTTTTAACTAACTCGTTTACCTTGAATCTGAGAACAATTAGGAAATGTACCGAGATGGGCTTCCAGTATGTCTGCTAGTTATTATGTACACATTCACTCGCTCATTAAAAGGGGAGGTGGATTATTTTGGTAAAGTCTGTAAGAAGAGATAAATTCTTTCATCACCTAGATATTTTGAAAATGTTTAGCCTACAGTCATTTTTTTTTTATTCAATTATTTAAAAGGCAAAGTGCATCAGGTTTCATAGTTCTTGTCTTTGTTTTAGGAGGGTTAAAGATAAAAAAGCTGTAAAATGTCTGTGGATTGTATGTTACAGGGAGTAGACTTTGCACATACTCTAGGGAGAACTGTACAAGTTGCCATAGAAACCATACAAACTTCAGCCCCCTCTCCCTGTTCTCCTCAAACAAACATGGTGGCTACCATGGCAAGCACCCAGCCTCGGGCCGGCCTGTGGCCAATGTGTGTGTATGCGTGTGTGTGTGTGTGTGTGTGTGTCCGTCCGAGCGCACGTGTTAATCTGTGTCCTGCATGTCCATCTGAGTCTAATATCTGTGCTGTGTTTATACGTGTTTATGTAATGGCCGCCGGATGGAAGGCCTCTGTTTATACCTGAGAGGGAGCTCACTGTCTTCTAGGCTTAAAGAGCAGCTCAGAGTGTAACATAAGCTGCAAACTCTCCCATGGAGACATAATAAGTTGGGGTATAGATTGATTCACAGTGTTACTTAAAGATGCAGTCCACCACGATTTGGGTGAAGGGTTGTTTATGTTTGAGCTCAACAGCCAATCTGATGAAACCCCTCCCCTCCGTGCTCCTTGAACAACGTGTTGATTGGTTGAAACGGTTTATGGTTTAATTTGAGACACTATGTTTCACATTTTCAGAGTGCAAATACCATGAACACTGGTGTGTTTGTTTGTTTGTTTGTTTTGAGTGCACAAACATAACAGATGGCTAGAGAATCAAGAGGATTAAAAACAATCACAGAATACCTACTACTTTTTATTAAGCCTTATCATGTCTGTGGCATGAGTGTTGTTTGTCCTCTCTCAGAGACCTCGATGAAGAAAGCTGTGATAAAAACCTAAGGTTCTGTGGCGTGCTCAGGCTTACATCATTGTTTTTCACCGGCTCAGAGGAAATGAGTTACATCTGTTTTGTCACTGTGAGTGATGAGGTGGCGTATCACAGTTAAGGACACGGCTGCGGGGAAGGGGAGAGGCTTGATGCATGATGGTTTGATGAGCTCAGTGCTTTTGAGTCAGAGATTTCAAAAGCGCTTTCCTGTGAGCAAGTGTCATATGGTGGGAGGAGCAGCACTGCACAAAGCTGAACCGCCTCCCCGACCCCGACACACAAGCACAGAGGGTGCCTCTCAACATCTCTCCTCGATCCTCGATGCTCGATCCTCGAGGGGCGTTCCCACTGATCTATAACTAACGCTGGATAGAATATCCCATTGTTGCCGCCCCATCATGCTTTATGTAGATCAGTGAGGATCGAGGCCTGAGGAGCGAGGGAGGACGTATAAAAGCCCAAATGAGAGGCACCCAGACACTTTTATTGATCAGCTACACTGAAAGTTTAGAGTTGTCATACAAATATGTATTATGATTTATTGATATGTTTGATATTGATATATCAGAACATGTGTTATGGTCAGTGTTCAGGTCATAGCCTAAACTTAGGCGTGGTTTTCTTACAGGCTAATGTTCCTAATGTTGCCAGTCCGACATTAAAATCTTAAGTCCCTTCAGCTGTTGCAACACTGTTAAACTAAATTCTGAGATGGCCTACAAGTTATGGAGTGATGGTATTTTGGCGATGGACAAAATCCAGTGCATTGCCTGGCGGAGTCTGGTTTGATGTGTAGGTAGCCTGAACTTTGGCCAGTGACCAAAACATCTTGTTTATAGACCCATAAACCGATATCCCCTCCAGGATTATAGGATAGTTGCTATTGTTTGGCTATTGTTTGGCAATTGGATCCAGACTAAACAACTTGTTTGTTGTTCAAGCTTGTTTATAGAAGGCTTTCACACGGAAGCAGTTTTTGTTTTGTTTATTTGTTTCTTTCCTTTGTTTTGACTTTTGACACAAGTCTGAACAATGCTGTTAAAAGGGGTGAAGGTATTGTGGAAAAATGCATGACCCAGTCAAGCAGCCAGAGACATTGAGGTGTGGTCCATGTTCTCAGTTTTTTAATGACAAACTTCTGAATCGGCCATGATGAGGTAGAATGACTGTGGTTTATGTAACTTCTCATGACCCTGTTTTCAATAGCACGTGTCCTGTTCTGTTGTGTACATTTTAATTGCTTATGCAGACAAAAAAAAAAAAGCGTTTTGACCAGGAAGTGGATTACATGTTGTAATACCCGCAAGACGGTGACCTAACTAGCAGGGGATAAATAAAATGAAAGGTGTTGACAGCCCAACCTTATTGACTCGCTCCCAGATAAACAGTGCAGTTTGATCTATGGCCTGATGCAATTCATTGACATCTTAAAGTCTTCCTGTGCCTGGCTTATCCTGCTATTGAGCTCTGTGTACAGCATATTTCCATTGAAACGAGGCCCGAATCCTGTCTCTATGTGTCTCCGCAGAAGAAGAGCAAGTCAAAGGTGGGGGAGAAGAAGCAGAGGGCGGTGAACAACAGCACTCAGGATGGAAGTGGTGAGCAATGGTTTCCTCCAGCAGATCTACACTCGTAACCTACAGTAATTTCCCGCATATAAGCCGCATTGTGTATAAGCTGCAGGACAGTGTTTTATGCAAGTTAAAAGAAACAAAGCCATATTAACTACTCCCCTGTATTAACCTCATAGCTGAACAAATTTTGCTAAATCAATGTATAAGCCGCGGCTAATAGTGAGGAAATTACGGTAACTCTTCTTAGATGACCACCGTTAACTTTCATTTGCATTGCATTGTATTACATTCAGTCTTTTATCCAGAGCAACTTAAACGTGATGAGGACTTCCGTTATAGCTATAGTAGAAAAGGAGACCTTAAAGAAAAGGCCACCTTTTACATATGATACAAGCTACCTTTTAACCTAACTAATGTTTACCTAATGCACTCCTCATTGTTTTAAGTCGCCCATTTTGCTCCACTGAACATTTGTTTTGTAGTGTTTTTACACCACTTTGACAAGTTTGCGAATGAATTGAGCTACATAGATAGACTTCCTTTGTGCCTCTTCACACACCACAAGAACAGCTGGAAGTACCTGAAACGCACTAAGCGTTACAGACAGGAAGTGATGTCGTACCTAAACACCCCTAATTTTTCCTGATTGTATGATCGAAAATGAATTACGTAATTGCGTGTGTTATAAGACGGCTCAGGTATTTGGTAATTGTAATTGCTAGGTAGTCCAGTGAGCTGGGAGCCCATTTAACAATGACTGAGTGAACACATTCCACCTCCCAGTGAGAAAATGGATGGTCTTGTCACGGTTGTGATTTACAAGCTCCATCCTGTCTGACTAACGCTATTCTGGCACCCTGACTGTATAATTTCATGTCCTTGGCCAAAGGTATGTCTTGTTAAAAAAAAAAAAAAGAGTGAAAGAAACAAAACAAATCTACTTCCTCCAATGGTGTTTTGACACCCAAGCCTAAATAGATAGTTTTGAATTCTTTACGCCCTCCATGGTCATTTGTTAGCCTTTCGGGAGTGCTGAAGCGAGATAAGACCGCTTGTCTTATTTAACATGTCTGGCTGGTCACTGTTTATGTCCACATTGCATTCGAGTGAGGTCATGTAACATGGCTTTGGCCATGGTTTAGGCCAGGCTGAGGCTGGGGAAGGGTTGTCAGAAAAAGGCCCACTGGTTGGAGAGATTAGAGTTTAGCATTTGAACCTTTACTTCACAATTCACAATATTTTATAAACATACACTGTTTATATCTGAATTCATGCATGCTCCTTATTCTGTCATTTGTTAGTTAATGCCCTAAAAAAAACAGTTTCAATTAATCCACGCCTTATTGATCAGCATGTTGTGTGTTATAGTTAAAGGTTGGATGTGTCATCAGCATTCTAGCATCCCTGATTGGTTTTCCTTGTGTTCCGTCTCCTCCTAGCCAAGGTACCATTGGCTGAGGTGGGCTTAGGGGTGGAGCAGCAGCTGGAGCAGTATGAGAAGCAGCTGAAGGTCCTCCATGCTCTGCTGGCTGCCCCTGGGGGTCCGGAGAGAGATGCCCTCTTCAAAGCCCACCACAACGGCCAGCTCTGCAAGGTCGTCTGCAGCATCGCTGAGAAGGTACAATCTTAATTTATCTCCAGGTTTGAGTGCTATTTTAATTCTACAAACAGTTGTTTGTTTGTTTGTTCGTAGATTTTTTGAAATTATTATTATGGTGTAGGCCGACTTCCATTTTATTCACAGTTAGTTTCTAACGGTTCCTGTTTCTCTCTTCATGTTTTGTGATTACTTGTAATGATTTTTTTATTGGATAATAGTGTGGAAAAAGTAGCCATTGATTGATGTATAGCCTTTTTATTTGTTTTGTTTGTTTGCATTGCATCAAAAAACAAACATCGAGGAGTAACCGTGCCCTTAAGGATGCTCTCAAGGGGTGAAGATGCTGCAGTTACCTCGCTGTTGCTTGGTTTTAGTGAGGAGGATGTTCCATAGGCCTCCTGATGGTCCATTGGCCATTAGGTCAACAAGGCATGAGACAGACTGTCACCAGTCCCCAGAGTAGTGAAATGCTAGCCTGAGCAGTCAGACCCACATCAAGATGTAGGGTCTGGGAACTCACCATAGGCAGGGCTCAATCGGAGGGGTGGGATAAACAGTTGTCTTGAAATTTCCTCTCCACGCAATAGGACAACGCTAAACGAATCATCTTCTTGTTCCGCTAGGGGTGTCTAGATTTCAAGGTTAGTGAGATGCCAATTGCATGGAGAAATCTCAGAAAATAAACTGTACTCCCAGGGCGGTTGTACATGGAGCACATTTTGCAAACAGCGTCTCTGGATCATGTCCTCTTGCTAGTGTTTTGATGGGATGATCGCAACAAGTTACCCATGGATGACCACTGGTTTCCTACAGTAATTTATTTCCTGTGTATGAGCCACATTGTGTATAAGCCACAGGACAGTGTTTTTGCAAGTTAAAAGAAACAAAACCATATTAATATATTATATCAATTGCTCCCGTTTATTAACCTCGTAGATGAAGACATTTTTCAAAATTTGCGGCTGATCGTTGAGAAATTACGGTAATATAAATGGGAAATTGCCCGACCAACATCAGTCAGTATCACTGCCTGTCAGTGGTGTTAGAAATGTCCATGTATTGTATCCCCTTTAAAGCTTAACCTGACAAGGAAGCTACGCCAGGCGCGTAAACCGAAGCATTCCGTCCGCGTTGCATCTGTTGCAACAATTAGGTTCCATTATAATCAATGGAAGTAGCTAAACATCATAGTGGTGCATATGTCCGAAAAAAATAGACCTGACTTCTAAAATGGATTTTACGCTTTGTGAACGGAATGTGTCAGTGACGTCTTTGATGTAGCTTCCCAGATACTTGAGATGGTGGCCTTTTTTTTTTTTTACATGTATTAGCTGTAACACCATTGAGGGGTCATTTGGGAAAATAATCAAGGAACTTTCGGTTTTTTGAAGACCCATTTTAAAAAACGAATCTCGGGTCTGGTTTCCTTGCCAAACTGGACTGCGTGTGGAAGTCACCTGCTTGAGGCTTTTGGACTCCCGAAGACGTGCAACTTCAAGTGCCCCCTCTGCTTAAACAAATAACGCAACGGCAGCGATGACGTCAGGGAATGCATTGTGCATTTTTTTTTTCCATTACCCAATAATTGGCAGCGTTCAATGCCCATTCTGTTTCCACGTGTTCCACAATGCCTGCTCTCGCCGCCCCTATTGCTTAGTTTACGCTGCTAAAGCGTTGATATCCCATGCCCGCTTTGAACAACGCTTGAACGCTTAGAAAGTGTCCCCCGCCCCCCACCCTACCCCCCTCCCAACCTGACAAAGCCAGACCTGTTTTCTTGGAAGGTGTGTCCGTCCACCCTGGTCTTTAGAAAGGAGACAGACCTGATCTGTGTAAACATATAGTCAAACAAGTCCTCAGTTCCGCACCGAGAGGAACAAAAGAGACCGCGCTGACCTGCAGTACCCCTCTCAGCAGGTGTTTGCCCATGAATGAAAGATGTCTTATGTAAGGCACAGTGGCAAGGTTAGAACTCTTGCTTTAGTGCCAATCACAGAGACGGGGCTCGATCAATCACTGTCACACACACCTGTGTTGGCCATTTTAAGCATGCAGGCCTTCCGTGGGAACTTTTTAACGTGCATCTTCATAATGTGTGACGATGGCGTGTGTGTTTCTCTATACTCGTGGTCATGGAAGAGTTTCTACACAAGAATAGATTTTGTATGTAATAGATTTATTGGTGTCTGTCTTCAGTTAGGGTAAACTGAAGTGTGTTTGTGCGTTTGTGTGTGTGTGTGTGTGTGCGCTCCCTCCTTCAGGTCAAGAGTGAGACGGCAGCCGAGCTTAAAGCAGCCCACCAGGAGGAGATGAGGAAGACAACGGAAGAGTACCAAAGCGCAACTGAAGGTCAGTTGGACCACCTCCTCTTCCTCTCTTCCTTTTCCGACTTCTCTTCCTCCTGCCTGCATTATGACCTGGCTGGCTCTAGCTACTTGTCTGTTTTGATCAGTGGCCAGCTCATTCATGTCCTGTGTTAGACAGTAGGACAAAGAGCCCATTAGAGCCATCAATAATGCACACACAATGAGAAACTGCTACTTGAGTTGGTCTTGGAGAGTTAGAAGTTCACTGGATTATTTGTGTGTTCTCTCACCGTAGCCTGAAAAGTTGTAGGTTCCAGCACTTAACCCAGAATTGTTCTGGGTACAGTGGCTCTCATAATGTCAATGACATAAGTCACTTTGGATAAAAGCGTTTGCTAAATGTAAATTTAAAAAGGCTCTCTCAGACATGGGGGGGGGGGGGGGGGGGTCTCCTGTTGTTAGTCTGTTAACAATACAACTGACACACATTAGGAGTTTCTTTTAGTCCGAATATGCGCTCTGAATGTGGCCCTTGTTCAGTGCCTACCTGGAGCATTGTTATGAACTTTGAGCCATTTTCGTCACTCAAGTGATTTTGTGTGGACACCTGGAGACTGCACAATGCTGGTGTTTGTCCCAGTCAAACCGGGTCTGATTTTTACCACACCGCTGATGGGAGCCGTCTCCGCCCCAAACAGGGACATACTCGGGAGGTAGTGGGTTCCCTCAAACAAATCAACTTCAACCCTGAAGCGTACAATACATTACTCACACACCAATGACCCCAAGATCTCCACACCCCACCTGCTTGTGGAAGGACACAAGGGCAGCTGTGGATGCCACAGACACACTCTGGCCTTAGAGTCCACAGGCTTTATCTGGTCAACACGCTCCAGTTTATTCCCACCAGATGAAGATTATGATTTGGGAGAGCGGACGTCGCTAAATCAAGTGATTTTGTTAGCACCAGAATGCGAAGGAATGTGTGTTTGATACAAACCAGTCGGTTGGTCTTTGCAGCAGGCTTAGAGGATCTTCTATAATAAAAACAAACTGTAAATCACACTTTTCTTTCATGGTGTAGAGCTGAAGAGTCTTCACAGAGAGGAGAAAGTTGCCTTAAATGCTGCACATGAAGCCGCAGAGAGCATGCTGAAGGTGAGGCAATTATCCAGTATCCAGGTGGTTAATTTATCTTGTGCTTTAAGTTGAGGTGTACTCATTGTGTGTGTGTGTGTGTGTGTGTGTGTGTCTCTCGTGTGTGTGTGTGTGTCTCTCGTGTGTGTGTGTGTCTCTCGTGTGTGTGTGTGTGTGTCTCTCGTGTGTGTGTGTGTGTGTGTGTGTGTGTGTGTGTCTCTCGTGTGTGTCTCTCGTGTGTGTCTCTCGTGTGTGTGTCTCGTGTGTGTCTCTCGTGTGTGTGTCTCGTGTGTGTGTCTCGTGTGTGTGTCTCGTGTGTGTGTCTCGTGTGTCTGTGTGTGTGTGTGTGTGTGTGTGTGTGTGTGTGTGTGTGTCATGTTGCAGGAGAGGATAGAAGACCTGCTGGTGGATCTGAAGGTGTTCCATGAGGTGAAACGGAGAGTAGAGGAGTCTACACTGAAAAGGGACTTGCAGCGGAACATTGAGGTGTGTGTGTGTGTGTGTGTGCATGCGTGTGTGTGTGTGGGTGGGTGTGTGGAGGAAGGGTTGCCTTTATAACTGACCCATGCAGAGTCATCTGTTTGCCACCTCTATTTTTATCCCCTTTCATCAATGACGTATCTAATCGCCAGTGAACGTTGACATGAGTGTTATAAGATGATGAGGTTATTAGATCAACTGTGTTAACTTAATACTGTGATTATGTGATGATGGATTGTGCATGTTTTGTAGGGAGATAAATAACGCCTATGAATACTTACACTGAGATTCTCTGTGGTTCTCTCTTAGCCTCTGTGTTAGATCTCGATTGATTCTCCCCTCTCACTTCATACATTTCTTCCTTGTAGTCTTAACACTCATCTGATACATGCAAATACTCTCTTAAAAGAAAGTCTCTCATTAAAGAATGAGCGACATCTTTCAGTGTCCTCTTTTTTTTGTTCTCATGCGTAAATCACTTTGAATTACATCGTTGTGTATGAATTGTGCACGGTATGAGTTAACTTGCCCTCTCCTCCTCTTCGCTGGTCTCTTCCCCCTCAGACTCACGGCAGCCCCGGGGAATTCTGGGAGCGGGAGCAGGAGAGTCTGCTGATCGTCATCGAGATGAAGACTGAGCGCGTGCAGGAGCTGGGCAGAAAGCTTCGGCAGATGGACACACTGGTATGTGCTGCTGACCTTTTTTGGGAAGCCAGGAGAGGGGTGTGTGTGTGTGTGTGTGTACACAGTATGTGTGTGTGTGTGTGTGTGTGAGAAAGGGTCAGAATTCATATGTGCATGCTTAACCCTAAAATGTATTTATGCATTTGTCATGAAGGAATGTCAAGGGTTCAGTGCACTTACTGTCGTGTAGCAAAACCTTTAGCATATAGTATACTGTGAATGTTCAGCAGGGTTATGACGGCGTGCTTACAAATCCAGTGTGTGTTTGTATTTCAGACTTCTCATCAAATACAATATGTATACATGTGTATATGTACACAAGATACCATTGGACTGTATATTTTTAACACTTTTTTTTAAAGGCCAATGCATAAATTACCTCAAGGGCTGTGTACTTGCGGTAAACAGTTTACTCCAATCATGACGCAGGAATAACCATGGTCATGATCTGCTTAAAGGTTCAGACTGTGTTTTTTTGTTTATGTTTTGTTTCGTTTTTACTATCAAAAAAGTATCTTGCTCTGGGATTTTGTGAGCATGGAACTACGGCACGATGTAAGCTCCTGTCCTGAACCATGGCTGTTTAAGGGATTGCATCTATCTGTGTAGGCCACTTGTAGCCTAATTATAATCTTATTACTGGACTGCCACAGTGATGGTCTTCATTGCGGTACTGCGCTGGGTAGATAAACAAATCCAGATAAACAAATTGGGACCTGACGCACGCAGATGTCCAGTGACTCATTTAATTGTTCTTATTTCCATACAGTCAAAGTGTGCTGTGTGATCTGTGTTTGGGCATGTGTAATGTAGTCCGTCGGAATAAATCCATTGTGTTACAACACCAGACTGTTTTATATGCCTCGACAGGTTGAAAAGAATCTGTCACTGGAAGACCAGGTGATTCACATCCTACAGCAGAACGAAGATCTCCGAGTGCGGATAGAGAACTACCAGTCACTCATCCAGTACGTGGCATTGTAATGTTCATATGTTGTGCTAGGATTTCAGGCCCTTTAGTGCAGTGGTCAGTCCCCACAGTGGATGAATAGTAATGATCAGGGCCGCGTTTCCCAGATTCGTTAAGAAGCTCTTAAGTGCTAAGAACTTCTTAGGATCGCTCTAAGAACGCTCCCTAAGAAGTTCTCAGCACTTAAGAGCTTCTTAACGAATCTGGGAAACCCGGCCCCAGAAATGTAGATGTCTGTATCTTACATTTAAATGCTAACAATGGCAAATTAAAAGGAATAAGAATAAGCATGTTTTATTTACTGTTTTATACAGATATGTGGTGTCGTCGTGCATGTTGTGGTTTATCATGATTGATTATAATGGTCATAATGATCAGTAATGAATTGTGTGTGTGTGTGTGTGTGTGTGCGTGCGCAGGGAGCTGTCTAAAGACCAGCTGAGCCTGCAGGAGGCTCTGGAGAAGCAGTCGTCGGAGACGCAGAAGCTGCGGCAGGAGAAGGAGGAGCTGCTCTTCAAACTGCTGCACCACGACTCCTGCGCCTCCTCCTTCCACCTGCCCCCCATCCTCTCAGAGGTGTCCCCCAGCTGACTCTGATAACCCCCAGCCCCTCCTGGACTTAACTGCCCCTGCCTCAACTGCCCCACTGCACTGTGCCTGTGTGCGTGTGTGTATGTGTGTGTGTGTGTGTGTGGGGCACTTTACTGAATGCCCCCTGGATCACAGCACTCCACTTCACTCCATTCCTCAACCCTCAACCAAAGTGTTCACACTGACCTCTAGTGGTCTACTGACGCACATACAAGCGCAAAGGGCCTGTGGTTGTTTCGATCTGGTGTGATTTTGGGAGTGTGTGTGTGTGTGTGTGTGGGAGGGAAGGGGTTGGGGGGGGGGGGGTGATTCAAAAGCCATGTCTAGTGTGAGTGTGGAGCCATTAACATGGATGAGCCCTTAAAACTGACTGACTGTCCGTCTGGATTGTGCCTTTAGAAGCTGGCAGTCACCTAGACAAGAGGACTAAGCCATCTCTGCCAATCGACTTCTCCCTCTGACAGGTTTCACAATCGCTCTCACAGTGGAGCAAGAGAGTTTGTGGTTTGACTGTACATTTGTTTTTAGATCCTGTTTGTTCATTTTAAATGTTTTACTTTTTAAAGTCAGATTTATTTAGATTTTTTGTTTTGTTTGGTTTTGTTTCGTGTAGTTGTTTATTTACTTTTTGCCATGGAAAAGATTTTTTGTTTTGTTTTGTTTTTAGTACATGCCACTCAGTGATGGAAAAAAGATAATGCAGTGTATAAACCATGCCAACAGAGAAGCTAGCTCTAGTTTTGTTTTGCTGGAGTTCTATATTTGTCTTTCTTTTTGTTGGTTTAAGTAGGAGACTCCTGCTCCACAGTCACTGTGGTTGGATTACAGACAAAAGCAATTGTACTTCACTCATGTGTAAGAGCCAAGAGCACTTCTAAATGTAGAGTTTGAAGCATGCAGAGTTGTAGATGCACATGCACTTTCTCCAATCAGTATTTTATCTGTGAGTGTGTTTTGAAAGTGTGTGTGTGTGTGTGTGTGTGTGTATGTATGTGTGCGTGTGTGTGTTTGTGTGTGAGAGAGAGTGTGTGTTGCATATATCTGCATACAGACATGCAGATATACATATTTTTTCTTTTATTTTCTTTTTTTTGGTCCCTTACAGCTCATGTGACTTTATTTGTACCTAGTTGACCCTGTTGTATAGTTTCACCAGTGTCTGTCTATGCTAGTTCTACCTTTTAAATTGGTGCCTTTGACCCTTTTTTTGTCTGGAAAATCAAGTCACAATAAAGGGCTGCATCTGAGTCATGGTGATGTTCTCTTTGTGTGTGCAGTTATCACAACTGAAGGTTTAGGAAATACATGTAAGTAGATTAAAATACAAGCAATATCCCCGGTTCCTAAAATTGCCAATATCACCCGTTCCTGAAATTCATGAAGGGTTTAGTTGCAAAAACGGATGTCTTTGTTGATAAAGATATTCATGAGTCATGTTTTCAATGTGCATTCGGGTAATATCAATGTAATTACCTCTGCCAAGGTGGTTGTTTTCATCATGGTTTGTTTGTTTGTTTGTCTGTTTGTTAGCAAGATAACTCAAAGCCATGGATGGATTTCGATCAAATGTTCAGGAAAGGTCTGAAAAGGGCAATTTATGAAAATGTATTAGAATATTCTTATTTTAATGTTCTATTCTAGAATAAACGGCCGAGGCCCCCTTTTCAGTGGTGTGCTCATAGATATATATAGATAGATATATATATATATATATCATAGATGTATATATGTCTATGGGTGTGCTCCTGTAGTGCTGTGTGAGATGCGATGCCCATCAGCAGCACAAGGGGCAGCGCTGAGTTGCCACGACCAGAGGAATATGTTGTGTTGGATGTTTGCTTTGTGTGAGTGCATGTTTTTGAGTCTACTCTGAACCTCTGGGTAATTGTTTGTCATCCATTTTTTTCTACATAAACAAATATAACCTGTAACCAATGTTTAGAACAGTCGTGTCTATAACCACAAACGGACTGTTCATTTCATTGGACACTTCTTTGTCATTAGTAACTTGAAGGAAAAGATTTCAGAACGTATAAATTCATTTATGATATTTTACCCCAGGGCTCTGTCCTTGAGCATCAGCCTGCTGTAAAAACATTACAGAATTACAAAATGTAATTTATAAGTTTTATTCCATTTCACTTCAGAACATCACAATAAGTCACCCATGTTTTTTTTTTAGCTTTCTCTCTTCTCTTTTGTCTGTTAATTTTCACTTCAGCTTTGGTCTGGTTCCTGTTAACTGATACCCTCTGCATGAGAGAACTGCCCTGTTAACATCTTGGCTTTTTGTTTCTCCACATGGACCTCTGGGCCTCCCCCCAACTAACCCCACTTTCACTGTGTCCACTGTGGCCAGTCGCCTGGAGACAGCGTGTGACTGACCTGTTAGAGATGGCCCTTCCTTTGTCTCACGTCCAGAAGGTAACAAGCACAGTGGGGAAAGCCTGCTGGATTGATTGACATGTTATTTACTGACAGGTTGTCTGACCCCACTCTCTCTCTCTCTCTCTCTCTCTCTCTCTCTCACACACACACACACACACCGTAACACATCTCTCTCTCTCTTTCTGAGATGCTATGAGATCCATTCACACTCCCATCTCACACACACACACACACACACATATATATATATACTCACACACAGTCACACTCCCATCACAGTGACACACACACACACACACACACACCTTTTAGCCAGGGCCTGCCTGTGTGTGTAAGTAGATCACCGTTTCACAATGGCCAGCCGGCGTGTCGAGACAATACCTGCCCGAGCAGAGCGAGAAGTGCAGGTCAAGCCCTCCTGTTATGATGTCAGGCAGTTCCCAAGGCATTTGCCTGCCACCTGGGATCCCCTCACACACTGGCCCAAGGATGGGATGGGTAGGGCGCACACGTGTGTGTAGTGTGTGTGTGTGCATGTGTGTGCGCTGTTGCGTGTGTGTGTGCTGTTGCTTTTGTGTGTGTGTGTGTGTCTGTGCGCTGTTGTTTGCGTGTGTGTGTGTATGTATGTGTGTGTTGTTGCTTGTATGTGTGTTTGCGTGTGTGTGCTCGCTGTTGCTTGTGTGTGTTTGTGTGCTCGCTGTTGCTTGTGTGTCTGTGTGCACACTGTTCCGTGTGTGTGTGTGTGTGTGTGTGTGTGTGTGTGTGTGTGTGTGTGTGTGTGTGTGTGTGTGTGTGTGTGTGTGTGTGTGTGTGTGTGTGTGTGTGTGTGTGTGTGTGAGTGAGGAGGGCAGGGTGTGGGGGTTGGGGCGTTTGTCTGCACTGATCACTTATCACTGCCGCTGTACCCTGCTGCTTCTTGGTGTCAGGTTGGATGTTAACCCACCTGTGCAAAAACATGTCCCGCTAATTACACACACACACACACACACACACACACACACACACACACACTATAGCACACCGTGTATAAAGGCATACAATATTAATGACACAAAGATAAATTCAGCAACCAAACCAAATAGGTTCAAAATTCTCTTCATGTGTGATTGAGAACCAGCGTGGACTTGTGTGTGCTTTTACGTAGAGGTCGTACTTAAGAAGTGTAAAATAGCTAATCAGATGTGTCATTACAAAAGCAACCTTAGTACTAATTAATCAAAATGAAGAACAACAACGATCTGCAGAGCACAGCAAAATTACCCCCCCCCCCACCACCACCATTTAGGTCATTAAAAGGAATGAATTTAGAAATCAAACGGCACGATTTTGTAACACATTTCGACAATTACACATCAAACTACTGATTGCTCCATTTGCCAGCACAAGACTAAATAAATGATGATTTGATTGCAGTACTTTATCAGCAGGTTAAAAAACATTGCAACAATCTACCATAATGACACTAATGCCTGACCTAATTAACACGGCCAGCCACTTGTTTTAGAAGGTTAATCAGTGTGTTTATTTAAGAGCCGCTGTTTTAATTGCTTGCAGCCGCTTGTCGTGTTTGTGTGTTCTGCGTCGTTCACTCGCCGTGTGCGTGACTTCCTGTGCCAGCGTGTGCACTGAGGAGTTTCACTTTTCCGCTCCGCGTCCTCGTTGTGCCTGTAGGAGCGAGCGTTTTCAGAGGCCATGGGAATGGCACCTTTGAAAAGGTCACACGCACCTTTTGTCTTCTCCTTGTCACTGGCTTTCCGGCTGTGTTTGAATTGAAGGGGATGTTATGCCTTGTCTTGATTGTTTGTTTGTTCGTTTGTGTGTGTGTGTGTGTGTGTGTGTGTGTGTGTGTGAAGTAGAGCCTCTGACTGTGTGAGCTTATGTTTGTGGTTGTGCTGTTAGTGTGTGTGCGTGAGTGAGTGAAGTAGAACCTTTGACTGTGTCAGCTTGTGTGTGTGTGTGTGTGTGTGTGTGTGTGTGTGTGTGTGTTTGTCTTGTTGCTTGTACGTGTGTGTTTCCATGTGTGCTATTACTTCGGTGTGTGTGTTTGTGCCGTTTGGCCCCACTTGTGTATGTCTGTGTGCTGTTGCTTGTACCTGTGTGTGTGTGTGCTGTTGCCTGTACCTGTGTGTGTGTGTGTGTGTGTGTGTGTGTGTGTGTGTGTGTGTGTGTGTGTGCGTGCAGCAGGGGAGTGGTGGTTAGAGGGTTGTTTTGGGCACACCTGCGTTGTGAGGGGTCCCTCTGTGCACCATTAGCCGCACGAATATAATACAATACCTCTCCTTGGCTTCATAATTTGTTAATTGCTCCATAATAAGAATCTTCCCCATATTCATTATCGGCGCTGAAAATGATGTGTTGCTGCTGCATCTGCTCCCTTTGTCCTCAACTCCAGCACGTGTGAAATGCATTTTAGAGTGTCGTATTTATTACAATTTCCATTATTTTATTACAGCAAAGATGACCCTGAAATTGCCATGGGTGGAGATTAAAATAATAATAATAATAAAAAAAAAACTGTTCGGGAGTAAAGGGAAGGGGGGACAAATTGGAGCACGAATGGCTCGTGCTATTTGTGGCTACAGAGGTGTTCTTTGTCACTTTGGCTTAGAACAAAAAGGTGAAAATTGCACCCTTAGGAAAACAGCTTTGATTAAAAGGTGTAGTTAACCCTCCTCCCCCTCTCTATCTCTCCACCTCTCTCTCTCTCTATCTTTCTTTCTTCATCTCTCCCCACCTCCCCCATCCCTCGTTTTCAGCGTGTTATTTTCGAGCTTCCTGGGGTGAGAGATTTGGAGGTGCACTGCACTCAGTCTCCATGTCAGCAGTCAGTTCTAATATCTTGAACATCTCTGTCACTTCACGCTCCCAATCCCTGGGAGTGAAAAAGGGAGTGTTAAAGAGGTCTTATAAGGGAAGACGACTGTTGTTATACCTGTATCTGGTTGAGACATTATTTTTTTCAAAAAGAAGCGGGCAAGAGGCATTAGTTTCAATAACACACACACCTGCAGCTTCCTGCTCATTCGCTGGTCTGGTCCATTGTGTGTTTTCCCGAACGTTAAGAAGCTTTGCGTTGTCTTTGAAGGATCTGACTTGGCAGGGCTCAGTTTTCCTGAGGAAGAATCATTGAGTTTGAGAAACAGTCTTCGTTTCCTCTAAGCACTAGTTTTTTGTCATCATCGCCACCCCCTTGACAATAGTGTACATAGTATGTGGATGATATATCTTTGGGACTGTGTGTGTGTGTGTGTGTGTGTGTGTGTGTGTGTGTGTCTTGGAGGAGGGGGCAGGGGAGGGGGGTGGGGGTGTTCGCCAACACACCTGGAGAAGGAATTAAAGAAAGGGGAAATCCAGTCTCTCTCTCTCTCTTTCTTTCTCTCTCTCTCTGATTACCACTATGGTAGCAGTGTGTGAGTGTATGTGTGTGCATCTGTGTGTATGCAGGCACGCCCATAGCTGTCTGTACAGATGGCACAAGTCACACCTCTCCTTGTGAGCCTGCTTCCGACCATACATCAACTCCCATCTATAGCGTATATATCCCATACCAACTCACATAGCACACGTCGAGTTAACTTCACGTCGTTACTCTCATCCATCTGGTTAACTTGTCACTGTCAAGTGTATAGGCCTCTCCAACGCCGCCGGCAGATTTCTTCCTCCCAGCAGCCTGTGACCCATCGCTTGCAGTACCACCCTAGGCCACTAGAGGGCTGTAATGGCACAGTCTGTCCTATAGGACCCATTTGTGGGCTCCGCTCGTGGTCAGGTTCCATGTGATAAGATCTCAAGCGTATTTGTTCAGCTGTCCCACCAAATTTGTCAGGATTAATACTGTCGGGTGTCTCATGGCTCAATAAATCAGAGCCGGGGCAGGCTCCGTCGAGCTCACCTGAAATATAATCATCGACTCGAGTCGTGCAAATGAATGGGCTATGGTATCGTCAAGAGTATATTTACATGTCAACAATTACTGATTTGACATGTTCCACACTTGCGTGAGGTGGTTCACACCCGTTTGTTCACAAAGCAGACAGGACTGCTGACAGGTTTGAGTACTTTCTTCTGACGTGGGGACTTTTATGATTTTTAAAATTGTTTTGTGTGTGTGTCTCTGTGTCTCTTTTTTATGTGTCTAACTGTCTGTCTGTCTGACTGACTTCTCCTCTTCACTCCGCACCTTTCTGTCAAAAGAGCAGATTCAAGAAATATAGCCAGGGCTTAACATTTGACATTTTAGAATGATAAAATGTGTCTAGGCCTACAAAAAGAAAAAGAAAACCTGTCTTTACATTACCCAAACCTAGATATCTTCATAAATCAAGAAGTCTGTGTGGTGGGAGAGGACCGAGGAGAGAAGGAGAAAAGAAATGCAACAGTGGGTTATCACCTGTAGATCTGGCAGAAGGACGCCTGCCGTTTGCTTGTCGCCGGGGCTGAAATGACGGCTAATGGGGAATGTGTGGTGCAGTTAGATTAACAGCGCTGATTAGACAGTTATGAGTGCTCTCTGTCTCTGATGTGAGTGCTGTAAAAACCAGGTAAAAAAAAAAAAAAAAACCTCCTCACCCAGGCAGACGTAGTGAGATGTGTCTCTTTGCTTGCCCAGGGGAGAGAGCCTCGTGAGACATAGCATTTTTGGCATAGCTCTCATACAGGTATAAACATGTTGAAGAAATAGAGTTTGGTTAATGGTGCCCCCCCCCTCCTCTTTTTTCCTCAGGGAGGGGGAGGCAATTTGGCCTTAACGAAAAGCACATAAATTATTATTTGTAATGTTGAAAAAAAACAAAACACTCTGGCCCTCTGGCTTGCTTGGGGGGATAACTTCTTTTGTACTTCTAACTTTACTTTTGTCCCTCACATAACTCAACAAACCTTCTTTTTGACACTGGAACAGTAATTCCTGAAATACTCCGAAACATGAAACAGCAGTCTTGCGGGGACGGTTCTTCTGTTCGACAGGTCTCCAGTGATCATGGCGAGGCGATCCCCAGCGACGCGCTTCCTGTTCAAAGATACAGCAGCGCAGACTAATTACACCACCAGGAAGTGTTATGTGCGGTAGTAAAATTGCCACCTGAGATTTTCCACCTGGACGTTTTATGGCGTCGCTTGCTGGCAGGATCAGTTGCTGTGTCTAATGGCTTCATTAACAGTAGAGATGTTCAGGGCCTTTGTCTCCAAATGGCATTATCTGGGGACATGGTGGAAAGGGGTTGGTCGAGAAAGTGGGACAGATCGGTATCAACCGGTAGAAAACTACACTGAAGAGTCTCACACAGTTTGACTGATAATTGTGACCGTCATCAAGGTATTTAAAACTAGCAAGCTAACGTATTGCCTTTCAGACTTGTCTTTCAACACCATTGATTGCACTGTGGAGCACATTTGCAAACCAATAAATTACGCTAGTATTTTTGGTGATACCTGTTCTGATCCAGAGCAGAAAATTCTAGTGAGTCGCTTGGAGGGCTAGTGTATTATCTCTCCTTCCCATGACCAGGGAGCAGTCATGAATTTGAGGATGTTATAAAAACAGTTAACTGCCAAAGTTTGCATAATGTCACTTTAAAATCAAATAAAAAGTGTATTGTTCTGGGAATAGTAAGTGACCCAGTCATATGCAGACAGCAAGAGGTGATAGCCAGTGTTATCTGCTCCATGGCAATATAGAACGTTACACTCAGCGCGTGACCAGACATATAATCATGCGGCAACAGACAGGAAGCTAGAATGTTACACTGTCTGTGTAACCATGGATGCATTATTACCACATAGTTCAGAAGTCACCACACTCCCCAAGGGATGTGAACGCGTGCGTGGGCCTAATGGGTGACATTGAAGAAAACTTTTTTTTTTTTGTTTAGAATGTATGGGGTTGAGGCAAAGACCCAAAAGTGGGCTGACACATAACATGTCAAAAGTAAAATTATACCAATTATAGGCTCAGGTTCAAAACTATATTAATGAATTATGCATTATTAACAACCAAATTAAGAATTGAAAATAAGCTATTTGACTTGAAGTAGCAAATAACTGCTGAAGCATATAACTTGGTAGATGGTGGCAGTGCAAGAAAGAACTTGTTTTCAAGTAAAGCAGTAGCCAACTACAATGCCATTTCTGACTATACAGGATAGATGTGCATGGATAGAAACCATTACAACAGAGCCCAGTGACACAGGACATGCATAGCATTGCAATATGTGACCATAAATATAGCCTAAATAATTTGGCAGACATCAAATCAATGTAAAGTACTTGTTTTGGCTAAGAAAGCAATCATATCTCTGGTGGGGTGGCCAACTGGCTTTTTGGACAATCTATTTATACTACACCATAAATAGTAAAAGGTCTCCACTGTGCCACTTATTTAAAGGGAAACTATGCAGGTTTAGCGATTTCTTCGCCGGTTTCGCTTTCAGGTTTCTCTGCAGAGCTTCCCCTACAGCTTTAGCGTATATATTTTACAACACTCCTGCCTTTTCATGAGCATGATCGCGAGGCTGGAGACTTTCTGTTTGACAGTGCCACTGTTGAAAAAAAAAAAAAAATTGCATAGTTCACCTTTAAAAAGTGTTTAAAAATATCTTCTTATTCCAAGAGCATGAACTTGAAGATCAAATACAATGTCTGACCAGTGGAACAGTGGTCTTTCTGACTGCATGCCCACCAACACTTAGGCTGCGTTTAGACTGCAGATCGGATATGCTCAATTCCGATTTTGTGCTCATATCCGATTTTTTTGATTGCATGTTTACATCTACTTTCGCCAGTGACCCAAATCCGATCATGTGTGTTTACATTTGCCAGACACTTGAAATGGCCCGCATGCGCATGGGCTAAAAGTTTCTTTTAGGGGAGAACCAGCACAATCGTAACATTTTTTTTTTTTTTCAGTTCAAACTAGCTTTACACAAAGACGATAGACTTGAGAGCAGTGAAACTTGACCAGAACAGAGTCATACATCTCTACTCCATGAAAGTTGAAACAGAATGTAACAAATATGTTGCAGTTTGTTAATAACTTAACTTAACAGTGACATTTAGGCTACCTTTGTTCCAACCTACGCAGCCATAAAAAAGTGCGATAGGCTACAGTTGTAACAGTATAGCGTCATGGTTGTAACAGTGCTAAAATCGTGAATCCTATAACATATTTTAACACAAAACACTACTGGCTTAAACAATGAACATCTATTTTCATATATAATCAACAAAAAAGGTCCAAATGTATGACTGTTAAAGCTAGTTGTATGAGTGATTAGCCATTGCAGACCATACGATATTATGCTAGCTCACAATAACCTTTAAATAGGCTTATTTTGGGCTTATCGACTTGATAAAACCTGTTAATATAGTTGATGAACTGCTTATTTCTTACATGTCTGAAGCAATTGGTCCAACACTGATATTTGAAGTTGCTGTGTTAACTTTCTTTGGGTGTGATCGCGGCACATAAAAATAATCCATAACTCACAATCATAATTGCTCGTGCATGCGCTATAAAATCAGTTCATTTTGCCAGAGACGGGTGTTACAACTAGGTTAACTCTTAACCCGCACAGGTCTAGGTCATGTTTTTTTTATTTTCATTTAATTGCATTTGCTGTGACTATAAATCAAATGGCATTATGGCACATGTTAACTTGAAACAGATCGAGGGACTGACGAAATGAATGACATGTGATTGAAGTTACACATTCAAATTTCACGAAGCAAAGTTAAACAAACAGAACTGCAGTTGCAGTTTTAAAAATAGGCTAATAGCCTACAAATCGCGATGCTTGAATTTGGCACTTTTTTGCTTAATATCTCTGGTTGTAGGCTATTTACAGTAGACCATTCATATTTGGATGGCTATAGATAGGCCTACGATTGTAGATAATTAGGTAGGCTACAAATGTTTTATTCTCAATACATGGTCTACGGAAACGTAATAGTCTACCAAAGTATCAATAGGGCAACTTTTAACACGCTCCGCCAGCGCGCCCACTTGGAATTGTAACCTAACGTCACCAGGCGCAAAATTGTCACAGATTAATGACGTACGGGACGCATTGCACTGGAATATCCGATTTGTCTGTTTAGACTGTAGACACATGCACACAAATCCAATCCATATCTGATTTAAAACCACATACGAAAGGGGCCTGTATCCGATCTGAAGAGATCGTAATTCATGTGTTTTTTTTCTGTTTACACTGTCGTGGCACAGATCGGATGCGTGCCACATGAGAGCAAAAAATCGGATTTGGGTCACTTCAAACTGGCAGTCTAAACGCAGCCTTATAGTATGAGTGTTCTCTGCGCCTGGTCCGAGTGAGGGCCACATCTGGACTCCTCTGCAGTCCTGAGACGAGCACAGGACCAGAGCAGCGTGTGAGTGTTATGGCTTACACTGGCCCATACGGCTCTGACAGGCCATCAACGCAAAATGCAGCCTGACTACATTCCCATCCTGCAGAACACAAAAGACTCAGGAGGTGTGTGTGTGTGTGTGTGTGTGTGTGTGTCTCAGTCATCTTCCTCCCCCTTCCACTCATCATTTTTGTCTAGTTCACTTATCCTGTCAGTTCGTATCACCCCTGGTGAAAATGCAACAAATTAGAAGCCAATGATCGATAGGCGCAGCCAAGCCTTCAAAGGCAGCGTTTCACCAAAGTATTTCCTGCCTGGTCACTCACACTGTATGAGGTGAGCTTTTCAACAAGCAATCAATTAGCAGAGCTACAGCCACAGGTGCAAGTGCTTAGACTTTAATGTATGTGCTTTAGAATGGGGCAGAACTTTGTTGTTATTTCCAGTGAATCAAGTTTGTGGGATATACGTATGAATGTTGTGTGCATGTATGCTGATGTGTGTGTGTTGTAATCTCATGAACTTTTTGTCAGATATACACTTAGATAAACATTAAAATAAAGGTTTTTTTTTGTTTGTTTTTTTCATGTCTAACATTCAAATCAATTGCTTATACGAAACATCAGATAGACAAGGCTTTTCTGAAACAAAACAAACCCAATATCATGTCAACACAATAAAACACACACACACACACAAAACAACAAACAAAGGAGACGTACCACGGTGTTTAAGGCTTAATTGTGCACACTAGGGAGCCGTTGAGGCGGGTTAAGCCCTCTATTTAAGGGCCCGTCACCTTAAGGGATTGCTCTGGAAACACACTCTACCACAGGAAGACCCCCAGGGCCAGGGAGGTGGGTCCTACCCCGGGGCACACACACACACAAAGGGAGAGGCTCCTTGCCCTGACACCTGTCAACACATTAGGTGTCAAATAAACAGGCTTTCAACTGGGCCTGCCAGGTAAAGGAGAAGAAGAGAGAGAGAGAGAGAGAGAGAGAGAGAGAAAAAAAGAAACGAGTGAACAAATCAAAGGCCAATCTGACAGCATGGGTCTTTGGTTTTAAAAAGTCCCCCAAGACACAATAGGTGGTTAGGAGGTTGCTACAGAGATGGACAGAAGAGAGAGAGTCTGTGTGTATGTGTGTGTCTGTGTCTGTGTCTCTGTCTCTGTCTGTCTGAGTGTTTGCGTCTGTATGTGAGACATGCAAAGAAAACTAAAGAAGTCCATTCGTTACGCTCTTTGTTTAATACAAACAAGGGAGCTTGGGGATTTCGGGCATGGTTGTCTGTCTGGCTGGTGTGTACCCTAAATATAATATAATAGAGAGACGTTGAGTTGGTGTTGTGTGGTCGCCATACCTCTGCCGCTCCCATCTCTTCAGTAATTTCCCGTATAAGCCGCAGGACAGTGTTTTATACTAGTTAAAAGAAACAAAGCCCATATTAATACTATATTAACTGCCCCCATGTATTAGCCCCATAGCTGAAGAAATTTAGCGAAATCAATGTATAATCCGCGGCTAATAGTTGGGAAATTGTGTGTACCCTAAATATAGTATAATAGTGGGACGTTGAGTTTGTGTTGTGTGGTTGCCATACTTCTGGCGCTCCTATCTCTATGTGTACCCTAAATACGGTGTAATAGTGGGACGTTGAGTTTGTGTTGTGTGGTTGCCATACTTCTGGTGCTCCTATCTCTATACCCTAAATACGGTATAATAGTGGGACGTTGAGTTTGTGTTGTGTGGTTGCCATACTTCTGGTGCTCCTATCTCTATACCCTAAATACGGTGTAATAGTGGGACGTTGAGTTTGTGTTGCGCCGTTTCCTCCTCTCTGGCGCTCCCTTTCTCCGTGTCCACTGAGGGTACGCTGGAGGGAGAGTCGTCCGCACCTCTTCACGCCGGCGTCGTAAAAAACTCTTCCTCTCCGCTTTTCTCTTTATTTACAGGGGCTTTTTTTTTAACGGCGTTGCTTCCAGCTGTCACCGTTGCCTTGGTATGATCCTAAATCTCTTTTTTATGACTACTTAGGTGGTAATATATCGTCCGAAATTCCACAGGTGTCTCTCCAAAGTGGTCTGGATCAGATAAGGGCGCTAGGCGCGCACACAAGCGCCCGGCCCCAGCTCCAGGCAAGGCCGTGAGATCGGGGGGGACTGCAGGAAGGAAATGTGAAAATAATGATATATTTAACACACACCTTCCCAATAAATCCCTCACAGAGACCCAGACCTGCAGCCAGAGCCTTAGAGGCGGTGAGTTTCTTACGGGGGTACGGGAATCACCGAACACGTGCAAAGAGCCAGGGAATGAAAGCCCTGGGGGGAGGAGGAATGAAGGGGGGGAGGATAGAGGATCATTTCCTTTTGTGTATCTGCCGTTTCATGACATGTTCCTTTAATAGTGTGATTCAGCATGGGATGAAAAGGCCTGCGGTCAACATCTAAACCACAGCCCACTAGCTCTGGCAAACAGAGTGTGTTGTGTGTGTGTGTGCGTGTTTGTGTGTGTGTGTGTGTCTGTGTGTCTGTGTGAGTGTGTGTCAGCCTGCCTGTCTGTCTGTCTGTTGTGTATTAGTTGTGTAATACAATTTTGTCATTTCTGTTACACAGTCCAATTAAAATGACTTGTCTGTACGCACAGACACTGGATGTGCTGTCAGCTTTGATTATAAACGCTCTCTGCGTTCACACGGAGCCACCGCTGGAGTTCTCCGAGGCGTGCGCCAGTGTGCCCCGGCGTCTCGTTTGACGAGTTAACTTGCGCACAAAACCACCACTTTATGAAACTGTACAAAAGCTATTATTTGTGTCACTTAGGCTCATTACGGCGCAGACGGAGGAGATGCCAGGTGTCCGTCAAAAAATATCTGAAAGACGCTCACAAACAAGCACACCCGCCTGCGCTGCGAGCACAAGTACGTGGTTTGCGGGGCCTGCTTGGCCCTCGCCCAAGGTAAAGAAGCGGTCTGGCATCCGAAACTGACACCAAGAATGCCATGCAGGCACTAATTAGAACAAAGGGAAGAGGACACGGTGACTCTACGCAGACAAACACCCACCGTTTATCCTGTCAACGCTGATGGCATTGACGCTTCTTAAATTATCGCACGGTTAAGGGTAAAGACCATCGAGGCAGTGTGTGTGTGTGTGTGTGTGTGTGTGTGTGTGTGTTTGTGTGTGTTTGTTTGTGTGTGTGTGTGTGTGTTTTTTAAGCTTCGAGTTGTAGAGGAGATTTGATTTATTGTATCTGCATCAACATGACTTGTCTTCCTTGTCAAAAGAACCAAGGAACAATCTATTTGCATGATACTTCCACATGTGGTAAGCATTCTCAGATTTTCTGGCATTTCAGCTGGAGTGGAAAAAATCCCTTAGCAATGATCTGTCAGCACAGTTTGTGGTAAGCGTTTTGGAATGTCAGTGGTTCCCAATGTAGACCACATACAGTACAGTGACTGGATGACTCTCTCTTAAAATGCATGTTAAGAAGGATCAGTAAATCACTCTGCATTTGACCGGAATCCCTGCCTTCAGTTTTTCGGGAAAGTGATTCTTTATTTTCTTTTCTTTTTTTCCTCTTTTTTTTTGGCTGAGAACAGCTGAGTCACTCAGTGCTGTTGTGTGTACATAGGACTTTTATTGTGGAAACTGCAAGCAGCTTGTCCAGTCACCTCCCCAGGTTCTTGCTTGTCGTGTTTACCACAGTGTCAACAGTGTATAGGCTATTTAAACAGCTAATGTTTGAATTAAAAACTCTTCACTGTCAGGCGGTTTGGGATCTGGCAATTCATAACTGTCAGATTAGCATCACCTGAAACACAACTGTCTCACTTTGTTGCTCCAGGCTTGATCTCTCTCTCTCTCTCTCTCTCTCTCTCACACACACACACACCGACACCGACACACACACACACACACAAACACACACACACACAAACTCTTGGGCTTAGCTATAATAACACCAGACGCGGTTGAGCAACGAGATCACTAACAAATGCCAAGGCAAGTCGGGGAGACTGACATTCAGCTGGGCTGCATTCACACATTTCAAGCATTTTTTTCCCCAATGTATTTACTCAGTGTACAGTGTGATGGAGATCAGTTCATTAAATGCAGTCAGAGAGAGACAACTGTGACCCGGTGAGGGTTCGATATCCAAGAGCCGAAGCTTTGTTACATTGAGAGTGAAGAGTAAGAAATGAAATTACAAATGATCAAATATAAATGCCATTTCTTAATATGACTGAGGGAGGTAAAACGGGAAAGTGAGAAATGGAGTGAGGGAGTGAGAGATGGACTGAAAGAGCCCCCCTGATGAAAAAGAAAGAAGAAAGGAAGTGATAGAATGAAAGTGACGGATGTCGACCCCGATGTCAAGCCCGGTGAAACAAGCAAACAAAACTATTTGTTCAAACCTGACCAGAGAGCACTCCACATTTGCATCGGGCCTTGAAAACTGACCTCTACAACCCCCACCCTGGCTGGTATTAGACACCATGTTTCGACACTTTGAAAGGCAGATCCCTTATAGTACTGGACAGCAAGCAAATTCCCTGGACTATTGAAATGGCCTGGTTAGACACTTGTCCTTTCCATCCACAGAGCAACTCACATTGGGTGCATACTGGCCTAACCAGTTGGCGTTATTTTATTGACACATTAGTCCGACTCTGAAGGGTGTTTCATTTCAACACTGGGGAGAAAAAAAAAACGCAGCAGCATTCTCGTCAAGTGGTGGCCACCAGCCAGTCCAAGCACGACGCAAGACTGTGTCTTTATTAAATTATTTAATCAGGCGAAAAAAAGTGCCTTTAGCGACGGTAAGTATGGTTGAGTGGCACATCATTAATCCGACTCACAGGGTGAGGCAGCCGCACTGAAACGGTTTGATTACATCTTTCGCCTTTACCTCCAGGATCGCCCGAATTCCAGACATTAATGCCGTCAATTGTCACAATCCTTTAGTTTTACACCTGTCATTACAACGGCAGACAGTCGTAATACGATTGAAACAACATCTCCGCTCTCTGACGCAGGACCTGATGCCCAGTCAGGCGTTAAGGGAAGTCATACCAGGTGAGTCAACGACGTCAAGTTTAATGATGACACTGCAGAGAACCCTGAGCAACAACACCACCTGAAATGCAATAATATCTCATACGCTCTACACAATTACTGCTAAATGACGCATTAAATGATCCTGCAGAATGAGTTATTAAACTCACTCAAGGCATGGGTTGTCACTCAAAGGATGAGCAAACAATGCAAAGTGTCTAGATCTTTTTTTAAGGGAATTAAAGGGTGGAACGGCAACAAATTGAGCATATCAGACTATAGAATACAGCACTATAAGCATGCAATTTATATCTCCACCTTAAGAAACGAAACAAATCCAACATCGCCTTAGTGAGGCACATTAAACTATCCACTGCCCTCTGACGTGTGGCAGATACTATAGTTTGGGACTTAAAACTCGTAATGTTTAGCACCTACCGTAATTTCCCAATTATTAGCCGCGTCTTATACGTTGATTTTGCATAATTTCTTCAGCCATGAAGTTAATACATGGAGGCAGTTGATATGGTATTAATGTTTCTTTTAACTGTCCTGCAGCTTATACACAATGCGGCTAATACACAGGAAATTACTGTAGTGCTTACTTGGTCATCTTGATTTGAAACTTGACTTTGGGCTTCTCTGTATTCACTTGGTATTAACCTCATTTTAAGGATTTTAGACTGTTGTGAACACAGTGATTAATAATAATAATCAATTCTGATATCAGTTGACTCTGTATCTGTCTCAGTTTTGCCTGGCCAGAGAGGCTGTTCACCCGCTGCACCGTCTATCAGGTAGTTTGTTAGCTAGTTGACTAAATCATTGTCTACATTATCTGGATTTGTGTACAAACATCCTTTGCCTAATGTCTTTATCTCAACACATTCTGTACCAACCTCACACTGAGAGCACTATCAACCACTCAGAATACACAATAACACTTAAGCTTCATGGTATACCTGAAATAAGTGGTTTACATTCAAGCATTCAATACCCTACTTGTATTATTTATTGAATTTATTGAATTTGTATTTACTAATACAACTGGGCAATGTCTGTAATGTCTCAAATCACAGATTAAAGACTTGATAAATTCAGCTGAATAAATTCGGGAAATGTACTCTTCAGGAAGATAAGTTATATCTCAGAAAAGTATTCAGTCATCGCTTTTGCCAGATGTGCCACTTTTGCTAGAACTTTTAGTTGACCTTTTCTTCGTGTTATTGTTATTATTGTGGTGACTAATATCCGATGTTTAGTGAAAGCACACCTGTCTAAATACCCACCCAGGCGGTGGTGGTAAAACATTTAATGCTCTGTCGATTTCCTCTGAATAAACAACGACTAAAACTAAGGAAATCCTTGACTTCATATTAGTGTTGTTATTGTTTTCTTTGCCTGATCCAGTCAGTCACGGCAGCACAGCAAAGCTGTGGTCCTGCTGCTATGAATGAGATGGAACAGCATCTATACTAATACCTTCTCTGATCTGCAAATGCTTTGGGATGGGTGTGTACTGATTGTGTAATAATAATAATAATAATCACAATAATGGCCCTAATTTGTCTTATTATTACCCATGCAACAGCATAGAGCCTGCACGCTGACAGCTGTCACGGCTGTTAAAAACACCGCTTAACTTTGCTGACATGCAAAACTGCAATGGCAGAGGCTTAAAGGGCAAAGGATGGGAGTGCTCATATTGTCTATGAATGGCCTTAACACAAGCATGAAGAGAAGCTTGACTGGGCCTGGCCCTGGACAGGGGGAACCCCGAGTGTCCAGCACAAGACTGAGCAGGCAGGATGGCAGGCGGGAGATTAAGGTGCTGGGCGGCGGGGGTAAAGGATCTGTCATTTCTGTCCACAAACACACAAGGGAGGGCAGAACAGTCGAGACGAGTGCCGCACAGGTGGAGAGAGCCAGGTGTCAAGTTCAGCGCGGCCAGACAATGATGTTAAATCTTAAAGCTTTTCTTCCCGTCTGTTATATTTCATTTCGTTTTTTTCTTTCTTTCTGTCTTTCTGTCTTTCCTTCTTTCTTTCTTGATGTCCTCTTTTATCTTGTTCGATTTACCAACCCGTATTCTTCCCGTCTCCTCATTGGAAAATGTCTCTAATACAGTAAATAAAAGATTTTTTTTTTTTTTAAAGCCTTCCACCGTATGAATATCTTGTGTCCCCCGCTGGGAGAGCCCTGCTGAGCGTAGGTACAGCCTGAGCCGGGTCTTTCGGCCGTTGGAGTTGAGAAGTGCTAATCCTGAATTAAACGATCTGGCACTTTACAAAATACTAGACAATTACACAGATAATTATACCAAGCCTTCTCACAGCGCCTGTGGGTCACAATTAACATAATGCGGGCTTCACACAAGGATCACTTCAGTGTTTCCCAGTGTGTCTGCTACAAGGCTCAGACCTACTGGGGAAGTGTGTGTGTGTGTGTGTGTGTGTGTGTGTGTGTGTGTGTGTGTGTTGTCTGGCCTTGTGTGTGCGCGCATGTACATGTAGGTGTGTTTGTGCTTGTATGTATAGGTCTCGAAAATGTGTGTGTGTGTGTGTGTGTGTGTGTGTGTGTGTGTGTGTGTGTGTGTGTGTGTGTGAGAGAGAGAGAAAGTGTGTGTGTAATGTGTTGGTAAGGTGGGCTGTCGGCTGCCTAATACTGGACCCACTAGGGAGAGAAAATGACATATAATATGTATAACACTGGTTCAGTGGGCGCGCCATTGAGATAGCTTGAAGTAGCTAATTGACATATTCATTCTGGCCTAATAGGGGGCTTAGTGTGGTGCGTGGCTGTTGCCTGCGTGTTCGCGACGGTCTCCTGTGACCATCAAAAACTGTCCGCTGCCACCATCTGCACAGACAGCTTGGCTTTATTCAGCAAACCCCAGTCGCCTTTGGGGACAAGCAAGAGGGCTCCGAAGTGCAAAACATCTGTCTCTACTGGACTTCTTACACCGCGGAAGCTTGGCTTGATCTGTGGCTAATCATCGTCGTCTTCTTCTCGTGCAGAGCCGAGGTGATTAAAATAGTTTTAATTATGCTAATTGGCTGTAATGAGAGTATCATCAAATGCTACTCATTATCTGGTGTTCAATTAGCCCCCCTATCCAATAGGGCGTCTGATCTCTTGCCAATTTATTTACACCGTAAAGATCAACATCAAATAAGGATAATTCCAGCCTGAGAGGAAAACACTTCATCTGTGGCCCCCCTCACCTTGTGACTGCATGTGACAATATTATCTTTTTCTTTTTTTACCCTCCCATTTTTCATTACTCTCATCTTTTTCTTTCTTTTTTTTAAAGTAAACATGGCACACACCTTGCTTCCCCCTCCCAGCTTTCTAGCCCTGCATGCCTCACTGCTCTGTTAACAAATGCGTGTCCACAGTGTCCTCGACCCAACCACCAGGGCCTCCATCCCCCACCCCCCTGGAACCCTTGATTTTCTGGCCCGGGTCCAGCCCTCCAGACCTGGTGTTGGAGAGGTGGTCAAGACCTCCAAAGCCTGGGGCAATCCTGAGCATCACCCCCCTCCAACACACACACACACACACACACACACACACACACAAACACACAACCACCCTCGGCCCCCCTCTTGAGTTCCAGGGGGTTGAGAGGGATGTGGGGGGGTGGTGAGGGGGCAGCGACGGCCTCTCAATGGAGATTAGTTCATGTAAAAGGAAAAGGACTGTGTTCCCAGAGCGACACCTATAGAGGCCGATGCCAAAGGGACAGACGTACTTACCGTGATCAAGACCATTAGAGAGGGCACGGCCATGAACTGCTGTTGTTTGCCGTTGTTGAACAAGTAGCCCTGAACTCAAGTGTTTTAAGGCTGTTATTTTAATTCTAATTTGAAGTATTTCCACAATCTCTTTTCCCCTCACCAAAACGGGTTGTCGGCTGTTAAGAGAACGTACCCTGTTCTAAATGGCATACTTTCGCATGTGGAACACATTCTGTTGAACACAGAGACCATTCTGTTTCTCGTGTGGTCTATGACATTCAGAGCTTAACGGTTGCTGGCACTGGCCGAAGCAACTGCGCGGATGTGTGTGTTGCGGCCCTTAATGTATGCAGGACAGCGCTCTGTTCCAGGGAGAGAGACACAGGCCTTCTGCCGGATCCCCACAACAATAACACACATTCCCTCCTCCACCACTCCCCTCCCCTCAACATACACACACACACACACACACAGTCTCACACATATATACACACACACACACACACACACACACACACACACACACACACACACACACACACACACACACAGTCTCACGCACACACACACACACACACACACACACAGTCTCACGCACACACACACACACACACACACACACACAGTCTCACACACACACACACACACACACACACACACACACACACACACACGCACATTCCCTCCCCTCCTCTCCTCTCCTCTCGTCTCCTTTTCATCCTCAAACAACTGTGACTGTTTTAATTCGGCGCGCTGATTAGGCCGAATCAATTAAAAGCGGCCTGCTGAGCGAGGCCCCAGCCCAGCGTGGCGCACTTAGGAGCCCATTCATCAGGAGCGGCCTCTTAATCACGTTTTAATTACAGCCCGGCCTCTCCAGAGAGCACCGCGCAGCCGCACAACCCCTCTCTCTCTCTCCCTCTCTCTCTCTCTCTCGCCTTCCTTCCTTCTCCCCTCTTCTAAAGAGAGAGAGAGAGAGAGAGAGGGGGGGCGGGAGAGGCTAAGGTGAAAAGGAAGAGGAGGGATCGGTAGCAATGATAGGCTGGATTCAGCTCCTTTCTTTCACTTTATGAGGTAAAGAGAGAGAGAGAGAGAGAGAAGGAGGAATAGCAATGAAAGAGAGAGAGAGGAGGAATAGCAGTGAAAGAGAGAGAGAGATGAAAAAAGGAAAACAAGGAGTTTACAAAAGAAAAAAAAGAGGGGGAAATGTTGGGGTTTCATTGAGGAAACTGGAGAGTTGCTTCAGTCAAGGGCAGTTTGTTCTTTTGTAATGAGATGCCATTTGTTCCTTTGTGTTCCGATGCGGCTGCTGA
The DNA here is from genome assembly GCF_963854185.1 of Sardina pilchardus. Lineage (NCBI taxonomy): Eukaryota > Metazoa > Chordata > Actinopteri > Clupeiformes > Clupeidae > Sardina > Sardina pilchardus. The sequence goes on along the minus strand of NC_085014.1, from coordinate 8,983,699 downwards.
GCCTCTAATTATTTCAGTTCTAAGTATTACCGGGATTCCTGCGTCTCGCTGAAGTGCGGTTCTTGCACAATTTGAGAAAATTGCTATACACAGAACAAATGGATTCAAAGGCCTTTTGTAAACGGCCAGGTCATTTGCCCACTGCAAATATATCATTTAGGCCCATTTGATCACAACTATAAACACTATCACCTGCTACTTAACATTTACTTTCAAGCTTTTTTATTATTTAAGAGGATGTTTACACAGGCTAAACCACAAATCCTGTCCCATGTCCAACATTTTAAAGTGATTTGTAGAACAACATCAGTTTTGTCAGGAAAAATCAATGATGGACGCATTCTGTCAATTAAATCTGCTTTCCAGTAAATCCCTTGGGCATTGTGGATGTTGGAAGGAAGAATGGGGGAAGAAAAGCGAATCGCTTTAATGCCATCTAATGACGTTACCCTCCGAATAGCCCCATACCGCTGGGAACGAGCTAATCCTGCCGTGCTGCTTTTCTACCGGCTGTTTTCAAACCGGCCGCCTCTCGCCTCTCACGCGGTGCCGGCACAATGCGGATCGGCGGGAGTTCCTGTCTGCTGCCGCTCTCCGAACGCCCGAGTCATTTGTGCCGGCGGGCCGAGTCACGCCGGCCATTATAGCCGTCAATTAGTAAAGCTCACACTGGTCATTTCCTCTGACGCTCGCCACCCCTCTCTCTCTCTCTCTCTCTCTCTCTCTCTCTCTCTTTCTCTCTCTCTCTTTCTCTCTCGGTCTCTCTCTCTCTTTGTACCTCTCTCTCTCTGCTATGTCCCCCCTCTCTCTCTCTCTCTCTTTTTCTCTCTCTCCACTATGTCCCTCTCTCTCAACCCCTATCCCCCTGCGTTGGTGCGATTGTTATCGCTGACCTCATCAGAGTAAGATATTGCTGTTAAAAGCTTCGGGAGGTCAACCCCGCTCTGCATGAGAATGAGGTGAGGTCGCCGTCGCACTGTGAAGGAGAAGCCATGGGCCAAGTGAACCGCTTGGTGCAGGGCTGCTTTAAGTGGACACCCTGAGTAGCCTTAGGTGGTGTTTAGAAATGATTAGTAGATCGGATCTTTTTGGTGTGTGTGTGTGTGTGTGTGTGTGTGTGTCCGGACTGTTAGGCATCTTGGTTGTGTTTGTTTGGGAGTGTTTGTAAAAGCTGAACACGTTTGGAAGAGAAAATCTCTCAGCGACCGTTTGTTGTGAGCTTAGAGCGATGAAACTCGACTTGCCTGAAGTTATCACAAAGTTTCAGCGCTGCTTCATATAATTATGTGTTTTCAAATCTTGAATGGCTTTGCCCCCACGCCTGAATGTCAGCCTAGTGCCTGAAAACCTTGAGCCCTGCAATGAGAACCTTAAGCCCTGTAACAGAGTGGACTTCCAGGGATGGAGACGGGAGCCCACCAGTCGCACCCTCCCCGTTTTCATCCCTAAGCCCCTCGACACAGAACCCCGCCCCCCCCCCCCCCCCCCACCAACCAGCCCCACCACCAGCCCTCTTAAGGTCTCATTCATTGAAGGGATTGAAAAGTGGAAAGATGAAAGCTTTAATTAAGTCGTCCTCTCATTTCCTCCAAAGGTCGCACTCGCCCCGATCCCCCTTTAGATCCATTCTCTTGTACTTCCAAATGAGGCATGCGTGGAGGATGAAAGGAGGAAGAGAAGAAGAGGAAGAGGAAGGGGAAAAAAAAGGTATTCACAATGAAAAACTTTGCATCACTTCACTTCGGCGTTTTTTTTTTTGTTCTTTTTTTATCTTCCTCCTCTCTCCTTCTCTTCCCTTCTTCCACCTAGAATCTCCTGGAAGGGAGTCACAAGTGGAATCACATGCCCCGGAAAATATTTACTTCATGTCATATGCTGGCATTTACCCTTATGTGTAATATTCAGAGTGAGATCCGTCTCCGATCCAAGGCACACTTGACAGATTCACACCAAAAACGAGGCCCAGTGCTTATATAAAGTCTTTCTATGGACACTTTGGGGAGTTGGAGGAACAGTTGCCACCAAGTTGCCTTGGGAGACAATCTTGTCGGAGGAAGAGGTAAGTGTCCGTGCACGCGTGCCAAGAAAAGCGCTTTTGCGAGGAGGGAAGAACAGGAAGACAGATGGCCGCTTGCGTTTAAAAAACACTGCTTGGTGCGCTTCGAGAGACTCGGGAGAGAGTTTGCCGTTTGCGAGGAGTCAGGGGAAACAGATGCCCGGGCATATGCTTTTTCCCTCAAATGATCCCACTTTGTGGATAAGACGAACATATCAAAAGTTTTTTTTTTTTCTTCTTTCTTTCCACCCCCTCTCTCTCTCTCTCTCTCTCTTTCGCTGTCTCTCCCCCTCCTCTCTCTTGTTCTGTCTCTTCCTCAACATCTCTTTTTCATCTTCTCTTCTGTAGTCGGTGGGCCGGAGCCCAAGGGGGGGTCAGCCATCTTTGATTCGTAGAGGCGGCAAACAGCGGGTGCGGAGAGCGGTTCTTCAGGCGGACGGCAATCTCTCAGAAAACGGGAGGACATTAAACGGGCAATTAGCGGCGAGGGCGTGGGCGTCTCGCGTCTCCGAGGAGACCGCTCATTAGCTGCTCAGTCTGTGACAGATTCCGCCAGGCAGCTTCTCCGCCACCCTCAACCGCCCGCCCGCCCGCTCACGCGCCCGCATGGCAGCGCTCTGACC
>NC_085014.1:8791020-8976020 GCF_963854185.1 Sardina pilchardus | reverse complement strand
CAACAACACAAAAACATTTTTAGCAATCACCCCCTCATCTTTAATAAAAGTGTAACAAAAGACTCTGACACTCTGCTTGTATCTAGATTGCCATTACACAAACAACAACAACCACCACCAAAAAAAGACATGTACTAACATCCCCCCCATTGGAAGAGTGGGACAATGATTGTGAGGGAAAAAGACTTGTCTTTGCATGCCATCTGTCCCTGATGCTGACGCTTGGTCTAATTACCACTTCTCCCTTGGCTAATGCCTCCTCATTAGGCCTAGAGAGCATGTGCAATCGACACGAGCGCCGCGAAATTTGCACTAAAAACGCTAGCTGGAGCCATAATGGGATTGGGAAATCTGTCTGGTGCGAAAGGCAATTCACACTCGCGGGCTAAACGCTCACTTTGCTCTTTCTTCTTCTTCTTGTCTTGACATTTTTGTGCATCATCCACCCCTGCCGCCACAACAACATTGTTCCGGTGTCAGATATTTTTTGCTCCAAGAGAGGAGAGTTGCACACGGATGCGCCCTGCAGGCATATCTCACACTCCGGGGTGAAAAGAGGGGGAAGAAAACGGGAAGAATGTATAAATGTGAAAGAAAGACCTAAAGAAAGAAAGAAAGAACCTGGGGTATAAGGCAGCATCGTCAGGCAAATCACAAACGGCTTGTTCTAAAACAACTGTTAAATTAGGCTAATAAATCACTCATTTGATACAGTCCACAGATACCAATTTGTTAAACACAGTGATAGAATCCAAATGATGACAGGAAATATAGGAATCCTTCTGGGAATCACACAATGCTGTAAATGTTTCTCGTCAGAAGTACTTTGAAGCGGTCAGTAATCTGTAATTAATGTGTTATTATGTGGTTATTCTGCATACAGGGAGAGTGACTACCTTCTCTCTCTGTTCTTTCTCTCTCTCTCTCTCTCTCTCTCTCTCTCTCTCTCTCTCTCTCTCTCTCTCTCTCTCTCTCTCTCTCTCACACACACACACACACACACACACACAGACAAATTAAAAATCATTAAACTCCACAAGCACAAATGTGTAGGAGTAATTAAGATTGATCTCAACAAGTTGGCGCAAACATAGTCTTGATTTCTGTTCCAGAGACAGCAATATGCTCTTGGCGCTTTCTGTGCTTTAGGTAAGGTATTGTTGTAGGCTATAATAGGCTAAAAGAGTGAAACTGCCTTCTATTCAGCGTATGATAAGGTGTCTCAATGTCATTAACCAAAACAAACCTATTGCAAACTTTAATTAAAATTCAGTCAGTTAGGTGACAAAGCACCTGTTTGTTTTTCTGGCGAGTTGCCAAGGTCAGCAGCGGAACACTCGATGGCCCCAACGTTCTTAAAGCCTTTGTGACATCAGCAAATAATCCCTCAGAAGATGAAGCATGACAGCCTTGCTGGAATGGAGCGAGGTGAGCAGGTAGGAACAGCTACACGTGAAATGGGCAGAGAGCATGTGTTATTGTTATGATCATCATGACTAATCTTTCTGATCCAATATGAGGGCATGATTTCATTGCTCGTACATGTCAGTTATCAAATCTGAGATGAATACGAGATGACAACTGTACCTTATCATCTGTACAGCACTTTGGTCAGCTGCTGTTGTTTTTTAAACGTGCTATACAAATAAATGGACATCTGACATTGACATCTGTAAGGCATTATCATTTCACTGCAATGTAGACTAACTTGTATATCAAAAATACTGTATTTCGCCCTTCATTGATGCTCACACATGAAGGATGAATCTGCCTATAACCCTTTGTATGGATAATAATAATAATAAGACTTTATTAGTCCACAGATGTGGAAATTTGTCTTTGGCTCCACAGGTAGTTGTTAAAAACATAAATACAATAAATACATCAAAGACACAGTTAATAAATACACAAACAAGTAACAACTCACAGTCACAACACAGAAGCAGCAGAGTATACAAATATGAAAAAAGCCTATTTTGAATTTAGAAGTGTTATTGCAGTTGGTATGAATGTACTTTGATATTAAAGTGTAAGCGATGTTGAATATACTGTACATCAATGTCTGCCTGCTGGTCTTACTTCAGTCCCCACAGTATGCCAGTAACGGATGGAAAGAAATGGCCGACCTCCCACCTGACCGTCACCATCCTGCAGGCGCGGCGCCTTCGGCCCAAGGACCGCCGCGGCGGCACTAACTCCTACGTGCGGGCGCAGCTGGGCGCCCAAACCTTCGCCACTCAGCCCGTGCCCAACACGCTCTGCCCGGTGTGGAACGCCACGGTGACCTTCGCCCTGCCCGCCCCGCGGGACGACGCCACGGCCCTGACCCTGACGGTGATGCACAGGCGCTCGCTGGCCGCTCTGCCGGAGAGGTTTCTGGGTCGGGCCGAGGTGCGACTGATCGACGTGTGCCGGAGTCATCGGCCAGGTAGCACAAAGTGAGTGACCGACAGAGAACTCCTGCTTAGACATGTTATAGGAGCCTACAACTGTGCATCTCAACATGGTTAAACATGGTCCTGTGAATCCATAACAAGCACTTCGTCAATGATAGAGGCAGATGGCACGTTGTATTGACTATAGCCAGTCCATACCCACTGTTTTTTCAATGATGGAGGCAGAAAACAGAACATGTGAGTGAATAACAGCTCTCTCCTATCCAGAGTAATCACCACAAGATTAAACATATGAAAAAAAAACTGTAGTGTAGTTTTGGATAGAAGTGTCTGCTAAAATAAATAAATAAATACATGCAGCATACTATGGGGCCAGTCCTGTATGTGTCTTCAGTAAAGGAGGCAGCTCTGATTACCTTACCATGCTCACATTACCCCTCTCATCCACGCTGGTATTGCCTTACCATGCGCACATTACCCCTCTCATCCACGCTGGTATTGCCTTACCAAGCTCACATTACCCCTCTCATCCACGCTGGTATTGCCTTACCATGCGCACATTATCCCTCTCATCCACGCTGGTATTGCCTTACCATGCGCACATTATCCCTCTCATCCACGCTGGTATTGCCTTACCAAGCTCACGTTATCCCTCTCATCCACGCTGGTATTACACATACAGGTTTGCAAGAGTTGAGGGCTCAAGGGCTCCTTTAAGGCAAGTCAAGACCATCTTGGTAATGCTTCCAGAGAGTTATTTCGGACTTACAAGATCAGGCTCCTATGAAAAGGGATGCATACCAAACTCCGAGATCATATTCACATAAAAAGCTCAAAAGCCAAATCAGTGTTTCAATCTGAATTGAACAGTATGAATAGGCTATCTCCTCCCAAATAACAAGAATACGACTGAAAAAGATGCAATTCTTTACTCACGAGCATTCGTGGCATGGTTGAATACCTCAGTGATGAGGAAGTAAACATAATTTGAAAAGATGTCAATCATTCTTTTGCCAACAATGCAACTGGTTACTTTCATTACAGAGCAGGATTTCCTGTTCGGCTGAGAATTCGCTTTTGGCGGGGAAAGGGGTGGAGTATGTGCAGACAACTGGCATCTTGGCATCCCTAAGTGTCCCTATATATTTCTATGGCGGATTCTGGAAGTGTTTTGTTTCCTCATTAATAAAGTCTCTGGTTCAGGCTGTTTGTGAACGTGAACACAAACACCTGCAAAAAAAAGAGAGGAAAACAAGAAGAATACTGAATTGAGTTTATCTCACCAAAACGGTCCAATCTGTCTTTATAGGACCGGAAGGGTTTGCTGATGCGTGAATAGTCTCACTTACCTTTCTAAAGTGCCTGGGGCCCATTTGGTGCTGCTGTTGTGTGTGCCTTTGCTAGGCGTCCTCATTATCCGGCTCACCATCCACAACCTACTCAGCCACGCTGCCTGTTGACTTTACTAATTATACGAGCACACAAAGTCAGCTGTGCCACTGAGAGGTGCCAAACAACTCCCACACATTCCAACATGAATATCAACAGCTGAAAATATACCCACCACCAGACAGATGCATATCCCTGCAGTCTAACGCACTGACTTCTCTCATGCGTATGGTAGCAAGCCTCTGCAGTGTTATGTTTGTTCAGGCTTGAGAGAGAGAGAAAGAGAGAGGGAGGGAGAGAGAAATGAAAAGAGAAAATGAGAGAAAGAAAGAGAGAGGACATACAGAGGAAGAGGGAGAGAGAGATGCTCTAATAATATACATATGAATGTCATCAAAATAGTTAATCACAGTGATGGATCACTTCATGAGTCACTGTGTCCAAACTGCCAAATGAGGTGGTTCATGCTTGCAGATGTATTTTTTTTTTTTAAGGTTTTGGTTGACATTTGCATGTTGTCATGTTCTGAGTCGGAGTTGTTTGTTTTTCTTTGCGACTCAATATGGATCACAACTCTTGAATTAGAATTGACATGAATTAATAAGCCTCATAAATTAAAGAGGACAGCTATCTGTCATCGGAACAGTCATGTTTTTAGATTGGCTGTTAATGGCTGACCAACAGATGAAACTCAAACACAACCTACTGGCAATGCTACAGTTGACTTACCAGGGTTCCCCACATGGGGGGTGGGTGGGTGGGGGGTGGGGGGGATCACTGGGGGTCAGTGTGATTACATGGTCACATAATCGCATCAAAGTTTTGGTGAGCAGTTGGTTGCATGTTTCATTTAACTGAATAGTGCTCATTTCACTGGATGCTCTCCATTTCATAAACCGTGCACACGTTTTACTAATTAGCGTCTTCATCTCTTGATTCAATTCAACATATTCAACAGTCTCTCCATACAATTAAAAACATTTCCTTCTAGGGACATTGCTCTTGGACCCCTAGAATCACTGGGCACCACCACACACACCTCTACTGTGGGAAACACTAGGCTACTACAGTACATCTGTTAAGTTAGTGGTCTGAGCTTTCAAATGTGTCCAGAGAGCTGAGCCTGCAAGCAACTTCTCCATAGGTGGCTGACTCTTGAATCCAAGCCCAAGAAGAAAGTGAAGGACAGAGGGGAGATGGAGGTCTCGTTCTGCCTGGGCAACCTCCACTCTGCCTCCGCTAGAGTGGACACCCAGCTCCCCTCCATCTGTGCAACCAGCCATGGCGGCTGGGGGAGCACTGAGATGCACCCACCATCTTCTGTTCAGGTCAATCTCTCACCCCTTTCTGGAGCAAAAAAAAATATATCAGAAAACAGAAAACATTCGTTTTTTAGTTATTATTATTATTATTATTATTATTTAAAGACATGTATCTTTCTCAATTTACCAACCACATGCTCATTTCATTGCACCTGTGTTTAAGATTAACTTAATAAAACAGCAACAAACAAACAAACAAACAAAAAAAATACTAATTAAATTTACTAAGTGACATTTGATTCAGGTTCATATACCAATCAATTATCAATTATCTCTCCTAACACTGACTCCAGCACTATTTACAATATGACAGTGTCAACATGCATGTAGGCCTGCTGATCATTAAAAGGAGCACAGATGTAGACAGGCAGCATTGGCAGCTCTAAGGGCTGCTCCTTTGTTGCTCATGTGGTCTCTCCCTCTCTCCCTCTCTCTCTCTCTCTCTCTTGCTCTCTCTTTCTTTCTCTCTCTCTCTCTCTCTCTCTCTCTCTCTTTCTCTCTCTCTCTTTCTGGCCGTGGCGTCTGTGTGCCGTGCAGCCGGCGGAGAAACGCGAGCCAATCCAGCCATCTTGCGCTGCAGTTCCAGTACTGGACCGGGCCCCACCATCTGTGGCCGAGCACACCCACGAGCGAGCGGCCAGCAGCCCGGAGTGCGTCAGCAGCAGCAGCGGCGGCGATGGTGGTACACAGCGCCTCAGCGTCCTCCGCGCCTCTCACACACACATACAATACAATCCCTAGTCTGAACGGATGATGCTAAAGGGGTGGGGGGGTACACACATAAAGATAATCGGGATGATTTTGCCCCAATTTCCCCCATTCCGACCAAAGACAGAAAATGGCTGATTATTTTAAGCTCTTAAGATCATCTTATGGTCACTTTCAGCTATCGTTATAGTTATCATTCTTGGTGAAACGGCCCTTTAGGCTAAAACTTCTGTCCGAGTGTTATTAGCAACTTTGCCCAAGGCAGTGTGAGGCCAGTTCGTCATAAACCTCATTGGTACTCCTGTTGCAGAGTGCCAAATACACTTTAAGAACAAAAACGGGGTCTTTTGTGGAACACGGTACACTGAAGGGACTTGACAGTACCTTTTGTCTTTCTGATGTGACACCATTGAGTGTCTCAGAATGAGACCTCTTTGAGAGGTTTTGAGAGCAGGAAGAAGAGGGCATTTTAGGAAGTATAATATACGTGTCTCCTCTCTTCCCCAGAGTTCCCTGCTCCCACTGTGCAGGCTTTATCCGACCACAGTGGACTGAACAACACGACAGCAGCCAAGAGCGAAACAACGTCGGTCAAAATCGTCGCTAGTGGCAAAGCGGGAGACGCCGCTCCAACGGAGTTGAAGGAAGACGCTAACCGCGCTGCGGCTAAGAGCAGCGACTCCACCACTGCCGCCGAGACGGCCCTCCCGCCACCACACCCCCCCGAGGAGAGCCCCAGCGCCACCACTAGCCGGCCCGGCAAGCTCCTCCTGCGGCTGGGCTGCATGGTGAGGCGCCTGCAGTACCGCTGGGGGCTCGGGGCCAACCGGGGAGAGATGCAGCCCCTGCACATCCCCGACGCACCCCCACAGGCCTCGGCCAGGTCCGCGGGCATCTCGGAGTCCGCTGGCGGAGGCCCGGACGCGGGGTACAGCCACCTCTTGTCCGAGAGGCTCAGAGCACTGTGTCTGTGGGTGGATCGGTGTCTGGGGAGAGTTTGAGGCGGCTAGTAGGTGTGACCTGTGGGGGGTCCATGACAAATAAACTGCAATTTGGAGTGTGGCTGAGAAGTTCACTTTTTTTGTCACTTGCTTTTGTTTTGCAAGTTTGAATGTTCACTCCCCCTAATGAAGAATTTAAGCGTGTGTGTGTGTGTGTGTGTGTGCCTAAGAGAGTTTTTTAGATGCATATTCTGTTGTTTGGCACTCTACAAAACACTTTTGTTGTTCAGTTAATAAGGTAAGGTGACACTCATGACACACTCACGGCACACACGCAAGCGCACACACAGGCACACACACACACACACACACACACACACACACGCATACACACACACACACACACACACACACACACACACACACACACACACACACACACACGTTGAGTGACATTTTCTCCACACCTGAGGTGACAGAGCTCTCACCTTCTGAGCAATGCAGGTGTGAAAGCTTGAACAATAGGCTGGCATTTTTCCACCTTAAACAGATCCATGTCTAAATGATGATCACAGCTTTTTGGAGTGAAAACCGGCTTCATTATAGTCCCTTGAAAAAGCCCCCTCTCCATGTCAAGAGTCAAGGACCACACGAGGCTATGCAAGGACATGCTACACATGCATTTTTATGGAATTGCAATGCAAGACTGGAACATTGTTACTATTGGTGATGCCAACAGAGAAATTAGTCCAATACTGTATACTATACTACATTGTATATTTTGGAATTCATCAATCTTTCAGCATTCTTTGTCTAATAGCTTGTAACAAAATCCAAGAAGCTTGTAAGAAACGGCAACTTGGACACTTCAGAAATTCAGTCTATATTGTAATGCTATACCACAAGCCTGTCCTCATGCATCTACTGTACATAGACACCTACAGTATACGCTGTTAACTTGATGTGGCGGCTCTACATTCAACAACCAAATTTGAATTTAACCTTACCTTACTTTACCTTGGAAACTCCATGAGCAAATGTTTGTAACCCTGTTTTAAAAAAAAGAGTTTTTTTTTTTTGAATTATTTGTATCATGCAACATCAGCTAGGACTATTCACAATGAATGTCTTGACTGCAATTTCTCATTTCTCCCAAGACAATATGAATATATAAACAACTTACTGTGTATTGGCGAAGACGTGGCAATCACCCCAGCATCAAAACCTACAGTCTACTACAGGTGACCAAACCTGCGATGTCAAAGAGCCAACTCACAAGTATGACGGCCGGAGCGCATGGCCAACCATAGTGACAGCACTCAGTCATAATGAGAAATACGGGTCAAATAAAAAGCAACAGAAAGTACAGAAGGGCAAATCTCCTCAGTGGCAAACTCTTCATCAACGTCCTCTCCCACCATGGATTGCCATTTTGGACTCTGCAGTTCTGTGGCACATGTAGATGGTCTCACCATTATGCTGCTTGGGTAATCTGATGAGGCCATACCACATTCCCTCACACACAATGTGATGTCAATCACAAGGTTAGGGCTGCCTCTCCAAACAGCCTAATGACTATGTATGCAGAGGCAAGCACACTGTGGTTATCCTGTGGTTTTCTGGGTTAGTGGGTGCCAGAGTGCCAACCCATGGGCTCCTTCCTCTCTTACTGTAATAGGACGGGCTCTAGAAACATCAACATTATCTGGAATTATTTCACTGCTTGGTTGACTTCCCCATTGCCCTGCGTTCTAGAAGGGGGTGCATTAACCGTATGCTATTTGCACACCTACAGTATGAAGTAGTTCCAATTAGTTGGCCGTATCACACTTACTTATACTTACTGTAAAACAATAGGAGCCTTGCCCCCACGTTTACATAGCCCACATCAATTTCAAAATGCACTTTTTTTTTACTCGCTGAATTGAGTTTCTTTGTGTATCCACGAGGTCTCACCTTTCTTAAGCGTGCTCTGGTGCATTCCAAGTTTTCGTACATATCCACCTCGCTGGGCAATGTTGTCAAGCAATGAAATGGTGTGGTATTATAAATGTTTACAGTCACCACACCTGCTCATTTCCTGATGATCACACCAGCTTTGGGTTTTTGGTAAATAGGGAACTGACGCTGGGACGCATCTGTAATGACTTCCTAAGAGAAGTGTCTCTAATAAGCACCCGCCCAAATCCCAGGGGGGAGCGTTGGAGAAACGGAGGGAAGAATTAGGAGAGAAACGAATGTGAGAAAACATGAACGAGGAAGAGAAGGGGGTAGTCTCTCTCTCTCAGTGTGTGTTTGTGTGTGTGTGTGTGTGTGTGTGTGTGTGTGTGTGTGTGTAACAGAGACATAGAATGGTATGGATGGGAAGTGTGAGCGTGTGTGTGTGTGAGTGTGAGCGAGAGACACCTGACGAAGACCATACTGGTTGAAACGTTGTGTAATTAAATCACTTTGGGAGCAGCATCAACAGTGTGCAGGTACTTTTTTCTATTCTTTGACTTTCATTTTACCTTGCACCTGTACAAGTTGGATGTGCGTGCACCCTCTGCGACTTTGTGAGCGAGAGACACACACACACGACACAACTGCCTTGCTCTGACCACAGGGAGTGTGTGATCGTCTCATCTCACCACAGACAGGCCCCCCAAAACATCCCAACCTCGGTGAGGCTTCACGGGAGCGTCGGGAAGACAGGCTGGGATGGAAGGATGTTTACCTTTTCGCACCTCTGTCAGCGGAAGCGCTGTCTAACTCACGCTGGGAGCGGAATAATTGATTTGGACGGCTGCCATGTCAGGAACATCTGTTGGTCTGACAGTCGCACCACCACACCCTCCCATGACATAACACACTACGTGCAAATCAAGGGACGTGCACTCACTCAAGTGGAGTGACACACACACACACACATACACAGCACAGAGACAGACGCGTAAACACACACAAATAAATACACACACACACACACACACAAGCGCATCTGACGTTCACACCACTATACCTTTTGATGACATAACACGCAACGTGACAGTCAAGGGACAATCACTCACTCAACTGGAGCGAAACTCCTTCAACACACACACACACACACACACACACACACACACACACACACACATACAGATTGTATGTCCAGTCAGTCTCTTGGAAAACACTGCAGACAGCAGAGCTAAAATGAGATCATAATAAATAAATAAATGTAAAAAAAACAAGAGATATTTTCACATCAGACATTGACATTAACCAGGATTGTTTAATGCACATATTCAGTAATCAGTTAAGCCCTATTAAACAACAAAAGACACACAAAGAACACAATCTATGATATTAAAAAAAAAGATCATTTAGATAATTCTAAAGTACATAGTGGATAGAGGTGTTCTGTTGTCTTAAATTAGATACTCAGTTGTCCGTCTACAAAGTAAATGAGACATAAACGTAAATACGTTTATTTCTCCATATAGTACATCCTATTAGACATAATCCATATCTAGTCTTGATCATCTGCAGTTAAAACCGCTCCTTTTATGCTATTTTAACTTCAATCGTACCTTTCTTTGCTAAACCATAGCGATAGGCTGAGCTTTAGTCACCGAACTGGCAGACGGGTAGCCTTCTCCACCCCCCCGCCCCCCGCCCCCACCCTCCCCTTTCCATCCAGCTTCATGACACTCCCATTTAAAAAGTGAGAAATTATAATTATCAGAATTATGCCTTTAATGACGCGTTAATTAGACTCCTACAGTGAGATTAGCAAGTGCTTATGAATTATTAACAGCGAAGTCTTCCAGCATCTTACAGGGAGGATGACTACATTTCATGGTGATTAGTGTCCTCGGAAATAGCACAACAGACTGCGCTGCATATGTTTAGGATTACAACTTTTAGGTGCATTTCTTTAATTCTGTCCTTGGCTCTTTGTGGTTCCTTGCCAAGATGTTTTTTTTCTGTTGTTGTTGCAAAAGAAGCAATTATAACAGATTGGCTTGTATGATGTGTATATTCTTGTCTCTAAATAGATTTTATATTTTATTTGTGTTTTCACACTCTGAGACATTTCTGCCACTTTGGTGGAACCATTTAAAGGGTATGACTCCAGGAAGTCAGTCAGCTACTAACCACTCCTGTTTGGAGAAGTAGTTTGTGTGCAACTCTCAGTCTTACTCATTAAGACTGAATCATCTACAAGTCTTTTTTTTTTGTTGGTTTTTCCTGAGCATGGACCGACCTCAATGCCCGCAGACACTGTCGATGAAGTCATTGTCTCAGTCTTGGCAATACAGGACTGGAACTGATTGTGCGTGGGATTATTTGTCTAATTAATAGAGCTGTAATGATCTCTTGTGTGCGCTTCTACATTTGTCTGTGTTGGGCTGTATGTGTATGCACAAGCCGCCAAGACAAAACAAATCCTACTTCATTGCATGTCATCACAGATATGACAAAGTGCAGCACAGACGCAAGAGATTTATGATTCATGTCGTGACCTGGTCAAAAAGTTTGAGTCGATATGAGCCACTTATAGTTGTAAATTTAGTTCATTTGAACATTTCCGCCCCACACATTGACCAGCATAAAAGGTCTGTACCGTGCAGAGTCCCTTTTTATTTCCACAGCCAATTAAATGACACCCCTCCCCTCTGTGCTCCAGCACTAATGTGTTGATTGACTGGAGTACTGAATGGCTGTATCACTTTGTTTCCCCCTACAGTACTTGAACGTTTTTTGTTTTGTGTGTGTGTGTGTGTGTGTGTGAGCACAGAATGGACTAATAATGCAGGACTACGATGAGCAATTCTGACAAAAGTGTATTGGATTAGAATATTTTGATTTCACTTTTAAATACGCACAATGATGTTATTGGGTAGTCTTTTGGCTCTCAACCCTCTGCTGTGTAGTTTTCTAAATTTCCCTCAGGATGAACAAATCTACTGTATCTATCTATCTGCCTATCTATATCTATCTATCTATCTATCTATCTATCTATGTAAATACATCCTCCTCTTTGAGGTGGCCCCTGTTAGGCGCCATCTTCTGCTGTTGAAGCTCTTGGATGTAAATCGGGCTGCTAATTTGCAGGCCGTGGGCCATGGCACCTGCTCCCTGTGCGTGGCTGCAGACGAGACGAGACGAGACGAGCTGAGGAGCCCGGGAGCGGCGACAGAGTGTGTGTGTGTGTGTGTGTCAGGCGTGCAAACTGGCACACTCGCCAACGCCGGGTCTGGGGCCTCTCCCAGATCGATTCCTAGACAGCCACCATACCAGCCTTCTTTAATGTATGATTTTCCATACTGATAATTAGGGTGTTTTGATAATGGCCAACACAGAAAAGCTAACGCAGTTAAGCGCCATCCCCTCTCACTGATCACCGAAATGTTTATAGTGCAGGGCAGTGCTTTGTTGACATAATATACCAAATTGTGCTGACAGCCATCTTCATTTTGCCCGTGCAGCCTCCTTGTGCATTAGGTGTTGATTAGTTCACAACCGATTTTGCGAGGAGATGAGATGAGCTGAGCTGAGAGAGGGAGCGAGGAAAATGAGTCTTCTCAATAATGTCATTTGGACTAACAAATGCTAACAGGGGACACGTGCTCACGTGAGCATATGATCATTTCATCTGCCTGGATGAGCCTATACTCAAGCTAACGAAAACAACATGCTTGGAAAACACAGGCAAACCGGCAGTCCATTAAAAGCTTTTTATTACATGTAGGCCATGTCATGCTACCAGTATTTTTCCTTGTCGGCACACACACAGAGGTCACTTTGGTTCTTCAGTCACCTCATTTGAACCGTGCTAGGGTGGAGGGGGCAGTGTAACGTCACTCATAACCTGAATGCTTTATCACTCATAGGTGGGTCAAAAGGACTGATCAGCCCACAAAGGTGTCACAGTGGCTTACTGAAGTTGTTCAACTCACATTAAAGTCCATTTTCCAATATAGACCCTCTATCATGCTAGTCTACTCATCATCACACTTATCACACACGTTTTTCCTGAATGACACATTCACTTGATTAGGATTTTGGAGAGCCTATATTTTGTTGTCACTTTTTGGATTATTAATTAGGAAATTAAATAGTGTTCACTCAGCCATAACATAGCTTACATGCTATAGTTTTCTAGTTGCTCTTAGTTGTTTGATTGTTTTATATTGCTCTGTTTCGTCATGTGTGAAGCCTTCTTTATTTTAGACTTTTCCAGATGTGTGTATAGAGATAGTTCTAATGTAATGTGTACGCATACAGATATGGCATTTAATGTTACATTAAGAAGAATAATTACCATAGGTTTTCAATATGCTTAATTTTCAGAATTAGAGGTTAGGATGGCGATGAGCAATTTTCTCATTCCTCTGCGCTTCCTGAGTGAAACATAATTGGCTGTTGTCTGTTAAAATGTGACATCTCCTGCTGTATGGTTTGTCACCACAGAAGACACGCGCTTGTGTGAAAAAGACCCTTGGGCATACAGATATGTCTCTAAAAACACAAACATGTCTCTCTCGCTCCCTGTTGCGTTCTCATGACGCTCCATGCACACGAATGGCGGCCTACCTACCCTTAAACACCATGGCGTATCCCCTCTCTTCCTTTCATTTTTTTAACGTGTGTGTTTTTTCTTTGCGCAAGGTATGCAAATGAACCGACGTCAACTCCCCCTCTTGCTATAACATTAATTAACACAGTGTTACCTGATTCAATATTTGGTAACAGAGGCGCATTCTGCGGATGTAAAAATTTGCAGGTTTCAATTTTTAATGAGGCAGCTAAGCACAGGTGTGCTAATGAAGAATCGGCCTCATTTGAATGAAGTCGTACTGTTTAGACGAAAATTAATTAGCAACGGCGGAGTAAACGAATGACACTTCCTCCGCAAGAAAGGGTGAATTTATGCCACAAATGCAAATGTGGCGCGGTGGCTCAATGCCACGGCTAACACCTTATTATACTTTCTTTCAGTCAGTCATTGAAGTTCTGGTACACCACTTATCAAGAATACCGATATAAGTATGCTTTTAGAAGGCAAAACCACTCCTGGGACTTATTATCATGGCATTCAAATGGCAGCATGTCAATATTGTTGCTTAAAGCAGGTAAGATGTACCATTTCACAGAATTACGCCCTGCGCTGCAGTTAAACTTCAAATGCTTCAGACTAATGGATAATTTAGACAGAACCCGCCTTGACTACTCCGATTTAACTTCCAGGATCATGATGTTTAAACGCTCATTTTCCTCAGACGACACAAAGGTAACAGCGCATCATTAAAAGGCATGAGGTGAAATTTTACAAGGCAGTCTGGGTGGAGTAGAGAGAGAGGAGGGGAATGCCGCCGTGCTTTCTTTCCAAGCTGTGTGGAACGCAGTTTTAACCCGAGGCCCCGTGCTGAAACATTTCCCCGGCTCAAACTCAGCAATTAGGGAGCATTGTGAAACAAGTGTTAGATACTAAAAAGTGTCTCACACGATATCTCTCAGATTATCACCTTGAATAGGCCTACCCACTTGGGGCGAATGCTTTTGCTATTTTCTTCCAAGGCTATCAGATGTACACTGTTGTTGCACTCACCCCTGCTCTGTGAAGATTAAAAAAGCACTACATATTTTAAATCCTTTTATCCCAATCTGGCGCTCGCCACCTATTAACAAGAAACGGTGCTCAGTTTTGTATGGAGAATCTTTAGGGAAGATTAACAGTAAAGCACCTTTACCAATTTCAAACATCACCAGCTGCAGAACTTATGTCTTACTCCTGTTGAGGGAAGAATTCCGTAGCATATTCTCGAATTATTTATTTATTTAACAGAGAGATAGAGATATTATACTATTTAGGTTATAGGCCTATTTGGAGAGATGTAGCCTACTCTGATAAATATAATAAACACACAGGCCTGAATGTATTGTTTGTGGAGTTGAGTTTGTTGTGAAGTTCTGTTCTGGCTAAAATGCACAATCCAATCTCCAGTAGCCTAACCACAGGCCTACTTGGCCTGGCTACACGTCGGGCTAATTGCTGCACGGCAGGTCAATTTGCTCAGCCCTGTGGGTCAGTTAGCACAAGCCGGGAACAAATTGGTTTCCCTTTAAGTTGTAGGCTATAGTTATAGGGCGAAAAAACAAACACGGGGATGCGTGAACGCATTGAAGGAAACCTGCTGTCGAGTGTTGATTGTCGCCGTCTGGAGAGCGCCAGTGGGGATGCGAGTCAGCTTTATAGACGAGCCTGGATGAGAGGCGTTGGCAGGCATAGGAAGCCTCTCATCAATGTTTATTAATCATCGGCGTGATATGATACTGTAACGGCGTTGGTAATTTTACACCCACCAGACAGACATGTTCGAAGTGGCTTTTGGCTACAAGCGGAGTTGACTTTAATTAGTCACAGGTCTCCGTTAGAGCTGCGCAAAACTGTTGGTAAAACTGATGGTGGCGTAAACAAAGAGAGGAGGATATCGTCCCGTCAACTGTCAGTGTCAGTCGAAAGTGCGATGGATGCTCTGTTGTGTTGTGACTGCAAACACTAATCTCCCAAATGCTGAATGGGCACATGGCTAGCTTACCTGTCCAGCCACACCATGTGCTACTCGCCTACAGTTTAAATGCTATTTAATTTTAGTGGCTAAGGAATTCATATGGAAGGTACAAAAGGTTGTTGTCTGTAATTGATGATGGTGTTATGAGTGGGACCATTTCTATGAAACTCATTTTGTTCTGTAATTACCACCCACTGCAGCCATATGCTGTTCGTCTGCTTTTTAAACACCAGTTTCAGACTTCTCAGTGTGGCCGCGATACGCACAGACACGGCTGAGGCGGAGTCAAAGGAAATCGAAATACCTGTCACCAAAGTCATAAAATACCCATTCATCCCCATCCTAACCATTTCAACATTTCCATTACCAGTAAAAACAACACTGACCTTATATTTATGAGCAGCAACAAGAGTTGTTTATGAAAATACTGAGAGATTTAGGCGCTTTGGTCAGTGAGCGAATTTCCACATGGCGTCAACACTCTTGATTGATAAGAACTATTAGATCGTAGATGTTTTATGGCGCATGAATCAGGGGACCTTTTCTGAATCACTGAAACCAATCAATTACAATCCTAGACTCGACGGGCAGCACCCTGTAATTGGGAGGCTGCTTTCCTTTCTCTCGGCTGCCCCTCCAGCCAATCTGAAGACAGCAAACAGGTGTCAACGGAGGAAACAAGCTTTTCCAGTCCATAAAAACGGACTAACTAGCTCCTGAAACCTGCCAACCTGTAATTATCATATCATTTGTGTAGTAAATCACTCTGGGTTTTGTCATGGTATCATCAGACACACAACAATTTCATGCCACATATCCACCTTGAACATTTTAACACCACTAGAATGCAGAAAGGACTGATGCAAAGTTTGTGGGGGGAGAGCATTTGTTTTGCAGACTGAGCACAGGAAATGTATATATTTTTTCGATCATCTAGAAGCAATACACAAAGCATGGTAGACAGGACTGAACCACATGGTGACCACATAGCATTCTTGTTTAGTACCGAGTGTTGTTTGTGCCACCATTTTGGCTCAGATAAAAAAGTGAAAGTCATACTCTCTCAATTTTAATGTGGAGATATAGCACCTTGATAAAAAAGCAGGCGTCTTGCCTGCCTGCCCGCCTGCCATTGCGAAACAGCGTCAGACACAGCTAGTCTGGACTTTCCCTCCCTGCAGTCCTGACACCCCCCAATTCCAGGTTCCCCTCCCACATGGTCTCCTGTCAACAGCTTCCCTGGAAGTTTGACATCAGCAATGATATGCTTCAATTTATGATGGAAAGTCCTTACCCAAATACAGTACATAGGTCCTCGAGTCCAGAGAGATGGCAGACTAGACATGTATGATCTCTTGCGTTATTGCTATGGTGAAATTATAATAATCAAATAATAGCCTAATCGCACGCCAATATGGGTATTAAGTAAATGAGAAGAGAACGTTTTTCTTTCTTTCTTTCTTTCTTTGTCTTTCTTAATGTTCTGCCGGTAGGTTTTTATTTTAGGCTTGTTTCTGATCTTTGTTCATGGCAACATTTTAGAGAGACTATTATATGAAGTTTTCATGTTAATGATACATAAATGGGGCCCATTTACAGTTTTGGGGGGATGAGGAACTGTGGAGACAGATAATTTATGGTGTTATTGGATGCCGAGCCATAGCAGGTTTGGAATTGCACCGTGGCAGTTGTTCTTGAGTGTGTGTGAGTGTGTGTGTGTGTGTGTGTGTGTGTGTGTGTGTGTGAGCGAGAGACGGAGAGAGAGAGTGAGAGAGAGAAGGGGGTTGTATTCGGCATGGAACTGACATGAGAAAATGAAAAACTGACACTTTGTCATGATAAAGTTGACTTTTGTCTTCCTATGTCGAGTAAAAAAAAACAGCATGTTGAGTTAAACAGCAGTTTGCACCGCGGATCCGGACCGCAACGGAGCCAGGCCCGTCCCACATCCAGCGTGAGTCTGGGTGGCTTGACATTTCTGATCTCTGACACTCTATAATCAGCCAGGCAGGCGCGACTACAAGTAGCAGCAAGTAGTTGCCCTGTCTGATTGGGTGCAATTATTTAGCAAATTACATCAGTAATTATTTGGAAATGATTAACACTTCAGGCATGCCTCATAACATTCAGCTGCAGGACCGAGCCTCGTTTGATTTTTGTTGTATAAGCAACAAAAATATTGTTTTCCTTAACCGTTTCGCCATGTTTGAGGAACCGCTAATGGTCTATTAAAGGAAGACAAAGACATGAATGGTGGCATAATTCATTCTTTTTATTCTCACTCAAACAATGGGATGACACAAGCCACAAGTGAATTGAAATGTTTTGCAATGTTTTGACAATAAAATGGGTGACCATCAAAGGCTGTTTGGTGAATTGCTAAACACCTGTCAACATCAGCTCAGAGAAGATAAGGAGACAATGTAATTGCTCGGAAGATTAGGCCTACTTGGTCATGGCACTGTTGTAAGCATGAATCAGTCACGTCACTTAACTGCCGACATATTTTTGTGGGAAGCCTAGCAAAATGAAACTCAGGCAAGCTTGGCACACAGTTTAAAAAAAAAAAAAAAAAGATGGGAAATTGGTGACTGCATGGCACAAACTAATGCTGCTAACACCACCACTTTAATTGAGATATGAACGATACAAAACAAAATGGCTCTGACACCTCCATGCGTCCAACCATCTGCTCTTTTGTTTACACCTCCATGTTACCATGGCAACGTCTGGGAAGCAGGTAGTGAGTAGGATTTTTCTGTGTGTGTGTGTGTGTGTGTGTGTGTGTGTGTGTGTGTTGTCATTACTATAGAAATAAAATACCGGTCACTGGTTGTCACATATGATCAGTGACTGGACAAGATGTAGATCCTTTCAAAAATAAATGTTGTAATCAGAGATCTTGGATACATTGTTCGGAAACAGAATATATAAACAATCCCATCTTACATACAGTAGGCCTACTTCAATACATGTTGAAGTGATGACTTGGTTTAATGTATGACTGGGGTGACTGAGCCTTGACCTTATTCATCAGTTACTGATTTTTTATAGGGAAACTATTTGTCAAAAAGGGCAGTAGCTTATAGTTTTGTTCACTTGAGATCAGAAGGCTGTTTCATGCTATATTTTGTGATGTTTATGCTCATATATTCCTAATATGCATTCCTAATGAATACATAGAGGTAGCAGTGCATGTTTTTTCACAGTTTATATGCATATAAGTTGATAATGAGGCCGACTATTGTGGAAAGGTGTGGAAAACGATGAAAGTTTAACACATCTCTATAGCTCAAGGCTTAAGAAATTAACAGGTGCAAATCACCAAGCATAAAGGTGGCATGTATTAATTTACCAGTCGTTGTAATCAGAGGGCCAAGGGCCCCGCTCTCCCAAAACCAAAGGTGGTATAGGCAAGCTGAAGCGCACAAATACATCCAGAGGTGACAACCACTTTCTAGGAGGTGATAATCACAACACTTGAGAAGACAGTTCACCAGCACAACATCTCTGACTGAAAAATGCATGGAAATTGCTTATTGGCGGAGTGGATGTGAGTTAAGACAGCGGTGTTTGAATAAAACATTTCAGAGACAACTTACATTTCCAGAGGAATTCACCATGCATTTGTAAAAAGGAATGTGACTCTCTCTCTCTCTCTCTCTCTCTCTCTCTCTCTCTCTCTCTCTCTCTCTCTCTCTCTCTCTCTCTCTCCCTCTCTCTCACTCACTCTCTGTGTGTGGTTGTGCAGATGTGTGTTCTTAATACGGTAGGTTGTTATTTAATTGATGATTTTTCTGTGAATTATGATAATTGACCATGACTGACTAATTATCATGGCATATGACTTTGAGAAACATTGTTTATTCATTAAGTATTAATTAGAATATTGTGTAATAAAACAGAAATAAGAATACATTTTCTTGCTTTTCATTCAGAAAATAATGAATTTGATCATGGAATTTGTAATATTCAATTGGTTGATTTGAGTTTCAGAATGGCCCGTGAAGTTGTTCAGTCTTTGAAATATTTGAAAGACACTGAATGAGCAAACGGTAAATGGTGAAAACAATAATATAGCCCTCAACATATGAATAGACACCAGAGAAAACACTTAATTGCTGTCTGAGGTAAACTCTTTAATGGTTCGATCTTTAACTTCTTGTCTCTTTAGAATGTGGTGAGGTAAATTACGTAATCTGCTATTAGGAGTTAAGGCAACTACTGAATTTTGATTTGACACTGTGATGATTTTTGATGCATGGTAATTGTGACAATTACGAGATTATATGTGGCAAAATCCCTATATACACGAGGTGACCCCAAAAAAGGCAAGAAATGTGCACATTTTAATTAATTTTAAAATGTACGTATTTCAAGTGGCATTTCAAAAGCTTAGAAGCTTGAAATCTCTTGCATTACCTTGGGGTCTAATTCACCTATCCAAACCTAGAATTTAGAGAATGAGGCCGTACATTTTCCCTGTATGAAGTGCCTCCACACTGGATAGAAGTGGAGAATGTTTCACCATGCAATAACATGTTTACACCTATCAAGTTTTTTTCCCCCTACATTATGTTGAAATAACCTAATCAAAATCAGGTCCTGAGCACTTGCACTCGATCACGACACAAGAGGCTTTGTGTGATATTTTTTTTAAAAGTGATTGCAACAGTAAGTGTGATAATATGCAAATATTGCAGCCTTTGATTATTGACGCAATTAGTATGACCTAAGAGCGCCAGAGCATTAATTAAGACACACAAGTCAAATGTCAAAAAAGCAGAGTACTGCTGTCAACACGGGAGCTGAGCTGAGCTGCGTGACTCACATCCCTTGACAAGCGCACACAAGAGCTGCTGGGAAATGGCCCAGCCTTCAGCAAGCGTGTAAAACAGCAACATCCTCACGAACAAACATCAGAGCTTTTCTTTTAGCTGTCCGGCTGATCATTCATGAACATGATCAATCGATTCAGACTCCCAGATTGTTTTCATTTTAGGTTTTCAAAGCGGTTACATGTACATGTATCATGAGATTTTAACATGTTGACATTTATAAATGTTTGACATGTGGCATAAACTTTGGATCATATAGTGACCTAATGAATAGGCTCGCTTTCTCTCTCTCTCTCTCTCTCTCTCTCTCTCTCTCTCTCTCTTTGTGTGTGTGTTTTTGTGTGGGTGGGTGTATCACATTGTATTTATGCCAGGATATTTTTGTTTTATTATTTTTGTAGATCAGAATTTTCATTCAAACCTGAAATGCTAAACCTGAATATATTTGAAGGTTGTTCTAGCCATTCTAAAAGGCTGTGGAGGCATATATTTTAATAACAAACTCAGAAATCACTGGATATTTAAAATAATTTAAAATCATGGTAACACTTTAATAATCTAATATTCTGAACAGAGGGGTAAAAAACAATACAAAATAAGAGTGTCTAGGCATTTGTTAAACTGCAGAGTATGAACAGTGCATTCCAACATTTCAACATTATAGACAGATTCTTGCTATATGAAGTGCTACAAAATGATTTCAAAGTTAGCATTGTCCCTAAACACGGCCTTATAGCCTCCGTGTTGAGTCCAAGTCGAGTTTCAGACACATTGGATTTACCGTCAGATAATTACATGTAGATCATCATGAATGTCCTTTCAATACATAACAATCTAACCCAGAAAGCAGAGAATCAACTGAGCAAACATGGAAAACTTTGACTGGTAAGGAACACAAATGCATAGAAGTCGTTGTTGTTGTTGGTGTTGTTGTTGTTGTTGTTGTTGTTGTTGTTGTTAATATTGCATACAAACTCTATCTTGCAAAACACCAGAACTATCTAATGGGCAAACACTGGAGATATTTTAGAAATTTCTATTTTTACTGATTGCTTGTGGGGGGACAACGGCTTCCAGTTTTTTGTGTATGGAATGCAAATGACACAGCACAGGGCTATTAAAAATATAAACAAATTGATGCCGTCTATCTTACCAGAATCACAGCAATTTCCAACTTGAAACAAGTGTCTGTCATTGAACAACGGACTTAGCATGTTTTATGATTAAGCAAGTGGATAGAATTATACAAACAAACAGACAACCCAAATGATGATTAAAGATAGTCACGCTATCTTTAGTGAAGGTTATGCTGACACAAGACAGTGAGGTAAGACAAACAGTTGAAGACTTCAGGGGTGATTTTAAAAAACGAAACTCAAGCGGTAAAGTATATGATGTGACTGTATTTCACTGTGTGAAACACGGCAGGGAGCAAATGGCCACCGCTAGCCACCAGTCCGAAGGGCTAAGGACTTCTGATCCGTCTGTTTCAGTCAAGGGAAGTTCCCCCACACACACACTGTGTGCCGCCGGCGACGCAACTGCGTAACTGGCAATCCACTTTTTCGGATCCGTCCTGTGTTCAGGGAAGCCTGCGAGGGGCCTCTCCAGCGCCACACCATCACCGGTCACTGCTGCCGCTGCTATTTGAACATTAAAATAATAACAAAACAAAACGCAAACCAAACCAAAACAAAACCAAAACCAAACCAAAACAAAGCAAAATAAAAACAAAAAAACATTGGACTCTCTCTGTCTCTGATAGTGTCTCGGAGAGGTTCGAGTCTGATTTTTTTGAGCGAGTCCGGCGGTTTCTCAGTCCTCCGAGATGACGTCGATGTCGTCCGAGCCGGGCTGCTGCGTGGCCACTCGCCAGCGGCTCACGTGCTGACTGCCTTTCCTCTTCTGCTGCGACTCCGGAGACTCCTCTTCCAGCTTCTGGCGCTTGTGCTTGGTCCGTCTGTTCTGGAACCACACCTTTACCTGCCCACGGACAGAGGGAGTAGAGGGAAAGACTTGAGTTAAACACAACCTTCAAGACCTTCACGGGTCACTTGACTTACTAGATATGCTACAGTGCAAGTACTAGATATGCTACAGTACAGTACAGATAGGCTACGCTACAGTATGGCCATACTACAGTGACCATGCAAAATATTAAATGTTCGAAGACTATCATGTGTAGGTACACCTATATTAATTATGATCCATATGAGTCCGGCTGTGATTTTTATTATTAGCGATAATTTATTTTAGTGTCTCAAACCTTAAATACGGAGACGCATGCATGTAGATTTATTTATTTCAGTTCTGCCAGTTTTTCTCACTGATACTGTCACTTTGACTGTTGTGAAATACTGACGGTTGATATTTATGGTACTGTGTGTACATCACATCACATTAATTACGGTGACACATGCTACGCATTCATTTCAACACCCCAGTTTTTCTCCGCGACTGTCACTTTTGTGAATGATTACTATAGGTAGGTGGAGGTGCTTGTTTACATGTAAGATAGCGCGTTAAATGCCTGTGCACACTGCATTCCTCTCGCGTTAGTCCGACACGTCCTGTAGCCACGGAGCCGCGGAGCAACTGCAAAGCTCTTCCGGCGGCAGAGGGGGTGATGAAACCGTCCCAGGCGTGGTGCTACCAGATAGATGACTCAAGAGCCGACGGACGTGCTTACGGGCCCGTCTCAGGGCAGAGGAATGCAGGCTTGCCGCATCCGGCCCGGCGCCCCTCTTTCTCTACTCCTCTCTATCCCTCTCTCTTTCTATCCTTCTCTCCCTGTGTTGGGATTGTGGGTCATGGCATACATTTCTGGTGGTGACGTGACGTGTGTGTGTGTGTGTGTGTGTGTGTGTGTGTGTGTGTGTGTGTGTGTGTGTGTGTGTGTGTGTCTGTGTCGGGGTGCCCGTCGTCCTCACCTGTGTTTCGGTGAGACAGAGGCCGTTGGCGAGCTGCTTGCGTTCGGCGCCCACCACGTAGTGGTTCTTCTCGAAGGCCCGCTCCAGCCTCAGCAGCTGCGACGGAGAGAAGGCCGTGCGGATGCGCTTGGGCTTGCGGGAGAACGGCCCGTGCAGGAGCAGGTTCTCCGGACTGCTGTCATCGCCTACAAACAGAAGAATGGGGATCCATGAGTTGATATCCAAATATAAAGATAGATACTGTAGGTCTATAGATATCATGTTGATCATTGTGTAAATGCAAAGTTATTATAGGTGAGCATTTTGAATTTCTAAAAACAATATTTTGTGTCCATGAGTTGATATCAAAATATACAGATAGGTCTATAGATATCACGTTGACCATTGTGCAAACGCACAAAGTTAATCATAGGTGAGCATTTTGTATTTCTAAAAACAACACTTTGTTGAATAAAGCGCATTATCATTTAATGATTATCATATTTGCTTAATGAAATACAATATTATGAATACAGATGGTGGTTGGTAAAGTTTATTCTTCCTTTTAGCATTTTGTCAAAGTCACTTTCGCACGTCCAGAACATTCCTGGCCACATTTGCAGAGGATAATATTGTTTCAGTGTGCGGACCTGTGCAGCCAGACAGCGAGTTTAAGATTGATATCATGGCCACTGATTTATGTTCATATGTCATCACATTAACAACACTGTTCATCAAGACCGAGTGATCCTGCCCGCAACAAAAAGAGTTGTAAATGATAAAATATATATTTTTCATAAAAGGAAACAATTTGAACAATTATATTTTATCCATACACTGAATATTTAGTCTTATATTACATTACATTACTGCACTTCTTCGATGTGATTTTGTAAATGTTGTGGCATACTATATACTACACAACATCAGTGAAATAATGCATTTAAAATAAAAAATATATTGAGATAGTTGTTAATAATACAAATAAAATGGTCCAGGAACCTTTGATGTAAATCAGTACACAAATGAAAACCAATTTAATTCATATAATTTTAGCAATATTCATTTAACTTATAAAATATCCACTTGCATAGTTATTTTTCAACCAGAAGCATTGTAACTGCATGCAAGGTCTATGTTAGGGGCTTTAGATTTGAAAGACCTCCTGCAAACTGGCATTAGGCTCATTTGTATACAAATGCATAGCCTTTAAGTTGTAGCAATTCAGTGAGAAGTCCTAAGTAAATATATTAGTCTGGGGGAATGCAAAAACATCTGTGATGGATAAATTGCCTGATGAATATAATGACGATATGGCAGTTAAGCAAATGAAACGCCCATGCATTTTGTCCAATTTCATTCAAGGCAACAGAGAAATGTCGTTAATTTTCGGTTTAGTTGGGTGCGTGACTTTGTGTCTCACCGCAGAGGCCATCTGGCGCCCAAGGGCCATTATCCATTTATTAAAATCACTTATAAGAAAACGAAAATATTTTACATAAACAAATGGTCTTTGATTTTTCTCCCTGACCGCCATTTGAGTTTGGTGTGCATATTTTTGAAAAGAATAAGGACCTTAAATACAGCCTCCCTCACGAATAGGCAAAAGGGATCCCATCTGGGGCATGTGGCACGCAAAGGGGCAACGACCGATGTCCAAACCCCAAATGTCAACGCTCACCTCAGGTGCACGACAACAGACATCTACGTCAAAAACTATGCAAACATGCCAGACCTGTACTTCACATCTTCTTGGTGCACAAATACGTCCCCCCCTCTTCATTTGACTATTGGCTATTTTGTGTACAGATCATATCCTTGACAAGGTCATGATTTCTGATGGGATGAAGGAACACGATATGACAACTCTAACTCAGACGTCTATTTTGATAGGCGGCTGGAATTGCAATCTAAATAGAGCTTATCATGGAGCTCACTTGTCACCAATTATCCTAATGGCCCTGTGTTGTTTCCGACCTAATGGCTACAAAGGAGAGAGTTACACACGGCCAGAAAAAACATTCACGTTCTGCGTTTGGGCCTAACACTTAACACGTGAAGCCTTCTAGCATTCTTGCATTCTAGTCTACATCAAACTGATACTCTTCAACTGCTCTGGGACAAACTTAATTGAATTTGCTAATTAAAACAGATTTCTTTTTTCCCCTTTTTTTTTGCACAAAGGTCCCTTGAGCATGTCGACCCTTTTTGAAACCCTAACAAAATATAAAGATGTACCTATTGAGGACACAAAAGGTATTAATGGCATCAATGCTATATGAAAGGGGGATTAGTTGTCGGCCTTGTGGACTTAACGTTTCTTTCAGGCCATGGAAACCAACCTTTCATCTCCAGACAATAGCTTTGAACTAAATCCTTTCAATAGGACTTCCAGCTAAAAGCTTGCTCAGATCAACAGCTCAATCATTTTGGTTTCCTAAATAAGCAGTTTTACCGCATTACTATCTCTCTTCCATAACCTAAAGAATGTGTGATGGTCAGGGAATTATTTAGTGATTTAGTGAAGTGAGAAAGAGAGAAAATCAATTGACACACGCATTTCTTACATGATGAATGTGTAGGCTAATAATGGGCTTCTATTAGGAAACATACAAACTGGTCTACCTGCCTACTTCTGTCAAAGGCAGGGGGGAAATCATGATGTGCTCTAAGAGCCTCTAAAAGTTTAGCACTCCTTCCTATTAAGACATGTCTTTTACCAGGGCTGCGGAAAGAGTGCATTTTTTTCTGTCACAGGACTGTCATTGACAAGCATTTTCAGCTGGCGTGCTGAAACCCCTTTGAACATCAGAGACCGAAAAAAGGAAAAGAAAAAAAACAATAGAGACATCTCAGTGAAAAAAAAAACGTGTCTGTTTCTGAGTTTCTGAGAGCGGGAGGGGGGTGGTGGGGGTGTGGGGGGGTAAGAATGTCAATAATGAGCTTCCTCGGCTCTGCGGGTGTTGAAAAGTAATCCTTAAACGTTCCTCAAGGAGCAGTGAGCACCAACAGGCCAAGAAGACCCGGGCAGGCGGGCAGGCAGGCGGGCGGGTGGGGGACATTAGGCCGTCCGTCACAAGCATGTGCTCACCAGGCAAACACATCTCCTAATCCCGCCGATGACAAACTGACCCTCTAATCTCTCTCCCACAGTCACATCAGGGACGATTAGATTGAGAAATGGCCTTCGCTACGCTCATCACGCCAGTCAGATCACCACACACACACACAGGCGCGTTGAGGCTTGGCATGCTCTGCCCGTGTGTGCATGTGTGTGTGTGTGTGTGTGTGTGTGTGTGTGTGTGTTTGTCTGTGCGTGCGTCATGTGTGTGAGTGTATGTGCACGTACATAAGTGGTGTGTGTGTGTGTGTGTATGTGTGTGTGTGTGTGTGTGTGTGTGAGCATGTGCATGTGTGATTCAGTGTCTGTCTGTGCATGCAGGTGTGTGTGTGTGTGTGTGTGTGTGCGTGTGTATCTGACACTGTGTCTTGGGTATCACGGTCTCCCCAGGTCCCCCTGAGCAAGGTGCTGGATCACGGACCCCCAACCAGAGCTCCACCAGGGACGCGCGCCCGGGCTGCTCACCAGGAAGGGAAGACCCCCCCTTGGGGAAGATTGTCTCAAACAGACCTCAGCCAACCAGCTCAGAGAGAAAGAGGGAGAGATAGAGAGAGAGAGAGAGTACCCCCCAAAACTTAACGGAAAGGGAACCAGATGGCATGTAGTTCAGGGCCGCTACCGTTCCCCTGGCACAAACAAGCTTGGTCTTGTCAGCGCTGGCCTCATTATCTTCTGAGGAAAGGGGGGGGGGGCAGGGAAATGAAGGCCCTGAATTGTTCACCCCCCCCAGAGCCAAAACCACCATTCGCTTTCATTCACTGTACCCCGACTACATCTCTCATTCACTCTCACTGTAAGGTGTCTACTGACTACTTCTCTCTGCTTATAGTTCTGGCCATAACCGTTTCGGAACAGCAATAGCAACAGCAATAACCCAAATCTGCAGATGAGGTGATTGTTTCATTTTTTTTGCAAGTACACATGCATTTCTGTTTGTGTTGTTGGTTGTTCTCCGCATCATGAGGGAAGGCCAAGGAGTAAGGCATATCCACACAAACACAATACACGGGTCAAAAGCGATCGCCCTTCCCAGCATGCCCAGTGTCCGAGTCACAACAACGGCCATGTGCCGTGGAATGTGTCCAGTGACGAGACTGTATGCTTACGTGAGATCTGACTTTGTGTTTACGTTTTGCGCTGCATGCATGGCGGAGCTCACAGACCCACTGGTCTTCCCCCCCCCCCCGATCAGTCCAGGAAGTGAGCCCCATTACCACCATCGACCAGTAAAGACCATTAACCAGCGAGCGACACAAAAGGGGGCGAGAGACATGGAAGGAGCCAAAGAGATGGACAACACGCATGGGACAGGTGATCCAGTCCCTTTGGAGCCGTGTTTAGCCTCGTCCCAACAGTATAGTGCTCAAGGTTACTGGACACCGGCACTGAGTGGGTGAGCGTGGGGTGCAGACAAAAGAGAATCTATCTCAGTCCCGGATCTGAGCAATAGTCACAACAACCTCCGACTTCCCCCAATTACCTGTGGGACAGCCCGAGGGTGTGAGTGTGTGTGTGAGTGTGTGTGTGTGAGATAGCGAGGGAGCGGACTCAGGCCAGCTCTCTGTGTGTGTGTGTGTACACCTGACGCGACTTCAGTCTCATAGGGGCAGATTTCATCTGACTCAACATGACTGGCTGGCCTGGCCAGCAAAGCGTCATTGATCCACCTGGTTTAACAAATTGCCTGGTTAATGGGGCCACCCAGTATTAGTTACTTCTCAGGATGTTTTGGCCCAATAGACCCAAACAGTAGAAAGCATACTGTTTAAAGAGAAGTTTTAAAAGGGAGAGAGAGAGAATGAGAGAGAGAGAAAGAGAGAGAGGGGGAGAGCAAGAGAGTCTTATTTCTTTAAACTGCTGATGATAATTCAAGTTATTCCTATTGTTTCTTCTGAGCTTATAAATAAAAGGATACTGTTACCATTACAGTCCTGTAAATGACCATGATGGTCATCTGATTTTGAAGGGAGTCTGCTTAAATTAATTTTCAGAACATGCTGCACTGTAATGAAACTACAAAAAAAATATTGAACTAATAATCAAATTAGCTAATAGTATTTCATTGACTTGCTAAATCATGAATCCATATTAAAGCAGCAAAATGTCTTAACAAGAGTGGGTAGAAAAATATTAACTCCAGATTACACATTAAACAGATTATATATTTTTGACAGGTCAGGAGAACAAAATTAAAACTGTGACAAAAAAATAAAATATAATGCAACATTGTTTAGTTTAAGCCATTATAAAATGGGAGCTCAAACTGATGAAGATAGGTGTCATATAGTTCTACCAAACCTAAGAAGAAAATGCCAGATTCTGCAACACATGCCTGCATAAAATATGTAGCATTATTTTTTTTCTCAGACAATGATGATAACAAGCCACATGATCTTGCTATTTTACCACAAAATAGCCTTCTCATTTTATCCCTATGTCTACTAAGCTAATTATATAATTTTGAACTGTACTATAGGCCAATGTAGCCGTTTAAAAGAAAATTACTATTAAAACGTATTCCCCCCTCAGTGCGTTTAGCTTGCTTAACAGGACAATGTTTTTCCTTTTAATTTGTTTTGTTTAATAAATCAAATGTTATTTATTAATTATGTAGGCTATGTATGTTCCATGTTATCCATGAAGTAAATGTTTATTGTTTTTAATCTGTCAACGCAATCCCCAAAACGTCGCCTACACTGCGGGAATATTGTTATTTTAGTCTTCACTGTTCAATGCAGTAGTTTATACTAGGCTACCATTTTCTTTGGAAATAACGATTTCATCTTTTATTTTTATTCGTTTTAAATAAGTTTATGCATGTAGCTAATTATATCTATAAAACACAATTGTGCCATATAGGCCTAATTTTGCATTGACATGTAGGCTTCTTTAACGCCGATGGTAATTTGAGGATTTAAACATTTTTTGTTGACAGTTAGAAAGCCGCTATTTGTTTTCACTTAAGGACCATCTTGATGCAAAAATAAATCGTTTCATTTTCATTTATAAAAACCATATGCCTGCAGACATGCTGCAATCAAAACAGGCCTAAGCTGTCCTATTACTTTGCCATTGGCAGGACAACGATATCCTCATGACAGGCGAAAACTGTACCATTACAACTTGTAACTCTATGTGTCATATGGAACCCTTTACTGTATTTATGAAAGTTATTGTTACTTAATGTTATGGACAACGTGCATCATCTGTATGGGCCTTGGATGCTAGCTGTGCAGAACACGCCGAGAATGGGCATCATCGGGACAAGTAAGAAGTTCATCAAGAGTGATATAACACATGCACAACTAACTAGGCTATATTCATTTGCCGCCAGTGAACCTCAACCACACAATGCACCGTCAATAAAAAGGTTTGATTAATTAAAACAAATCTTAAGACCACTAACCTTGGAACCTGTGTCCAAGATATCGATTTCGCAGCACCCACGGATAGAAGTTCAGTGCGTCTCTCTGGTGAGGGTTGAAGAAATGCTGCGTGGGGATTTGGAGAGGATGGAGCGACAGTGCGGGGTTGGTGGCATGGGAGCCCGGATCCGGGAACATCATTTCCGGGCCACTGTACAAGGTCCTGCCGGAGTTCTGGAAACAAGTCCCAAAAGGCGCGGGATGAACCGACTCCGTCAATCTGAGCGCTGTGGGTCTGATAGGTTCGTCCCCAGATGTCGAGGAAATGGCATCTTTGCCGACGAGCGATTCGATGGTAAAACACTTTTTGTTGTGTTGAAACATCACTTTAAAGTTTTATAAAAATCAATTACCTTACGAAAAATAGCAATGCCAAACCGTGAAGGAATAACAGGGTTTCGGATCGTGCTCAGCAGTTCAGCAACAGTCAGTCAAAATCCTCCAAAGGCAAGTTAACGTAATTTGTACGATCCTATGGAATCCATAACGTGCATAAGTTGAATGAGAGCGTTTCGATACCTCCAAAAGTCTCAACGTAGAGATTCTTCGAGCTGAATCCGAGTGTCCGTCTCCCTAAAACTATTCAAAGCACATTAATAAATTATTTCAAGAAATCTGCCGGAGCTCGACACCGATAGCCTGCACATTAGAACGCACAAGTGTGCTATGTTTGTTTCTCTTGATGTCAGATGGTTAGTGACAGCGCTAGTTGAGCCCTCTTCTTCTAGAGAACATCTCTAAACGCTGTTTTGACCGAAGATCAGACAGTCTTTTGAGCAAGGGCTTGTCATTCGCCAACCTCAATACCTGCCATCTACTCTGTGACAGAGGTGTGGAGAGCATGCGCAGATGAAGCCATGAGCCGCAAATTACAGCCATTTTGTTGGATGTTAAGCGGCGCTGTATGCACCCTGACAGAAACGAATCATTACACCATGGGCTACCTTTCCTCCCAAATTTTGTGCATGTATTTCTCGCACTGGACCTACATTTCATGTTATAGCAGACTTTGCAACGCTCATATGTTGGTTTTAAAAAAAGATTATTTGCAAATAAATTAATAATCAATAACAATTCATTAGCAGTAGGTTACACAAAGTCAACTGAAGTTAATAAAGAATC
Organism: Sardina pilchardus; assembly: GCF_963854185.1. Taxonomy (NCBI): domain Eukaryota; kingdom Metazoa; phylum Chordata; class Actinopteri; order Clupeiformes; family Clupeidae; genus Sardina; species Sardina pilchardus. The sequence continues at coordinate 8,945,309 of NC_085014.1, read as the reverse complement.
AAAGACGTTATTGCATTGAAAACCATTCTGTTTAACTGCTTGTAGTGTATAACAGACGCTGCTTCAAAATCGTCTGTACAAATAATTCATATAGCCAATGCATTGTTTTCTTCTCAGGAACTTTGTCTGTATCATGTATGTCTATTCACCTTAACTAGGGGTCTCTGCATTGGGGTACACCTTTTTGTATCTTAAGATTTGTATATATATTAATAAACAATAGCCTACCTTGTGTGAGAAGGGATATTAAACTATTACTGAATTATATGGACTATAGAGGGAAGCAATTTATAAATACAGTACATGTGTAAATCATTACTCACAGATGTTCATTTTAATTAACTCTATACTTCCTTTACTTTAATCACAGTGGTAAATTGGGGTTTGCACAGTTACAAATGACACACATGCACCACAGGGAAAGAAAGAAAATGAAGAAAACTATAGTGAGAACACCTGTATAATAAATTGATTTAAAAATACTGAGCAAATGATGCACACTAACATGCCACAGTCACACCACAGATGTGATTCCTTTGACTTGCTCAGTGTTGATGAAAGTTTCCTTTTTTTTTTAATAACGCATAATGCTCATTTAAAAAAAAAAGTGAGGGGGGGGGGTATCATTAACATTCAAATAAGTCTGTGCCTTGGCTGTCTCTTGGAAACCCTCATGACACTGATTATGTGGGAGCACGCTGATGCCACTTGACCTTTGCACTGCGTGAACTTGTGTGAGTGAGAAAGCACGGGGGACTGCGGGAGCATAATGTATATGATTATACGGATGAGAGGTTAACATGCCATCTTATGTGGGATCCTAGAACACTCACTGCGGAACAATTAAAGGTCAACGCTTCATGGTATCTATAAAAAAAAAACCATTGTTTTAAGGTCTACGTAAAGCACCTATGTGTATTTACTTTTGTACTTACTTAAAATAAACAGTAGATTAAAATGACATTTGTTGTTGTTGTTGTTGTTGTTGTTTGCTTGTTTCAGGCCCTGCAGCATAATTCACTGCAAGCCAGCAAGATAAATCTGTAAGCAGAGGGAGAAAAGTCCAGCCTCAGAAAGTAATAGTCCAACCATGTATTGGTTTTACCTGTGCACTTCACAGATGATTTCACCAAGTAGCTGCTCTATCTGGCCAAAGAGTCTTGCTGATTAGAATCTGCTGCTTTAAAGGGACACTTCACCGATTAGCATTAAGCTTTGTATCTTTAGAAAACCAGTCATGTTTTTGAATGCATCGTGCATCATTCCCTCAGTTTGCCTTGAGATGGGAGAAATACGTATTTCAATGAAACCCATGAATAGGACTTCCTGCTTTCAATGATGTAAAATGATGATTTTCACATCATTGAAAGCAGGAAGTCCAACATTGAAATCCGTATTTATCCGATGCACGACCATTCAAAAACATGACTGGTTTTCTAAAGATACAAAGCTTAATGGTAATCGGTGAAGTGTCCCTTTAAGTGAACGATTGGCACAGATATGTGGTAGGACTCTCCACCTCTGCACTACATAAGTGGCCTTCTGTACACAGGTATAGACAGATCATAGCACTGGCTAGAACTTAATTCCCAGATACTCTGCTACTCAACCAATACACCCCAACTTCTGCTCTACCTCGTTCCCCTTCCTTCACTATTGTCCATTTAGAGAGAGAGAGAGAGAGAGAGAGAGAGAGAGGGAGAGAGAGGGAGAGAGAGATCTTGGAAGTTGTTGAGTGAGCGGCAGACCTCATGGGCTCAGGCAGAGTCTCTCCCCCAACCCCCAGACAGATGTCGCCCCTTTTCAGATGAAACAATCCCGGCCGCCTGGTCTCGGCCAGAAAGCCCCCCTGCCTGGCTCTTTCACAGGGTGCTCTGCGGAAGTCCGTGTGAAACTTGCAGGCCATGGGCCCTTCAGAGCCTCAAAGCTATACCCCCTCGCCTTACTCTCTCCTCCCTCCCCCCCCCCCCCCCACCACACACACGTCTCCGCCCCATCCAGTGCCTGCCCACTTGCTCCCTCTGCATATAATTAATAGCTTTCACTGGCAGATTTTGCCCCCTCCCCTCTCTTTGCCTCCTCGGATCCAAATGGCCATTAGTGTCTATTAATTTTGCCTCTGGCCAGTGATTACAGATTGCACCGCATTGAAAGGAGGCATTAACAGTTGGAGTTTTTGTGAATACTTGGGGTGTGAAGTCGAGTTAAAAACGTGATTATTGTTCCCCTGCCTGGAACAAGCTGACTGACGACGTGAATCTCCCTTTCATCTGTGACCAGGGGAAGGGTGTGAAATAAGTGTTGGCTATTTTACCAGTTCTAAAGAGGCCGGGGCTTTATATTAGAGGATTAGACGGAAGAGAGTGACATTTCTTTTTTCTTTTTTTTTTTTTTAAAAATGACACCGCTGTATACCTCAATAACCTCATCTAAGAAAGTGACACATTATGAGGACTTGGAAGCAATTATGTGATGTCTTTAGCGGCATGTGTTTTAAAGTTCTGTGCAACTTTTATACTGTTCTTGTGTCGCTGGCACAAAAGATAGACAATAAGTTTCCTACAGCAAAGGACTTCACCCCCCTATTTAAAGATAAAAGAGGGCATTGAGTATTTGTTCATGTAGGCTATGTATGTATGTAAGTATGTATGTTTGTAGGTATAGTCCTATAGAAGTTTAAATGAGAACATAATGCTAATAACAGATCTATAGGCCTACGACAACTCAAGTCAGTCTTATATATTTTGAATGTACAAATCTGCTATATTACTGCCATGGATTGGTGTGAACCTTCTGTTTTAATCATTGTATTTATCACCTAATTCCTATTATAGGATTAACCAAATGTGGCTAATTATATTTGCAATCTTATCACGAATCTTGTTTGAGTTAACCATGATCCTGTCCTAATGCCGTGTCCACTCTTTAATGCCATCTAGTGATCTAATCATGTAAAGGATAACCATGGTTACGGGTTATTCCTCAAGTGCACCTCTACAGGTGTTGGGCTACCTGAAGCAGACAGAACACTTAGCAGTCAGTTTCATCATCATCATTGTTATTATTATTATTATTATTTATTATCAATATTAAGAACGTTCGACTGTAAAGTAGGCTATAAATGTTTGCCAGATGCGCACTAGGCCGCTGCATTGCCGATTCTACTGTGTTCTACAGTTTTTCATCGAACAAGGCTATAACAGAGACGTTTTGTTATCGTAGCCTATGCACTCAAAATCATGTCAGTAAATCTTCCCTCTGCAAGACCTTTGTTTTGCTAATTATATTTATGCATGTGTTACCCTTAATTCCATTTGCGCTTTTGATGCGTCTTCATCTCTAAAGGTGTAGCCTATGCTATATTAACCCATTTCATTATGGCGGAACGCATATCAACACGTTCTGTGAAACATACGTGTCACAGGTGTGACCTTCCAGTAAAATAATTAGGCTAGGCTATACCATGATTTTGGAGTCCATGATAATAAAAAGGCTAACGTGTCCACATTCGATATTGAATGCAAATGTAAAGTTAGTCAAACTTAAACAACGACTCAATTGTAGGGTGTTTTGAAATTATTCGTTAGAGGGGATTGTTAAATCAAATGACATAAGCAATTAGAAAATTACTATAATAACACAATAATAATACTAATAATAATTATTATCATTGTTATAAAATGCTAATAATTATATACACTTTCATTTATATTCAAATAAATGATCATGACTAATTGTTTAAATGCACATTCATTTGATAGATTAACGAATAGGCTACGAGACAACAGTATAGGAATATTTCAATTCCTTGTACCGCACACATTGACCCCAGAGAGAAATTGTAGGGTGGCCTATATTTTATTGAAGAGGCATGGGATACCACACAGTAGTACCATCTTCCAAATGAGTCTTGTCTGACAAGAAATACCTTAGGTCAGTGGTTATCAAACTTTTCACAATAAGTACCACCTAGGAAAACAATTGGCTCTCCAAGCCTATCACCATTATCACCGTGATTAAAACACAGTAGCGCAGGACAATTGAATTACATATTTTACATTGCACATACATTTTTTCCAGGAAAGACAAAACTAGTTTAAATTCAACTAACTTTGACATAATTGGAATTGATTATTTCTTTTTATGAAAAAACATCCCGGAGATTCCCAGAGTAGAAAGAGTCTGCGTATCAGCAATGGTACCCGTACCACAGTTTGATAACCACTGCTTTAGGACATATACTTTCGTAACAGAAATTAAAATAAAGACAAATATGTTGCGGTGTCTTAACACCAACTGTTTAAGTTCCTTTAAACTACAGGGAGTCGTCACTGTCGACCGAGATGAACTGTTCGTCCCCCGAACACGGCGACTGTTGGGCTTGGTCCTCTTTGCTCTTTCTCCATTTCGTTCTCCGGTTCTGGAACCACACTTTAACCTGGATCTCTGTAAGGCGCAGGGCCGAAGCGAGTAAAATTTTCTCAGTCCCGGTCATATAGCGCTGCTTGCTAAACACCTCCTCCAGTCTCGTCAGTTGTTCTGTGGTGAAGATTGTGCGGATCCGTCTGCATGTTTTACGCACGAAACCTCCATGATATGTCAAATTATTTGGGTAAACGGCGTTACCTATAGCGCACAAAAATAAACATGTTATTCTGTGAATTATATGTTTTATGTTACGCAGCCTTGCCTGTTGCCGCACACATTTCAATGGATGTGAATATTAAAAAAAATCTTACCATCATATAAGTCTGTTTCATAGCTGTGGTGATGGAATGGCTGGAGATGTAGCTGAAGGGGTTGTTTCTGGTACGGAGCCCTGCCAGATATATAGGCATACGGCGAGGACAGCGGAACATGCGAGGCGATTATTTGCTGGGGGTGAGCGGACCGATGGTCTGTGGACAATATGGCATCAATGCTGAACGAATATTTCGGCTGTGCCAACGGTTCCAAGGATTTGATGTAGAAGGACCCCTCCAAGAGAGGGAGGTGTCCCTTCGTGCGTCCGCCGAGTTTTTCTGGGAGCGTCCACGTCATGTTTGCCTGTAATGAGAGCCGAGGAACCTCTCAAGCATTTATAGCGCCGTGGCCTGGTCACAGAAGACAAGGCGGCAATTCCGGCAGTGAGCGACGCCTTTGAGGGAATTAGACCTAAATCCGATGAGGACAGAGAGTCGGGTGTTCTGTGCTAATGAGCAGATTACGATCAACGTCCTGACTTGTTCTCGGTCCCCTAACGTCCAATCAAAATGGTTTCTCATATCGACAATGTTTGATATTTAACTGAAAAGAATCCAACCTGCCGAAAGGCTCCCCATCCACCTACTTGATAATTGTTCAAGAATATTATAGTTAGACCTGACACTACGTTTCAACATAGGACACGGTTAAAACTAAATTAGCTAGGCCTACATTATTTTGTCATGTTGATTAATATGACTGAATCACGAGCAGCCCTCTTTTGTAGCAGGTGCCGATTTTAAAATATGGAAATCAGTCTAGTCCAGTCATCACTTAATATGGTGGGCAGACAGGAGTAGGTTATCATTTCAATAATTGTGTCACTGGCACCATGTACGAAAAAATACTAAATAACAAACAGTAGCCTAATGTGGGGATTTAGCAGCTTAATCCATCCTTACACCAGAAAGGAAAAGATTATTGAAGTCATTTCACTGAAGAATAAATGGGGAACATTACATTAAAAGATTCCAATCTTTCAAGAATCTTTCCCAAATCCTGTAAAAGTCTTCTGATATGGTATTAGCTGGATGGCATTACCATAGGGAAACCATGACCAAGGCGGTAAAAATTCCCAAGAGTTATTTGGAGGCATTATCTTGTGCTTGGCTGCTTTTATGCCAATTTTGATTATGACTATGTCTGAATCCTTTAATTCAAAACATGCATGCTCATTTCTATTGCCTGCATGCCAACTTTAAATCACTGTGCAGGCTTAGGTATTTTGGTGACTAGAGCTCCCTCTAGTGTCACAATATAGTTATAATTTACTCTCAGGGAAATATATATATTTGATAGACATTTGATAGACATCTGTGGCGCCCAATGAACGGATTTGGGCATTTTTTCAAATACGAGAAAATAAACGTCTGGTTGCCAGACCACATCTCGTTTGAGAAGTGGTAGGCGCTAGCCAGGCTAGAACATTGACGGAGTTTGTTCTCTTTCCCCTCTAAAACTTCCTGTTTACATGGTTCAAACTCATGTTGCCGTAGAAGTTACATTTCTGTCACTAAGAGGAAACTCATATTTGAAATAGCCTATTTTGTAGGCTGTTCCTTTTACGAGAACACTTTAAGAGACTGATCAAGCTTTCAGCCATTGAATGCTTTAAATCACTCAGTTATGGTGTAGGCCTATGGCTTGAGTGATCGCTGCACCTTTAAATGTATGGGATTTTACATGTATAACCATGCTGTCTTTTGTTGAAGAGCGAAGAGATAGTGTTCCATCTGTGGATGAACTGCTGCACAATTTCAAACAGAATCATGTTCAGGTTTATCCTAAAATGTAGGGGGAAAAATTATCTTCCCATTTCTGTTCAAGAGGACATTGTTCATGATGTTAATTTCTTATACTTTGTTTTTTTCAAGGAGAACTATGATTCTTTCATAGCTTATCACCTGCACAACAGTGGGTTTGATATTTCAGATGGTCCAGATTTAGCAAAAGTAATTCAGTCTGAGGATTTTTTTGATGAGGCATATAAGGCAGTACGATCTCCATACATGATAAAAGACCATTGTAAATCACAGCTTAATATGACAGAGCATGTCCATTTTAAGTTGAGAATCGATGAAGGACATTCTGTGGGCTCTTACTCATATGTACCTATTGGTTTGGTTTTAAATAGTTACTTATCTCATGAAGATATGAGATCAAATTCTGTTAGAGAATAGACGAGAGTTGGATAGAGAATATGTAAGTGACTACACTGATGGAGACATTTATAGAAACCACCAGTTCTTTAAAGATTGCCCACATGCATTGAGACTTCATTTTTATGAAGATGAATTCGAAGTTGTAAACCCATTGGGTTCAAAAAGAACAAAGCACAAGCTTTGTGCATTTTATTACACTGTTGGCAATTTGGACCCAAGGTATAGATCTCAGCAAGGTCATATTCACTTAGCGTTGTTATTCCGCTATGCATTTGTCAGACAGTTCGGTTTGAACATGATACTAGGACCGATGCTTGATGATCTTAAAAAACTAGCCACTGATGGCTTTACAGTAAATTGGGATGGAATAGAGCACACTATTCATGCAGCTCTAGCAACAATATCTGGTGATAATTTGTCAGCTCACATGTTAGGTGGGTTTATCATGTATTTCAACTCTGGAAGAATTTGTCGCTATTGCATGGCTACACATGCCGACATAAAAGAGATGTTTAGTGAGACAAACTTTGTTTTAAGAACAGCTGAAATTCATCAGTGTCATCTTAACCGGATTCAGCAAGTTCCTGGTGATGAAGTAATATATGGGTCAACACAGTCGTTCACCTTTTGAGGGGTTACCTTACTTTGATGTGACTACATCTCTACCACCAGACATTATGCATGATTTATTAGAAGGAGTTATTCCTTTAGTCATGAAATTGGTTATCAGCAAAGCTCACACGGAGAAACACATTAAGGGAGGTAAATGAAGAACTGCAAAACATGTGTATTGGTCAAAATGACTGACAAAAGTAACAAACCAGTTCAGCTTTCAGAAAGACTACAGAATGTTGGTGTTGCTGGATCATGCCTCTTGAAAATGGTGCCTCTTCAGGCTTCTGTCTTCTGTAATGGCACATCGAGTGCCACTTAATTGCAAATACTGGCATGTTTTTTTTTTTTTTTGTGTAGGGAAATAACAGATGTGGTGATGTCTCGAAAGGTGAAAAGGTGAAAATCTTCCGTTGTTAATTATGTTGGTTCATGAGTTTCTAACCGAGATGAAGGACGTTTTTTTGGTGATGTTATGACACCCAAGTGTCACTATTTAGTCCATTATGCAACACTTATTGAAAAGTATGGGCCCCCCCTATGGTGCATGCGTTTTGAAAGCAAACACCAATATTTTAAAATAGTTGCCCGCAACTGTCGTAATTTTGTTAACATTGCCTCATCTCTTACCACCAGACATCAGTTTAGGCAGTGCTGGGAGTTTTCTTCACAGTTTGTACTGAGTTAATTTGAAAATGTTCCTGGAAAAAGTGTAACCACACCATTTTTGTCTTTGCCCATTGAGTTACAAAGACAAAAAACATTGTTTGTACGGGCACTGCACTAGTATGCAATCAATGCACAATAATTCTATTTCATTCACATGAGCAATTATGAGCAAGAGAAAAGGCAGTGACATCAGAAACCTTTTTGATGCTAAAAGAAGAGTAAGTAGGCTATAGGGTATAACACATTGGGAGGCAAGTGGTTAGATATAAATGCTGTAGCCTTATAAAATGTTGTGTATGAAGGAAACAGGCACTCTGCAGTCAGAGATGAGAGATCAGAGCCAGGCAGACAACAATGCAGCACAGCAGGGGGAGAACCAGAGGGCAGCAATAAGGACCATGAGCAGGCAGTAAATACAGGAAATGAGGACAGAGCCAGTGTTGCCAGATTGGCCAATTGGGCTTCCTTTATTATAAATAACTCAAAATGTTATTTACCCGCCTACTGCTTATTTCCCCCCCCCCCCCCCCCCCCCCCCGAACGATATCCGCGGGGGAAAATAAGCAGTAGGCGGGTAAATAACATTTTGAGTTCAATGGTTCTCTATGAGAAAAACGTCATCGGGCGTTTTTTTTGCTGAAGACGGCGGGGTGATTGGGCGGAAATCAGTCAACCCAATCTGGCAACACTGGGGACAGAGCGGGAGGAGGAGGAGGACCTTGAGCACCATGAGGACCATGAGCAGGCAGGACATAGCCAAGAGGTGGGGTGTACTGTAGGCTAATTAGAGTGGGATAACTCTATAACACTGTGGGTGTGTTGTTTATTTTGACGGCACAGGTTCAAAGTTCTTTTTTCACTGATTTTTAAATGGCAATTGGCCCTCCTTTTTGTCGTTGTTATTTTTCAATGTTGTGCATTCTTTTGACAGCGTCCTTCCTTCAAGAGCTTCAGCGCTCACTGGGGGAGGACATTGATGATGAAACACCACCACTTCAGACCTCATCTGACTGGGCGACCCGAAAGAGCCTCATAAGTGGATGGTGGGCAAAAGAGAGACCCCGGCTGGTGAACACCATGCTGGGCCGGCAATTAGGCATTTTCACGTGATGTCAGCAGCTGGGTATCAGTTCGTCCGGTAACGTAATTTAACTTTACTCTCAAATCAAGGCAGCTACGAGAGCAATGATTGCAAACGATAACTGAGGAGACGTTAGGAGACCCCTGCTATACATAGCAGCAACTTCAGCTAGCTAACATATCAGCACCGAAGATGAAGTTGGTTTGACATTGGCTATTCAGATACCCAATGAAAGACCTTATTTTGAATCTCTGTCGAATATCCAACTTGATCTTCGGTGAAGCTAGCTGAAGTTGCTGCTATATATTAAGGATTAGGCTACTGACTTTACTCTCAAATCAAGGCAGCTACGTGACGGCAATGATCACCAACGATAACAAGGAAAATGAAGATAATAAATACACGTGAAATATTAATCTTACCTCAAAAACTGTAACCATATCACCATAGCTTTTGCTTACGCCGGATGAACTGATACCCAGCAAAGCTTCAAAGCGGAAAGTGTCTGACGTTAGCATGAAAAGGGTGAATTTGCGGCACCTCGGATTTTCCAGCTATGTGGAGAAGGTCCAGCCATTATTTGTTGTTCTGACTGTCGACCAAAACCATTCCTCTATGGTCAGTGCGATATCAGGGTCCACCAATGTCAAGTGTTCCATAAAAGGGATTTTATCACCCGTTGCCTCCCACAACTTGCATAGTCGAAAGGGTTCTAACCCATCGTGGTAAGTTGTAGCTTTTGAAAGTCACATTGTCATTCTTTTTTTTCAAGACTGTCTTGTACCTTTGGAGATGTCAGACAGAATATGTGGTTGTCTACGATCCAGTGTCATCGCAGGACAGTCCACAGTTGTGGTTACAAGTTGGTAAGAGGTTGTTTATGGGTGAGATGGTGGCAGCAGAATTCCACCCACAGCTGTTGCCTGACTACAGCCCACATTTACTCCCTCTCATTTTCTGTTACATCTATATTCATGCACATTAAATTCTATATGAATCAAAATGTTTGTAGAAGTGTCCTCCTCATCCATCCTCAGTCAAAGGTTCTCACATCAATGATCTGTACAAACAGGAGCTGAAATAGTTAAAGAGGAATAATGCAGGATTGGCGATTTCATCTCTGGTTTCGTTTTCGCTCGTTTTATGCTTGCATATTTCTCTGCAGAGCTTCCCCGACAGCTTTACCGTGTATATTTATACATATATAGGCTATATATAAATATATAAATTGCAAGCGTGGTTCTTCTTGTTCCTTTCGCGTCTCTGACTTCCAGATGTAAACAGCAAACGATCGTTTATCAGAAAGTTGCAAGGTTGTAATAGCGGAGAGGGACACTAGGGGCGGGAGGAAATGTGACTGTTTTCGATAAAACTGGTCAGTCAAGCAAAACAACGATTTCTAAGCGATTTTATGACTATGAAAAAGTTGCATAGGGTCTCTTTAACTGAGTGCATATTTCCCTGTTTTTCCATCCAGGGCGATAGGATCTCAGATTGCCTCAGATTAGATGTGAAGCATGTGAAGCCACTTGGAGTCCTAGAGTAGACAACCTGGGGCCATGTTTCCCGATAACGTTCACTCTTATGGCCTAGTCAGATTACACAATTTCAGCCCGATTTTGGCCCGACAGCGTTGTATCCGATCTCAAATGGTCGGGCACGACATCGAACGCGGAGTGAATCTTATAATGTGACATGCTTCACGACTTGTGATTTGTCGTTCACAATGTTCTAAAACAACCCGACATTTCTGGCTTGTCAGAAATTTGACGGGAGTCGTATTACGCGACCGATGCTTTCGGTGTATGTGGCCACTCCCGACCAAGACGCGGAGAGGTTTTCATGGTTCTAAAATCATATAGTGTGACATGGTAGATCGTAAGCGACAATCGTGAGCGACAAAAAAATCGCAGTCTGACCAGGCCATTAGCGAGCGTCGTGGTTCCCGAACTGTTTCTTAGGAGTCTTCTTACGAAAAGCTACTTACGTCCGACGTACAAGGCACTGTCCACCAAGAAGGTGCTGAATTAGGTGACATCGATTGCTCAGAAATCGATTTTTTATTTTACGGGGAGGCATGACAGTATTATGAAAGCGTTCACACAAAAAAACATTGCTCAAATAGCCTATCGCCCTCATAACATTCACTATTGTGTTACCCTGTGCTTACTGGCACACTTCGAGGAGAACCCAAATGGACTACTGCTACAAGTTGATGAAAGTGTTGAGGTATGTTTCTATATCTGTCTGTTTTGTTTTGCTATGTTTCAGGAAACAGACACTCCTGCAGATGTTGAGAGATTCCCTTCACGAGATGCGCCGAGATTAGTCATTCAAGGTCGCTCCCAGTTCAAAGATCGATTTAAAACGAGCTTTGGCACCTGAAAAACTGTCCCTGTGGCCAACAATACTATGTGGAACAGTATGATGTCGGTCCACTCTTTGCAGCTATAACAGAATATTTAAGCTTTAGGAGACGTTTGCCATCTGGCTTTCTAATGTGGAACAGCTCATGAAGAATCAAGATTGAGATCTGACATTTCCCCACTCCATGGGTGCCTCTCATTTGTCTTTTTATACATCCTCCCTTCCTTCCTCGGTCCTCGTTCCCACTGATCTCGATAAAGAAAGATGGGGTGGCAACAATGGGATAGTCTATCCAGTGTTAGTTATAGATCAGTGGGAATGAGCCTGGAGGACCGAACATTGAGGAGAGAGGTTGAGAGGCACCCCATGAAAACATATCGTAAAGCAACCTTTGGTGCTCTGGACAAGGTGACTGCTGCAAAGGAGAAGAGGAAGGAAGCCCGGTTGTCAGCGGAGAATGAGAGAAAACAAAGGTAAGGCATATCTTTCATGTTCTGCGGCTGGACCCTGCTTTCCTCACCACTGACATCTCAACGTGCGAGCTCACCCAGCCTACAAGCAGGCTTTGATTCACTTGGTCCATGAATATGGTCAATGACAGCGCGGAGCGTAATGTGAAACTCAGCAGACTACATAGGCTCTACAAGAGTAAACTGACATATCTCAGTAAGTAATGAAGATAGACACAACTGGCACCAAATGATGCGCAATGTCCATATTTATATTCAACTTTCTTTATCATGGTAGGGCTTATTTTTGTCGTTAATTAAGAAATACACGATATTTATGTATGTTGTTAAAGAGACCCTATGCAACTTGCTGTCGGGGAAGCTCTGCAGAGCTTTGCAAGCATAAAACGAGCACGGATAGAGAGTCCAGAATGAATTTAATCGAGTCAGTACATATCCGGAAATGTCGCTGCTGCAGCTGGCAACGCTAAAACAACACTTTATTAACATTTCCGGAAAGGTACGGACTCGATTAAATTCATTCTGGACTCTCTATCCGACCACATAAAGACGTGGGGATACTTCAGTTTGGCTTTAGGGATCCTCTACTCACTCCCACGTAAGTGTAGTGTTGTTTGGAACAGTAGAAGAGGTATAAAAATAGCGTTTTGTAGCGGCGAAAGGACATGCCTGCGTCACTTCCAGGCTAACGAGTTTTGGCTAAACGGTGAGCTCAAACTTTCTCAAAATACATCCGAATGACATGATTTTGGTGTCAACTCAACGTATGTACTCCCAATAGTCCGAAAAATTTATCTAAAGTGCATTTCACTCCGGATTATCCCTTTAAGGTAGCCTGGCTAACGCCTACCACTTCTCAAATGAGACGTGGTCTGGCAACCAGACATTCATTTTCTCGTATTTGAAAAAATGCCCAGATCCGTTCATTGGGCGCCAAGGATGTCTATCAAATGCGCATAACTCACCCAACTCGTTCGTATGCAACGCTAAGGGCTGCCATTGACATCAGTGTAAATACTTTGGTGTCGAATGTAGACGCAAGAAGGCAACGGAAACTTCTCGGATGTTCTGTGATTGGTTCGCCAACATCAGGCGAACATTTGGGCGTTAGTTTCCAGACTGGCTTAGCAGCGGGATTGAAATCACCGCGCAAGGCAGTATGGGAAAACCCAGGCTACCTTTAAGGCCTATTCGGATGGGATTAGTTTTATGGGGTGACATCAGGTAAAGTAATAATTACCAGGGAAACATAACGGAGTAGGCCGATGTCGGTGAAATTTACAGCCACTTTTACCTTCTGTAAAACGGTCCGGAGAAATTACCGTTGGTAATAATAATCCCGTGCGAACGCAACCCTCTGTAAAGATGTCTGTAATATTTCGTCACATCCTGATTTAAAAACAATTCCACCATAGTCTGAATGAAAACATAACATGCTGTGCAGCTTCGAATAGGACGTTAGCTAGTTTGCCTAATGGCATGTTGTTAGCAATTTCAAACTACTTATGGCAGAATAGAAAGACAACGTTAGCTAGTTTAACCAACTTGTGTAGTCTTTGAAATCTGAAAATGCCGAACGCAAGTTGGAGAGGAGCAATATGCAGCATGAACTTCCCCCCTGCAGAGGCGCTTCGGAGGATAGAGCCGGTGTATCCCTCCAACTCAAAGGCCACAGCGGCCATTCTCCTCCTTCCATGGCCACCTGTAAATTCAATCATTCAATTCAATCATTTTGATTGGAATTAAAAGTAGTGGTAAACAAGCACATAACATCATGCTTCAGTGAAAATGCCACACGCAACTTGGAGAGGAGCAATATACAGCATGAACTTCCCCCCTGCAGAGGCGCTTCGGAGGATAGAGCCGGTGTATCCCATCCCTCCTCTTCATCCTCACCTACAAAACCCAACAGCAGAAACTAAAAATGACAGTGAAATACCATGGTACATACAATATACAGCCTAAGTAATAACTACAACATGTAACCACACATAGACACACTGTTTCTACTATGGCAATTCGTTTTGGCTGACATGAACATACCTGGTGTTGGAGTCTCATCACCCACACAGATCACCTCTGCACAAATAACAGACGTTTAATACTAAATAACTTTTACACTTGTGATATTATTGGTATTGATAATCAGCATTACTCAAATTACCCAATTCTCTTCTCCCAACATAAAATGTCCTTTTCCAAGGTGAGATTATGTCAGAAGCAGTCTGGAACTCGGCAGAGAATTCACCCTTTGTCCATTTACTGCCATCTATATGGCAAAGGGTGAATTCACTGTCCTCATGCCTTCCCGGCCAGAACATTTCCTATTTGGAGTAGGTCATCATATGTCTCATCCCCCTGCAGTATGGCGGTCGCATTTTGATGACGTATCATGACGTATTGATGCGTGATTCTTTTAAGCTCCTCCGATTTTTCTGAGACTCCACTATTTCTGACAGCGTTTTTCTGACGACGACTCTGAGATGTTTTTCTGAGGCCGTTGGTTATAAGCAGCTTTTAAGCTTTTATGCACTTTAGCTTTTAAAAAAAAATTATGGGACTGATATCACTGCTATTGCTGTGTTGATTGTTGATGTTTAATGTTCTGTATTCTCTACGTCCTCAATGTTAGATGTTGTTGTGTCTCTTTTCTTAGTATTTATTTATTGATATTTATTGTTGTCTGTGCTTAAATGTTCAATGTGGCTCCATTGAGTGCAAGACAAATTCCCCTCGGGGCAATAAAGGTTTCATTCATTCATTTATAAGCAGTTTTATCTGATGATGACAGAAGTTTTTCTGACACAGTTTTGTCTGAGGATGACAGAGTTTTTTCTGACACTGAGAAAGTTTTGTCTGAGGATGAGAGAGGTTTTTCTGACACGGTTTTGTCTGAGGATGACGAGGCTTTTCTGACGCTGAGGCAGTTTTGTCTGAGGATGAGAGAGGTTTTTCTGACGCTGACACAGTTTTCTCTGAAGATGACAAGGTTTTTCTGACGCTGAGGCAGTTTTGTCTGAAGATGACAGAGGTGTTTCTGATGCTGAGGCAGTTTTGTCTAAAGGCTGGCTTACATTGCACGATTTTGGTCTGTTTTAACAGTCGGCGACTACATTTCCAAAATCGGGCGGAAATCTTGAGAGTTGTACTAGAATCTCGGCGCGCTCCAGTCATCTAAATCGTTTAATGTAAGGTGCCAATCTAAGCGGTTTTAAGTCCGTCATTGTCGGTCTTTTTCTAGTTTTGCTGTTACGACAATATCAAACATGTTTGATATTATCGGAAGTCTTTTCAGTCGTGGCTCATGCAAATAGTGACGTGAACATTAAAAACCAATAGCGAGCGAGCTCCAACACCAAACAGGAAGGGGCAAAATAGGCGACAGCTGTTGCCTATATGATTATTTGTTAATTCATTTCTTATAATTTATTAGTTGGCTATTCTACGTGACAGAACAGCTCTATATCTGTTAGGGATGTCACACATGAAACAATGCTGCAGAAACGCAACAAAATTACTTTGATATGAGTAGGCTATCACGTGAGTTCCTGTTGATGATTACGTGGGTTACATGCTGCCACTCAGACATGCCACCACTACGACATTCCTCCATTTAGACACGCCTCTATTTCGACATGCTGCTATTTAGACATGCTGCCAATCCGACACATTTTAGTACCCCCATTCCGACAGTTTAAACAAATCCTTTTTTTTTCAAGTCAATTCATTTTTTTAATTAAAGGCCTATTTAATAATAGGCCTTATTACAAGTGTAGCCTATAATTCCGGACGTGCATTCTTCAAATGAGCGTCGTCTGGCTGTGTCGGCTAGACTACCATAGGCTATCATAATGCATTTAATTATGGCCCCATTCTTTTTTTTTTCCTCATTTTTTTAACATTCACTCACAGCAAATAACCTTTATGCTTTGTCACGATGACATAGCCTACTCATCTGTCCGGAAATGTAGGCTATTTGCTTGTAGGCTTACACATTGTCCGTATCAAGAATATACATGATCATTTAGCCTATCCATGCAAAATTCACCAAGTTTCTGCTCGAGTTACTTTTTTAAATCATTATGTTAACGTGCCTATGGCATGACTCTTTGGCCACCAGAGACAGCGCACGCTTTGAGCGGCAAGTAAACCTAATGACAATCTCTATTGTGATCATCATTATTGTCCACTCTAATCTTTGATTTGGATTTTTTTCGTTGGAAAATAATTCCATTTGAAGTACGAACTGTCTTTGAATCAAGTTTGAACGGAGTTTTAGTTGATAGAAGAAAGTTTCAAGACCCCACTAGGCTACCCTATATTTTGAATGAATAAACGATACTTTTAAACTTCTATATCATGTAGTCTATATTTGTTTGTGTGTTCTTACTATAGCCTACTTGTTGTAACTTCTCTCAGACGGATCCTTAACCAACAGTGGGCATACATCACGAGCTTCCTGGTGATGCTTGAAACAAAGTTGATTAACTTTATTACGATTTCCTTTTTTTCTGCAATTTCTGTGGATTTCACGTGTTAGTAGGCTATAGCCTATATGACAAATAAATCCTTATGTGCTTGCAATGGTAGGCCTAGGCCTACATTTATTTTCTGTTAAATTCAATTGTGTTCTATTCTGTCTTCTTCACACAAATAGCAATGACCTCGTGACACCAGGGTCCTCAACTAGTTAGCCGAACTGCCATATTAGTTTAGCTTCATGGTAGCTACATGACTGTTGAGAGATGGCATATCTACAAATTGCCAACAGTCGGGGTGGGAAATGCTTGATTTTGGAGAACTACCGGTATTTAAGAAACAAATCCAGACAAGCGTCTATGTACTGGCGTTGTGCCCGGACTGGGTGCAATGTTTATCTAAAGACGGGAGTCTTTGATGTTGACGGGGACGATCCCCACATCAATATACTCTCTCAACCTGGCCAACATGGTCATGAGGCTGAGGCGGATTTAGTGGCCACCACCGGTTTAATTGAACAGATGCTTGTTCAGGTGGCCGCTGATCCATCCCGCCCATCGAAGAGAGTATATGACCAGGTATCTACTTTATAACTTTATATTATGCTAAATGTATTTCGTTTTCATGCTGCCCCGAGTGGTTATTACAGTAAGCGGTATCTTAAACCAGGTCCTGGCCCGTGCCGCGGATGTGGCGGCTATGCCCCCTTTCGAGGCAGTAAGGTCAAGGCTGGAGAGAAAGAGGGCCAGCCTCATGCCCCCCATCCCCGCCACATTTCAAGAGGTGGTCGTGGAGGGGGAATGGGCCGAGACGTGGGGTGGCGAGGCTTTCCTCTCCATGCGCAATGAGGTTCATGGGTTTGTTCTGTTCACGACAGAGGAAAACCTCAATAAGCTTGCCAGATGTCGCCAGGTTAGAAGCCATCCCCCATGTTAAGATTTGTAGCAGAGGCGTTTCACCGGAGCAGCTCAAATGGGAGATCTTATATTTTATTTAGGCTAAAAATTAAGGTGCCAACATAAAGGACAAACGTTTCGACGTGTGTCCTAATATGAATTAAAATAGCCTAAATATCTCCCATCTGAGTAGCTCCAGTGAAACTCTTTCCCTGCTACAGTTTGGCCTCCCCTGTGGATGCACCAGATAGTGAATTACAGAAGCGCGGAGGAAACACTGTTTTTCTATGTTTAAGATTTACATGGATGGAACATTTAAAACGTGCCCTAGGCCGTTTTATCAGTTGGTGTCTATCCACGGCCTGTATATGGACAGAGGCATTCCATTCGTCTTCATTCTGATGTCTGGGAAGACTGAGGAGATGTACCGCGCTGTGCTAAGGCATTTAAAAAGGAAAATTCAGCGCATCACGGGACAAGGGTGCGTATATGAGCGTGTGCGCTCGCGTCTTTGCTTCTGTGAGCGTCTATGTGTGTAGGTCTGTCAGTCTGTCTCTCAAGCGCACGTAGGGTGCCGTATCTGTCCTGTCGATCATCTGAAGGCCTACTGCCAAAGCTATGCCATTTCTCCCCCTCTTCGCAGAAGCATTCTAATTCAGTCAATTTGGAAGTTAACTGCGGGTGGAGTTGCCAACAGTTCAGACCTCTGGATGTTATTTTCACTTTTGCCAGAGTCTCTGGCGAAAGATCCAGGAGCTTGGCCTGTCTGGTAACTTGTTTAGGATAAATGATCATTTGGGGTGTGTGTGTGTGTGTGTGTGTGTGTGTGTGTGTGTGTGTGTGTGTGTGTGTGTGTGTGTGTGTGTGTGTGTGTGTGTGTGTGTGTGTGTGTGTGTGTGTGTGTGTGTGTGTGTGTGTGTGTGTGTGTGTGTGTGTGTGTGTGTGTGTGTGTGTGTGTGTGTGTGTGTGTGTGTGTGTGTGTGTGTGTGTGTGTGTGTGTGTGTGTGTGTGTGTGTGTGTGTGTGTGTGTGTGTGTGTGTGTGTGTGTGTGTGTGTGTGTGTGTGTGTGTGTGTGTGTGTGTGTGTGTGTGTGTGTGTGTGTGTGTGTGTGTGTGTGTGTGTGTGTGTGTGTGATAGCCTAATTTACTAATTTTCTCAACTTATGCAGCACCGTACCGGCACGACAGGCGACTCAAAAAGTGGGTAAGGAAAGCCATGGCAGTGGGCTACATCCCACTACCAGTACTGAGGCAGAATTTCCACCTCATGATCACCTCCCGACACACCACCAGGCTTCTACGTGTGTACCCTGAACTGAACGATTTCATTTCAACGATAACAGAACCAACAACCTTGTGGAAGGTACTGTCAGTATTAGATCCCGTCCCCTGATCTAAGTTTTCTCAACATGCATGAGAACACGCATACTAGGCTACTAGGCTATGCCAGTTTATTATCTTCTTCAGATGTTCAATTCGCGCACAAAGAAAACTGTTTGTTAAGTCGCCACATATAACACTCACGTTTGTGCACACCTGGAATGGTCATACAAATTTCCCACAATGTCTCAAGCAAACTTTTCACAGACAGAACAATGCATTCGCGTAGGGTAAAAGCCGATGCTTTTAGGCTATATTTTCCTCCTGTGTTTCGCAAATAAAGTGTAATTCGTGCATCACCTTGAACATCGTTTCATTGTGCAGGTAGCCTCTGTGTGCGACCCCATGCCTATGGCCTGAATTGCTGTGCCCAATCCCTATGAAACAGTCTAGAAACAGCCTATACCGATGCAAAATAATTAACTTGGCGTGGCTATCCTTAGAAATACATGGTAGAAATTAAATCAGAATGCATGTTTTATGAGAAGCAGATAGGCCCGTCTTATTATTTTCAGTCATTATGTTTGAGCTCAGTACTGTAGTCTGGAATGCACATGGTGATCTTAACCCTTTGATGCACGCATTGTGAAATACATTTTCAGGATTTTTTTCTGTATTGTTTTTCTTAATCAAAATTGACCTAAAGTTGATATCCCAAAAAATATTTTTTTTGAAATCTCATTTAGTTGACATAGCCTACACTTTACTGTCCATAGGTTATTACGGTGCTATTATCAGTAACTTGCAAACAATACAACACATTCAAATACAATTTTTGAGATTTTTGGATGCCCATGCAGTCACACTCATAGGCTACACCAATTGATCAGGAGACTTCAACCTTGCCCAGCTTCAGAAATTAAGCCCAACCGACCATGGACCATGTTTTCAGCATATAGGCCTCTTACACATCTATTTTTTCAGCTTTCCATCACAGATGGAACGCCGGCATGGAGCGGCGCCACCCGTCACTCTGGGTCTTCATCCGTCAGCTCAAAGATGAGCAGCGGCGGGTGGAGGCCCAGTGCGCAATAGCTGAACGTGGGGATCCTGCCCCACAGCAGAGGAGGAAGTGGAGGCAGTTGGAGGCAAGGCTTCAGCGGTTGCGGCGTCAGTACCTGAGAGGTGCCAGGTCACTGGAGGAGTACTGGGAGGCGGTCCAGTACTGCATTGTACAATTTGAATAGGCCTAACCAATTCATAATTTATTCATTGATTGGGTCGATTTTGTTAATTTGTGATTTATAAAGATTCGTATAACCACCATCACTAGGCTACTGCTGCCTGATGCAGATTTATTAATTCATTGATTGGTGGGTTGGTTGGTTGGTTTGATTTGATTATTATTGTCTGGTATTTCGTTGAAATTGATTTTTGGTTTATGGTGAACTGTTGTATTGTTTGGTTACTGAGTAAATTTGAATAGGCCTAACCAATTCATAATTTATTCATTGATTGGGTCGATTTTGTAATTTTATTTATTTATAAAGATTTGTATAACCACCATCACTAGGCTACTGCTGCCTGATGCAGATTTTTTTTTATTAATTCATTGATTGATTGGTGGGTTGGTTGGTTTGATTTGATTATTATTGTCTGGTATTTCGTTGAAATTGATTTTTGGTTTATGTTGAACTGTTGTATTGTTTGGTTACTGAGTAAATACTTGTTCTGGTTTACAAATTGCAGTTAATTTATGTGGAAATTAAGCACTCATAATGACACATTTATGATTTGCATGCAACTACGTCACATCACATAAATGTTGCATTAGGCTATTGCACAGTGAGATTGGCCTGCATTACCTCAGATTCTTAAATTATTGACTTAAAACTTCTTCCTTAAAACTCTGCTAATCACCACATAGTGCACGCCCCCCCTTAGTTACAGCCAGGGCTTTTAGGCCTATACAGATCATACATAGCTCATACATGGGGGTTGGTCGTGGGGGCATCGACCTGTGTGATATCTATATAGGCTATGTGACATGCTATATCCAAATCTGACCAGGTTTAATAGGATAGCCTACTGCTAGGTATCAAGACAAACATGTTTTGTGTCTTCATTTGTTTCATTATTGCCGTCTCAGCATAGGAAGCATTCAAAAATAAATCTTAGGCCTATATGTCTATAGGATGGATTGTTTAGAATCTGGCAATGCAAGAATCATCATGGAGGTTGGTGGTTTAGCAATTTGCAAATGCTGACAGAGTTTTTTAATTTTTATTTTTTTTTGTAAATTCAAAGCTGACTCTCTCGCGAACGGTGCATCATATCAACTAGCAAGTGACACCTTGGAAAAGCTCAAATCGTGCCGTTTCACGCAATGCCTATGTTATGACAAAGAGTCCGCGAATAATGAGACAGAGAAGAATGGACTTATATGTATGAAAACTGCTGGCTTTGAGCGATTTTATTTATTTATTTTCCGGGGACGTAATCAATGCGGGAGGGCTACTGTCAAGACCGCGCGTAAAGCGCTGGGGGGGAAACCCTATATGTCATGCAGTCATCCTAAGTTAGATGCCGCATGTCAGTTTTTATATGTTTCCCCACAGGTTATTGAGGGAAACAATCCCCCTATAGGTCCAGGGCTAAAAGTAGGCCTAGTTTTTATTCTTACCAGTAGTCTACAACTGAATAGGTTGAACTGCGTGCGACGAGAAATGTTCATATTGCTGAAATAACTTTTAATGACCAGCCGTGTCCATTACGCACTACAGATATTTAGGCTATTGTTTTATTTGAGTGTTTTTTGTCCACTACTCATGGCAAACATAGTTTAAAAGTTTGCCAATACTTAGGCCTATTTCTTTACGGCTTTCACAATCAGCTACAGCTGCGCCACTTCCCCGAGTCGCGGACGCAACAGACACATAAAATGACATTTTAAATGTGAATCTTTATTATTTTACACAGTTGAATATAGTAATGACATTAATAGCCTATTAATGACCTCAATGTCGGAATGGCACGTTGTTTGAAAAAAAAGTTAAATACCGCCACTGCGACCATGGAAAAAAAAAATGTCGGAGTGGTGGGACTTTTTCACATAAAGAGACATGCCTCCACTCCGACAATTGGACGTCCATGTCGGAGTGCTGGTATGTCGGAATGAACGGCGGATACCATTACGTGTAGCCTAGTGCACGATGGAAATAATTTGAAGGAATCTAGCGGCAGTCTTGTAAATAGTGACCCACTGTCTTTGCAAAATCCTAATCTGAGACTGGCCTGTGACTAGACAGTGACTAGAAACTCAATGAATTGTCTTTAGATGTGAGAGGGTCTGAGACAGTAGTCTTTCAAAAATCTTTTCCAAATCTTTGCAAAGTCTGTCAATGTAAGGTAGGCTTAAGGATGACAGATGTTTTACTGAGTCTGACTCCTAAGTCTGAGGATGTCCTAAAATGTACACCGTACTATGATGACTGGTCTGGGTTCCCACTCCAAGTCAAACTTAAAATTTCTGTACCGTAAATTCAGCTGAGGAGTGAAAAAGGAATAAACTTATTCACTCACTTAAGAAAAAAACGTTGGGAAGATCCACGGCTCACGGGGCCAACCCCACTGCCAATGGTGATGGTGAGGGAGGTGGTATACACTATATTGCCAAAAGTATTCGCTCACCTGTATTGACCCCCATATGAACTTCGGTCACGTCCCATCCTTAATCCATAGGGTTTATGATGACGTCAGTCCACCCTTTGCAGCTACAACAGATTCAACTCTGCTAGGAAGACTTTCCACAAGGTTTAGGAGTGTGTTAATGGGATTTTTAACCATTCTTTCAGAAGCGCATTTGTGAAGTCACATTATGATGTTGGACGAGGCGACTGGCTCTCAGGATCCACTGTAATTCATCTCAGAGGTGTTTTATTGGGTTGAGGACAGGCCTCTGTGCAGGCCTGTCCAGGTTATCCACACCAAACTCTGTCAGCCATGCCTTTATGGACCATGCTTTGTGCACTGGTGCACAGTCATGTTGGAACAGGAAGTGGTCTGTCAGTTTAACCGTAGTTCTTAGGCCGCTGAGCGATTTGCGACCAGATCGCCCTTTTTTTTTTTTTTGGCTTGAATCAGCCTTCAATGCGGCCGCACCAAATAAAAGGGTTTGGTGTGTTTTCACCACTGCACCAGAACCTCCAGCTCGATCCCCTCAGAAAAATTCGGCTTCCTTGTTCGACCCGACTTCGCCATCATTGCTTTCATGGTCCATTTGCAAATGTGTCATTACAAACTTGACCTTGAGCAGTACCTGGGCCAACTTTACATCAAACTGAATGGCGAGGTTTTCGGTGGCCGTTACTTACCTTAGGCTCCCTTTACACAGAAACGATCTGAAACAAAAACGCTAAAATGGTGTTTCGTTTTCACTTTTAACTCCGCATTTAGACGAGCGTTTTTGGGTAAAAGTCTGCGTGCATACGGAAACGCAAAAGTGTGTGACATTTCATATTTATCAATGCAGTAAACACGCCAGATGAATTTTTATGAATGGCACCTGTCCCAGTCATTAAGAAGGTAGCCTGCACGCTGTACTATTTAAGCGACGAGGGTCGGCTACACAAAACGGTGTTATGGATCCCGATGGGATCCTGTTATCTGGGGATAAACCATAGCAGGCAGTTTTACCAAATTTACTGCAGATGTGACTCTGATTCGACAAATAGTCAATCATAAAGCCTACTTCTGGGCAATACCGAACATATGGTATTGACGTGTCCATAATACAATTTACAAAAACAAACCTTATTTCTGCGATCAGTTGAAGACCCAGTTAAGTGTTACTGTCGTCAACGAAAATTATGACTAAATATCGTCGTCAACGAACTTTTATCATGTGATGAAAACGAGACGAGACGCAAAGTCGAGAAGTAAATGCTGGTCATGTGGCGATGACTATAATTAAATGTATATTGCAATATTGTTGACGAATAAAAACGAGACGAAAACTAGGCTTAAAGAGGAACTATGCAGGATTGGCGATTTCATCTCTGGTTTCGGTTTCGTTGTTCGTTTTCGCTCGTTTTATGCTTGCCTTTTCTCTGCAGAGCTTCCCCAACAGCTTTAGCTTGTATATTTATACATGTATAGGCTATATTTAAATATATAAATTGCAAGCGTGGTTCTACGTCTCAGACTTCCAGATGTAAACAAAGAGCGATCGTCTCCTGCAGAAAGTTGCATAGGGTCTCTTCAAATGTATCTTCATTTTTGTTGACGAAAACGTGATGAGATAAAATGTTATCGTATAGCAGTATAGTGTTTATATAGTAGAGGTTGAGAGTTAATATGGTAGAAAAAAAACCCAGCAAGGATTTATGCTACCTAATGCAACAGTTAGATTTTCCAGAGGCTGCATCTGTCCTGACATTGTATCTAACCCTGCTCCAGATTCCAGAAGTAGCACCAGCAGTGAAGCAAACCCTACATAAGAAAATGGCCAATCCAAGTGTTCAGGACTTCTTTACCACAACAAGGAAGTACAATGACAGCTCTCCAGAGCAGCGTACAAAAGAGCAGGGGATTACATTATGGATAGGCCACACATCATGACTCCCAGCGCGGATAGTAGAGGATGAGGAGTTTGTTGTCATGATGTCAGAAATGGACACAAAGTTTTAAGTGCCAAAACAACATAAAATATTGAACTTAATTGAGAACATGTATAAGGAAGAGAGGGAAAAGATAACAAACAATCGAGCCATAGCCCTGAGAATTACTATAGGGTCGGACATTTGGACGAAAAAGGGGCTAACAGCATCTTTCCTGGGAGTCAGCGCCTATTATTTCCACCCTGTGAAACAGGGCTGAACACAAACTCCTGAACCTGAAGGAGATGCTCCACCCTCTAACCGCAGAGGTGATTTATACACTTGTGGAAGAGTCGATGGAAGAATGGAGGATCCCCAGAGAGAAGATCCTCACAACGATAACAGACAATGGTAGCAATATGGTGGCTGCGTTCCACACTAAAGCAGAAGTTGCCACAACTTCCAAAGAGGACTCTGAAACCGAGCATGATGATTCCAATGATGAGCATCAGGAACGGGAGGATGATGAGTAAGTCTGTATGTTCTTTTGCACATTGGAATACGATATTTAACTCGTACCTTGGAGTTTGAGCGCTCTCTCTCTGCAAACTTAAGTCTGATATGTTATTAATTCAGAAGTACACAACAAACACTTTACATATAAAGAGTAAAAACACAAGGGGGACAGTAAGTTTGTTATCATCATTATTTCCATTTAGATACAACTATGGAGCCAGAGAGGACCCCATGCGTGGTTCACACTCTACAGCTGGTTGTAGATGCATCCTCCAAAATTCTCAGAACGAAGGACTCAGTACTTGCTAGATTTACGAGATTTGATGACGTAACGTTCTTGAAAAAGTGGCTTGAAAGTAGGGCTGAACGATATATTGCATTTGCGATAATATTGCGATATGATGAAGTGCAATTTTCTAACCGCAAAGGCTGCGATTACCCTGCGATTACCCCTGGTCACGTGACATGAGAGCGTAAAGTAGCAAATATTTGAAACAGTCTACCAGAGAGTGAACTCGGCAAGCTGCTCGATAGAACCATTGAAACATTTTTAAGAGTGCGACTGAAACAAATTCTAGGTTGCTCTGGTGCACCTGCGCTGCTCGGGTGAAAGCATCATGTCTTTCGCAAGTTTTCATTGTAGACTATGCGTGCAAATTCACCAAACGGTATAGATTCAAACCCCTCTCCTTGGCCCGCTTTCTCTCCCCCCCCCCCCCCCCCCCCCCCCCTCTCTCTCTCTGTCGTGCGCGCTCAATGGACATCCGCCCCTCGACATGCACATTCAATCCAAATAAAACATTCACAATCGTGAAAGCAATGGCGCATAGAAGACGATTAGCTAAATTATATATAAAATCCGGTTAGCATCATTATTAGCATGCGGCAGACATCTAAAACTCTTGCGTTCAAATTGACTGATCATCTCAATACAGATGTTTTCCAACTTCAAGACTCAAAAGGGCTTATTCCAAGGAGAAAAAAGTATTTATCTACCTTGAAACAGACGTGGGGAAACTGACCCGTCCAACCAGTAGACTATGATAAGATAGCCAATTACTGTATGCTACTTTGTTTACAATATGAGGCTTCAATCAGACAGCTGAGTTAAAGAGACGGAGTTTAATAGTCAGTGCAGTGTGCTGTGCAGCCATGAATAGCAGGAATTTCTGTATGCAGAACATATCACGTTCATTAAAGTGAATTATCCGAAAATTATCTGAATAAGCCACAGATTTAGGCTATTAATATTTTCATATTTTTGCAATCTGCACTTTTGTCTGTGTGACTTACTTTCATTTTAATCTTTACACCAGGCTTCCTTGTACTATAGCCTACTTTATGTCCTGATGTGTAGGCCTACAAGGTTGAAAGTTCAAAATATAGGCCTACTATTGTGATTGAAGTAGCTAGTTAAAAAAAATGTCATCCATCAATTCATGCATCACCTGTCATCATAACAGAGGTAGCCTATGACTTCCAGGAAATAAGAGTTTATTTTTAATCTAATATAGCCTATTGCCCATACTATATGATTCACTGCTTGTTTTTGTTGAAAAATTCACAAGACAAACACCTTAAAAAATAATGGCATATCGCATCGCAATCGCAATATTGGCAAGAAAAATCGCAATTAGATTATTTTCCATAATCGTTCAGCCTTACTTGAAAGGATCAATCCTTGACTTTGAGAAACACATTCAGTAGGCTATCAACTCCCTCTTTCATAGGCCTACATCATTAAAATATGGGCAATGCAGTAGCCTAACTTTGGCGATTTTAGAAGATAGCCTACAGCTGGAATAGATAGGACGCACACAAAACAGTCGCCTGTCAACAGACTGGATTACATTACCTGTTTGTCAGTACCTTTCTGGAAATGTCGCTGCTGCAGCTAGCAACGTGTTAACAACATTTTAATAACATTTCCGGAAAGGTACGGACTCGATTAAATTCATTCTGGACTCTCTATCCGACCACATAAAGACGTGGGGATACTTCGGTTTGGCTTTAGGGACCCTCTACTCACTACCACGTAAGTGTAGTGTTGGTTGGAACAGTAGAAGAGGTATAAAAATAGCGTTTTGTAGCGGCGAAAGGACTTGCCCCGGTCACTTCCAGGCTAACGAGTTTTGGCTAAAAACGGTGAACTTGAACATTCTCAAAATACATCCGAATGACATGATTTTGGTGTCAACTCAACGTATGTACTCCCAATAGTCCGAAAAATTGATCTAAAGTGCATTTCACTCCAGATTATCCCTTTAACAGGAAGGGGACATTTTCCCTGAATGTCCAAGCTGTATGCGACCAGAAATACAGGTAGGCCTACAAGGGTCTCACACGGTCTAGGTCGCCTCCTCTCTCTGAACGTCAAGAATTTCCAGAACGTAGTTTATATTTTTTCTCTGTTCTGTACTGGACTACTCTCGATCATCATTGCTGTTAACTGATTAACTCTTGAACGTGAATTACTGCATCTAAGGCAAGTTGAAAGTCTGCAGGGACGGACATGTTGATCCTGATGTGTTTCCCACGGTTTTCCGGCGCTAGATTATGCTTGTCACGTCATTTCTATGTGACAAGAAATGCAGTTTTGCGTTTTTCATCCTTTACACGGTGGCGCGACAGTAGAGCGTTTTCAAGAATTCCACTCTGGAGGGCGGTTTCACTTTCTTGCATTTTCATCCCCCCAAAACGCCGTTACCATCTAAACGATATAGTGCATCCGCAAAAAGGTGTTGTGTTAACCCGTTTTCATTTCTGTGTAAAGTGCCCCTTATGGTCTGGTCAGACTATACCATTTTTTTGTCGCTCAAGATTGTCGTTTACGATTTTAGAACCATGAAAGCCTCTCCGCGTCTTGGTCGGGAGAGTGGCCACATACACTGAAAGCATCGGTCGCGTCATACGACTCCCGTCAAATTTCTGACAACCCAGACTTTTTGTCGGGCTGTTTTAGAACGTTGTGAACGACAAATCGCAAGTCGTGAAGCATGTCACATTATAAGATTCACTCCGCGTTCGATGTCGTGCCCGACCATTTGAAATTGGATACAACGCTGTAAACTTGTTGGTCACGACAAATTCGGGCCAAAATCGGGCTGAAATCGTGTAATCTGACCAGGCCATTAGACCGTATTTGAACCATATTACCAAACACACCATTAATTTTCCAATAGAGATTGAGAACGTGACGTAAAACGCAACGCATTTTGGGAATAGGTGGCCCAAAATTAAGTTGTTTTACTGACGTGCGGGAACAACGAAGTGCAGTTGTCGAAATGCCGTTTACCTGCTGTGTTATAAAATTCAATAGAGTAACATGAAGCTTATCTTTTATAGTTTTCCAGCGTAGAAAAATAATAGTATACGTCATGTTTCAGAGGTGACAAAAAGGCGAGGAATGGCTTGGATAGCAGCACTAAGGAAGCGCGAGATTATAACTGTTTTTCACACAATTTTTTCACGCTTAGTTTTCATTATTATCATGCCAGATCATAGACCCAGACCCACTAGTTTACATGGGCTGGCATCAGGCGAGCCAAACCTACCCATAATTCTTTGTGTTTTGATGACTTTAGTCACATGTCTTAGCGATCTCTATAAAGATTTTTTTTTTTCTTACTAACCAGGAAGCATTAAAATGGTAACACTAAAAACTACAAGCTTCCGTGTGACTACCACACTTTATGGCTGATATTTTCAGAGCCCCAAACTATATAATCCCATGATGATGGTTGGCGAAATATGCATTTCTTTTGCGTAGCAACCTGAGAACCATTGGCTTAAAGGGATATTTTGCCATTTTTGGAAATAAGCTCATTTTCCACCTCCCCTCGAGCAAAACAATTGATATTTACCTTTTTCCCGTTCATCCAGCCATTCCGTGAGTTTGCCGATACAACTTTTAGCTTCAGTCATTGAATCGGATTAGACTATTAGCATCTCGCCTGCTAGCATCATGCTTAAAAGAATTCCGGTGATTTTCTCATTTAAAATGTCTCTTCTCAAGTTAGAAAGTGCAATGAGACCAACTGAAAATGAAACCTGGCGTTTTTCTTGGCTGATTTACCATGGGGCTACTCTCATCTGGCGTAATAATCAAGGGAAGTTGCCAACGTGTTTGATTCTGAGTGCCCGTTTTCTGAGAGAGGAGAGCATTTATCCTCTTGGAGCTTCCAAGTCAAAGGATCATGACATCTGTATCCTCACTTATGGTAAGTAAGGTTTGATAGCCATTTTGTCTGGCATGATTAGCATGAAGGAGCACACGGGTATCTGCCTCCTCATGGGAACATCTCAGCTCTTCCACAATATTCCAGGCTTCTTGGCTAAGGCAATAGTATGTCTCTCCACAGGTTGCAATTAACTGTTTGCTCCGAAGCTTTGCCCGATTCTCTGTCTGTTTCCACTGGTCCACAATGAATTTTGATCAAGGTTGTTTTGCTCTCAGAATTACTTAACAGTTTTCTCCACAGCACAACATCGTGCCCCACTGAGTGCTACAGTACTTGCTGAGCCACGACAGCACCTCTCAGCATTTTTTAATTGATGTCTTCCAGTACACATCAAATACAACATCTTGTTGTTCTGTAACCTAACTAAACTGCTTCCACACACTGGCCTAGCAAACACCAACCAACTCCAACTCTAAAGTTATATTTGTAGCCTACTGTAGAATGTTCAAAAATAAATCTAGTTCCAGACAAACAGGAAAAATGTAGGCCTAATACTTATGCAGGATCTACATGCATTCTCTTTTGGATTGAACTATATCATGGCATGTCCGATATGTATAGTTCTGGTATCATTAAGAAAACAGGTTAATTACCCTAAAATATATTTTTCTGAGAAGTCTGTATACTCTAGATGAGATATAATGTACATTGAGACATCTCCCAACTTCCTCCCTACCACTATACAGTACCTTAGTTCTGTAATGTGTTCTACATTACATTGAAATGCATTGATTTTCAATGGACAGCTCTTAGTTATGGGTCTAAAATAGCTGTGCAAAGTGTGTTCAGCTATCTATCCCATATATTTTCTAAAAGCCCATACTCGCTAGATGTGATATAGCAAGTGTTGGGATTTGACCCACCCACTTTCAGTCCTTTGCCTGTATCTAATCCTATATTATATAGGTGAAAAAGTGTATGACGAATACATTTTAGCCTATGTAATTCATGGAAATGTAGCAGGACTAGGTCCACGCCCCTTAGACAGCTCGGCAATGCCCTTCTGAGTGGCTCTGGGAAATTGGAGGTGAGCCAATCAGTACGTGGGAGCGGCTATAAGGTTTTAGCTTTTATGTTGAAGGCTAGCGTCGTAACTACATCGTTTGCTTGACTCCAGCCTTCACCGCTCCCCGTATTGGCTTCACCTCTGGCCGGTTCCGTGTGTCCGCCGACTTCTCGGTAGGTGATGGAAGTATTGTGTTTGTTGTTGGCTACGTTTGTATCAGTCAGTGGGCTAACTCAAACATTGGGGTTTAGGAGTGCAGTTAGTCGCTGAACATGGGCCTTATGACCGACCACAGCAGAGCGGTAGGTCACGTTAAACGTTTTTAAAGTAATATGTAAACTTGTGTGGGTTTAATCGTATGTTCTTTGTGTAGCAGATCTCGGGCGTAACAGGGGGCGGCAACATCAAGGCGTCTTGGTCCCAGTTCCGACGAACGCTGCTGTTTTGTTTTGTCTTGTTTTGTTTTGTCTTGTTTTGTTTTGTTCAGTGTTGTGTTTGTGTTTCATTCCGTGGTTGAATCGGCTGTGTTTAGCCACCACGAAGTCAGCCCTAATTGACTAACTGAAGTGACGACAGGTGTGCTGCTGTGTGCTAACGAGTGACTACGAACGCAGTTCGGTTGTGGAGGCTATCCTTACCTTGTTGCACTGCGTGTCATAATTTGTCACCATAAGCCAGCGTGAAGTGATTGTGATTTACACTGTTTGCTGTGACAACTGAGTGCTGTGCATTGTAGTGCTGTGTATTCACGAGTGTCTCATTCCCTGAATAGCCACCATACTGACTTTAGCGAACTCACTCTGGAGAGTACTACTGCTGTTTAGCGAATCCACACTGGAGAACCATACTGACTTTAGCGAACTCACTCTGGAGAGTACTACTGCTGTTTAGCGAATCCACACTGGAGAATAATATACTGACTTGAGCGAACCCACACTGGAGAGAATTCACTCCCTATGTTCTTAATTGTAATAAAGAGTTTATTTTTGGACACACGCCTCTCTGGTTTTCCGTGACCCCGAACCTGTGTTGCCTGGTAGCTAGTTTAAATCCATTAACCATTCATATTCTGAGGGGAAGGGCCTCAGATGGCGTAGTCGACATGTGTCAAAATCTAGCAAACCATCCACTTTGCCACAGAAAGGTAAATTATCCATCTGTATATTTCCTGCCATGTACTGGGTATGGGTTTAAATGCCAGTAAAAATACAACTAAGCTACCACTTAGAAAAGGTTATCATACCAATATCTCTCAGACATAGAGGATTATGAAAATCATTGATAGATTTTGCCACCTTTGGTGAAACCAACTTCTGCTCTGGCCCATGGACTATTGGGCGTTGTGTTGTCAGTCATAAATGCTATGACAGTAGCTTACGACGAGTTAACGTTACGGGCGTGTCTCATAAGCCAAACGGTTAAGACCAAGTAGGCTGCAAGGTTGGTTTTGGTCAAGTTGAAGTTGGGTGTTTGAAAAGCATCTGCGCTACACATAATTTAACTAGAAAAGCACTCAGAGAGCACAGCTACCTCCGCCTAGCCTGATTGTCATCGACTTGAAAGGCTCTGCGAGACTTTAGTCTGACCAAGAGCCTGTGCTACACGGTTTCTCCAAGCGCTTGGTTGACCCGCCTCCTTTAAGTGCCTCGATTTGCTACTGGTCGATGTCTGAAAGCGGTTTGCTGAGTTTAAACCAATAACAACACTCTTTCCTCTGCCTTGAACACGCCTCTACCCAGAGCCGTTGGAGCTGCTCAAAGTTGATTGGTTCTCGACCAAAGGGGGCAGTTCTGCAGATTTGGGGAATTCAGAAATCCTTCCCGATTAGCAGTTGACCAGACCAAAGATCCTTAAGGCGTAGCAAGATATGTCGTCGTAGTTCATGTCTATGGGCGCAAAACGGGGATCACTTCCTCTGCATAAAGAGGCGCGTCATTGCGTGTCAGACGTATTCATGGGTTTCATCAGGTCCCTTTCCACAGGTGTACAAAATCAAGCACTCGATTATCAATGCTTGATGATGTTCCAAAAATAATCTTGCTGCTCTTTCAAGCCCTCTACATTTATTAGTTCTAATATGGAAGTAACACACACAAAGCATACATTTCAAGAAATTGAATAAAAACATCAGTGGAATAATGGAAATATGTCGCTGCTCTCATTAAGTTACCCCAGCGCCATCTGATCGTCGTTAGCACAAATCAGGATTTGGTCAGCTGGCTGGCTAATGTGTTGTCTAGGTAGAGCGTCATGGAGGTATTATAAGAACTGGAGAAAGTGAACAAGTCCCGTCCCCATTCATTTCAATGGGAATGCAAGGCTAATGAAAAGTGCCAAAATTGAACGATTTTTTCAGGCTTCAACATGGCGTTTCAAGGGGCTTGTTTCCAGTGCCGTTTTACTTAGCCAATTAAGTGCCAGGTTACTGACTGACGTAAGGTACAGAACGAGATCTCGTGCCCACACTAAGCTCGTGCATGAGCTGAGAGTGGAACAGCCACCAATCAGCATGAGGAAAACGCAGGGAAAACGGCACCGGACATGATGTATTTCTGGAAAATGGCGACGAGGAAGTGCTTTGCTAATCGGCGAAGCTAATCTGTCAAATCCTGACCCCCTGTAGAGCGTAGACCAGCGACAGCAACGCCGAAGATGTTACATCACTGGGAGGGCGTGCCAGGCTAACCTCCGCCTGCCTTGTTCTTCCTAGGTTGT
This sequence comes from Sardina pilchardus, assembly GCF_963854185.1. Lineage (NCBI taxonomy): Eukaryota > Metazoa > Chordata > Actinopteri > Clupeiformes > Clupeidae > Sardina > Sardina pilchardus. The sequence continues at coordinate 8,912,436 of NC_085014.1, read as the reverse complement.
CATACATTTGAACCTAAACTATACAGATCGCCACCACGTGGCCATACCATGCCATTACACCACTAAGCTTAATACATACACGCCTCCGGAATCACGATGGAATTATGGATCACTCCCAAAATGTAATCGTTTCTTCCTCGGGCCATGTCTCACCTTCCCTGAAAATTTCATAGAAATCCAATCATTAGTCAGAGACAACAAGATTTTTCTATTGCTCTGATAATACAGCTCTGGTGTGTCTTTGTTATCCCTGTGATCTGAATGATCAATAGTATTCTGCTAGTGTCCTTTGCTTAAGACTATAGGTGCTTCTCAACATACCTTGGCGATCCTCGATGCTCGATCCTCAAGGGGCGTTCCCACTGATCTACAACTAACACTGGGGCTACCGCCGTTCATTCCGACATACCAGCACTCCGACATTGACGTCCAATTGTCGTAGTGGAGGCATGTCTCTTTATGGGAAAAAGTCCCACCACTCCGACATTTGTTTTTTTCATGGTCGCAGTGGCGGTATTTAACTTTTTTTTCAAACAACGTGCCATTCCGACATGAGGTCATTAATAGGCTATTAATGTCATAGCTATATCCAATTGTGTAAAATAATAAAGATTCACATTTAAAATGTCATTGTGAAGACTTCTTGATATGGTTAAGTGTCTGTTGCGTGCACGACTCGGGGAAGTGAAAGCAGTTCTAGACATGGCAAGTTTTCTTCTCTGTCTCATTATTCGCCGACTAAGTGGAGCTAAATTAAGTTATTATTTTGCTGTCACTTCATCTGTTTTATGGCCTAGAAGGTTGTATTTGGTATCTGTGGATAGCTCTAGCTCTCCTCTTTTATCTGACATGCAAGCCGTATCTTTATAACCACGGTTTCACGAGTAAATTAAACGAAAGCGGTAGTCGAAGCTATATGATTCTTATTTGTTTGTCACTTCGTCTGTTTCTATAACACAAAAGGATCGATGTGTTTGGTATCAATGGAAAGCTCTGTTTCTCCTCTTTCATTTGATATGCGTGTTATGTCTGTGTGATGCCTGGTCCCGGAGTAATTCAAGCGAGAGCAGTGGCTGCGTGGGTGAACGCAGAGCAATAGACTGTAAATATGATATCATTTAAATTCATGATTTTATTTTTATTTTCATACTTGATCGTACAGACACGTGTCTAGTCTCGTTGGAAAGCCCCGGATCTGAGCTCTTTCATGCAATATAGGTCTCATCTTGCTGTGACTAATAATCGCGGAGCAATGTAACAGAATGGGTGTGTTTTTTGACGCACTTTGCGTCCGTCGGGCTCATAGGGTCCGTTAAATTGACGTGGGAAAAAAATATGATTTGTAAACTGTCGGAATGGGGGTACTAAAATGTGTCGGATTGGCAGCATGTCGGAATAACACCATGTCTGAATAGCGGCATGTCGGACGAAAGGGATGTCGGACTGGCAGGATGTCGGACTGCCGACATGTAACCAACACTGGATAGACTATCCCATTGTTTTCGCCCAATCATTCTTATGTAAATCAGTGAGGATCGAGGCCAGAGGTGCGAGGGAGGACGTATAAAAGCCAAAATGAGAGGCACCCATTGTATACTTCACGGGTGCACATTTGACGTTTTACCTCTGTGAGTTGAAGAACAAAATTATCTGTTTCTCTCAGACTCTTGTCTGTTTGTCTCCCTCTGTAGGAGCTGTAAGGTACTGCTGTCATCCAAAGTCTCCGCCCTTCCCTTGTCGGCCCCTGGTTCTCACCTGCCTACCTGTGTCTGATCTGCCTACCTATTGTTTTTTTTGCTGCCAGTGAAAGAAGACTGGCCTGCTGCCCGGAGGAAGGATTGGGTCTTGCCAGAGCGGTAGATAAAACAGAATGGCGACACTCCCATAGACCTCCATAGGAAAAAATGGCAGCGCTTTTTCCAGGCTATTTCCTCGTTATGGGGCTTTTGGAACTGTTTACAGCCAATCTCTTGGTCAGTAGTCAATGAGTTAATTGATTACACCTTCCAGCATCAGAAGTACATCCCACCCTCCTGCGATTCAGCCATTCAGCACAGGTTTTTTTGGAACTTTTGATGCGGCAACATCAAAGAGTGTCGCAACTCTCTTTCTATGGCTCTGGGTCTTGCGCTTTCCCCTGCGACCCCCCGGCGAGTCCAGTGGTCGTTTTTCATTTTTTTCTCAAGAGGACTTCTTCCTGTGTTTTTTGCTCTATTTCCTCAGGACTGTGGAAGCTGTTTTTAGACTGTTAATGAAAGACCTCTTTTGAGCCAAGTCTGACTGTGTCATATCTGAACCTGAGTCCTTCCTGTGTAAACGTGACAGTTTCATTGGGGCAGGAAAAATCTGAGATATACGTGGTAAACTGTAACACACCATGGACCAAATAAGTAAGGAATAATGTATAGAACGCCAGTCATTATCGGAAAATAATGCCCGACAGGATGAACTGAACCCCGACGCCCAGCGGAGGGGTTTTGCTTCGTCCTGAAGGGAATTATTTTCCGATAATTACCGGCGTTCTATACATTATCGCGCTTATTATACGGCTACTTGCCAAAATGAGAAAATAAACTTATCTCAATGTGTCTTTAGCAATGACTTGGCTACCATTTCGTGGCTTCCGCAACAACTAGCGGAGTGAACCCGTTGCCATTGGCAGCGGTCATTATACCTTCGGAGTGGTCATTATGCAAAAATAACTGACCGGTAGAACATTGGAGAGGCCCATTCAAATTGAATGGGAGCTCCCTCAACATTCTAGAGAGCCGTATAATAAATGTGATTAAAACAGTGCCCTTTAGGAGACCGGGCTGGCAGAAAGTAGCAATAAACCGAATACAAGATACATTCAATGGGGGGCGCTGTGGCACAACAGCCTACAGCGCTCATACCACATGCGGGTCCGAGTGCCCACGGGGACCCAGGTTCGAGTCCGGCCTGTGGTCATTTCCCGATCCCACCCCATCTCTCTCTCCCACTTACTTCCTGTCTCACCCTTCACTGTCCTATACAAATAAAGGCAAAAAAGCCCCAAAATATTCTTTAAAAAAACTTCTAGAACACCTGATAACACTTGCTGTCTAAAGATAAGGATACATAAACAGAACTCTTCAGTCTCTTACACCTTCAGTAAATCTCACCACAGTGACTTGTGGCTCAGGCCACAGGAAACTGACTGTTCAGACCGTTGCATGCCTATGTGAGCGGAAAGGCTACTAGGCGTTGTTTTCACAGTACTTACAACGTGTTTTAACATAAAGTCTTCTACCGCAACATGTCTATCTGCTGGCATGCTGCTTTGGAGATACTGTAGTCATTCTTTCTTCAGGTTTTTCATTCAGGCTGTCAGACACGTTTTGACAAATTTCAGATATATTGAGGCATGAGGACACAAACGGTACTAGCATTGGTTGTGGTGCTTGCAGGGACAACATATGGTAAGTAGCCTACGATGACCACCATTGGTGATTACAAGATCATTGTACCTTTTTTTAATTCTATGATCTTCATAACCTGCTAATAGACTAGAGCAAGAATTCAGAAAGAACAGGTGCATCTCTAAAAAAATCGAGTGTCATGGATATTTATTTCAGAGGTGACATTTTCATGAAGTCTAGATTCATTTTGCATGAAGTGAAACATTTCAAGTCTTTTTTCTTGTATTATATTAGTCTTGATTATTAAGACCACCACGCAGCGATCTGTTAAGGATTCCCGGGACACTGAAAGACCGGGGTGCACTAAACTTGGTGGGCAAACTGGGCATGTAGCCCCACATGGATAGCATGTCGGCATTGTTTTTAGTTTTGATCCGTCGCCTCCCCACTGGACTGGCGGACACAGTTTTCAGTGAATATCTCGAGAACCGTAGGGCCTAGGTTTTCATTAAACTTCTCACAGCTCACAGCGTCAGCATCACCATCAGTGATGAACTCCACAAAAAAACTGTATAGGTCTCCAGATTTAGAAGCTTTCAACTTCATATCTACACTTCTGTATTATTCAGCTAATCAGTATATTAGTGTAATTAGGTCATAATGCCGTAAAAACATGTATCTTTATGTGAGCAAAGCCTTTAATCAATCATTTTTCACATTTGTTGGACAGGAATGGAGTCGATTTGTGATTCTACAGGCAATGGTACATGTTATGGGACTCATGGACAGCCTCTATTTCTAGCGCTGATCACAGATCAACCCAGACGATTTGAATTTCTTATGTATAGAAAAGAGAAAGATGACAGAGAGCGCAAGATTCTTCAATTTAAAAAGAAAACACTTTCCTATTACAATGAACTGGACCAGCAGAGATGGACGTTTTCTCATGACAATGGGACCTTGATTATAAATCCTGCAACCTCGGCTGATTCAGGAATGTTTAAAGTAGACGTCTTCTACACAAATGGCTTTTTGATGGAAACTAACTACGTGCACCTTATCATAAATGGTAAATAACTTTTTGAGAACAACACTCATACTGGCTATAGGCTTATGAATCTCTTTGTTACAGATAGCTGTACAGCATTTGTTAGTGTTGCCGTTCATATGAGTGTTTAATATCACTATCTATACGCGTGTGCATGTTTTTTAGAGATAACCTCCACAACATTGGCAGTCTCCCCAGTGACAGGCCCTCTACAACCTGATGATACAGTGGCAAATGAACAGGGTGAGATATTTATCATTATTGTAGTATTGTACTGTTCTTGCAGCCATCGGTTTCAATTTGTGTGTACTGTATACTGTATACTGTAGTATGACTTTGAAGTATTTTGTTTTTCTCTTTTAGCCTTAACTGTAATATCAGGATCTCTCGGAGTCTTATTTTTCTGTTTGGCTGGGCCAGGAGGAGTCTACTACATCTACAAAAGAAGAAAGAACTCCAGTTGGAGAGGTAAGACAATTTGACATTTAAATACAATGCATTTATACAATACGAACAAAATTATGTTTCCTTTTGACCCCGTTATAATCAAGTAAAAATGGAGGAATATGGAACATAGAGGAGCTTGCAGTTGTTGTAACTTGGCATAACAGGTTACTTCATCTTCTCTCTGTCTCCCCGTCTGGATGGCGGCTCTTGTCAGTGTTTGTGCTGCTGACAGGTCTCACTCACATTGTACTGTTTGTGTAGTCTGACTGTCACCATTAGTCTGGGGAGCTTTATTTCTACTGCGCAAGAGGCGTGATCAATGGGCATGGTTCAAATGACTCCGTACGCTTGGATAGTCCTTCAACCAATCAGACCAACAATCCGGGTGCACCTGGTGGATAAACCAGTTTGTGATTGGACCATAGACTGTAGGATTGGACCCGGCAAGGTCGTGGACAGGAAGCAGGAGAGATAGATGTGCAGGTTTCCAGCCTGAGCTGCAGAGGGAATTCCACATCGCCTAATTATGCTGCTAATGTGTTGTTTTTTGTGTGACACGGCATCTCTCTTTATGGAATATCCTTCCTTAGGTTTAGCATCATGGATTGGAAAAGATTATTTTTTTTCCAGATAATCTGATCGAGGTATTTTGGCCAGTATTGGACTGATACTGAGTATCTACAGTACATGTGTTTGTCTTTCCTCTCTCCCCTCACACCTGTCTCTCCTCTTAGCTGAGCCTGGAGAGCTGGAGCCTACACACAGCAAGGGCCAATCAGAGCAGAGGCAGTGGTGGGAGGAGACGGAGATGGTGGAGTACAGGTGTGTGGACCTACAGGACCAACGCACACCTGTGGAGCAGGAGGAGTGTGTGAGCCTGATTGTGTATGTTGAGTCTGGACACTAGAGAGGCCAGCGTGAAGTACACTCAGTCTCAGTTCCATGCTCTTTGTCATCGTACAGCACAATATAAAACATCTGACAATGAGAGGAGCTTTTCACAGTTTTTTTCACATGTGGTTACTTCTCTGCTCTTGACTCTGAGCTGCTGCTTTGTGTGTGTTGCATTTGTGAACATAATGAAGTTCGTTTTCTGAAAACTGTTATGATGACTGCTGTTGAGTTCATGTGCTGTACATCTGTTAATCATTTCAGAATCTCCGGTATGTATCTGAAATCTGTAGATATTTGTTTATACTTTCACTCTGCTCTAGGTCAGTGAACCTACTTCAAATGTGTCAGTATTCTTAGAGCATTGTATTGCTCAAGGGGCCTCATTCACCCATAAAAAGAGCACTTTTACCCAGGACTCTCCATTCCTCTACAGAATGCAGCAGATGCTACAATAACTTGCGTACAGTCTAGCTCCAACTCAAGAACTTGTGCTTACTGTAAGTTGCCTACCATATAAACGAGGAAAACGATATAACTGTTTTAGGTTCAGGTCTTCTGTGCTTTGTATTCCTTTGGTTATTTTCATTGTCACCATTATTGTGTTGCCTGACTAAGTGATACTGTGTACTCTCACACACACCTACTCTACTAAAGCCTGTCTGTGATAACTGGGGTGTGTGACATATAATCACTCTAACAGTGCAGGGAGGGTGTCTTTCTCAGAGAGGTCCGAACCTGTGTGGCATTAGGTTGTGCAATGCGTCATACGCTATTTGTAAAAAAAAACTCAATTAAAGAGTTCAAATAATCTCGAAGACAATGTCACTGTTAAGTATCTTTCATATTATTTCTCTTCCATCTCTCTTTCCAAGTTCTAAATATGTGATTTGTGAAACTAATGGCCTGTCTGTATGTGTCAAAGTAGTGACAACTGACATCTATTGACGAAGCTAGTCTAGACAGATATAGGCCTACGTAGTAAACTGCAAAGCATCAGGGACCAGAAATGAATGTGATTAAAATGGTGTCCATGTTCAGGAAACAGGCCTGAGAGGAAGTAACACTAAACTACTCTAAAGCCAAGATGCACTCACTGCACCTCTACCAAGTCTCACCACAGTGACTTGTTAAACTCAGGCCCCAGAAAACTGTGACTACTGTTCAAACAGGTGCATGGCAACGTGAACGAAACGGCTAGGTGTTTCTTCCACAGTTCTTACAAAATGTTCTAACAGAAAGTCTTCTACGGGACCTAATCTGTTTTCTGGCAGATGCTCAGGAGATAGTCACTCTTTCTCAAGGAACACATTTCGACAAATTACCTTTTTAGACATGAGTATACAAGCCGTACTAGCATTGGTGGTGATGCTTACAGGGACAACATATGGTAAGTACTGTAACCTATGATGACCATCATTATTGGTGATAACAAGATTATTTAACTTTTTAAAACAATATTGTTAAATGTTGGCAAAAAAAGACTCTTTAAAATGTTTTGGTTCATTGGTCACAATATCCTAATCTAATGACCCATGATTATCGTGCCTCCGAAGATCTTCATAAGCTGCTAAATAGACCAGAGCAAAAATTCACCAAGTGCAGGTTGTTGAATTCTGGGGTATTCTTACTGTATTCTGATGTGTTCATATATATTACTCATAGAATGGGATAAGCTCTAAGCTCTGATATTAGGTGCCCAAGTAGGCATGTTTACGTCAGAGAAGGCCTTGTAGCCCAGAACATCCAGATAACATGGGCCGAGGGCCGGAGCCATTGTATCTGGGTCAGAGCTGGGTTTTTCCACTTGATTGCCACGTTTACATGTATGATTCATGTTAGGATGTCAGTATAACTAACTTTCCTTATTGTATTTCTCGCGGAGACGGATCGAGAAGCCAACCGCATAGCATCGCTCGCGAAGATACTATGTGCCACGTTTTGATAGCAACCTCAAGGAGTTAGACTCTGTTCGGTTTTACTGTTCGAGACTTAGCCTGTGTCATGTTATCCACTGATTGTACTACCTAACAATAAATCATCATTCAATCGCCGATCCTGATCCAGCCGTCAAGCTTTATTGACCAACTTCAATTCAGACATTAGAACATAAAACTGAAACACAACGCAAACCACTAAAGAATCCTACAAGGTGCATCTCAAAATCATGGGAAAAAAATACACTTTCATAAAATACAAATTCAATATACATAAGATAAAACATGTCAATAATTTTGTTGTTTTAATAACTTTAATAACTTTATTCCAGTCAATGATTAGGCTACATTGTACCGCTCATGGAAATCAGGAATTCTGTTTCAAAATACAATAAAGAATTTATAATACAGAAATGTGGACCTGAAGAGAGCTCTAATCAGTTTATTAAGTTAAAAAAAAAAACAGCAATGTTCTCCTGAGCCTTTAATTTCTCAGTCTCTGCAAGGCAATTATAGACGTTTCAACATTATTTACATTTTGTGAGATGCACCTGTAGTTCTACTAAAGTGTAATGGCAACCTTTTCTTATAGTAAAATGATGGTCATGAAGAACTAGTTAACAAGCCATAACCATTGACTATTAACATATGCAGTTACATATACACTTGTTGGTGCATTTATTGAATCCAGTTTTAGCTGTTTCAACTTGTTGCATTAGTGTTCAGACTCAAGTATCATGACCTAAATTCTGAATTGGTGAAGTGCCACAATAAAAAGTTTTCTTGCTCTTTACAGTCTGCTTTTTTTCAACTTTTTTTCAACAAAATTCAGATTTAGAGGCTGTTAACTTCATGTTTTGTCTACCTTTTTTTTTATTTGTCAGTTAATCAGTACCTACAGGTGAATTAAGTCATGTTTAAGTGAGCCTATTAAAAATATATGTTTTACATTTGTTGGACAGGAATGGAGTCGACTTGTGATGCTACACGGAATGTTTCATGTTATGGGACTCATGGGCAGCCTTTGTTTCTTTTTTTAAGTATATTTTTTGGCTTTTTGCCTTTATTAGTACAGGACAGTGAAGTGGTAGACAGGAAGCAAGTGGGAGAGAGAGATGGGGTGGGATCGGGACATGACCGCAGGCCGGATTCGAACCTGGGTCCCCGTGGGCACTCGGACCCGTAAATGGTACGAGCGCTGTAGCCTGCTGGGCAGCCTTTGTTTCTAATGTCACCAACCAAGTCAGACAACTTGCTGTTAGTTTGTATCGAAAAGACGACAAGAACAATATTTACAATATAATTCATAGATTTAAGAGAAACATGACTACATATGTTGATGGACTGAACAAGCAGAGATGGAAGCTTTCTCCTGACACTGGGACCTTGGTTATGAATCCTGTGAAGTCGAGTGATTCAGGAATCTACAAAGTAGAAATCTTCGACACAGATGGCAGTCAGAAGGGAACTAACTATGTGTTCCTTATAATAAACGGTAAATAACTTTTGAGAGCAACACTCATTCTTGCTAGAAAGTCATACCCATATCTACTGTATGAATCTCTTTGTTGTAGATAAGTATACAGCATTTGTTATACTGTTGCCGTTCATATTTGAAAGTCTGTCAGCACTGTTTAAAATGTATGTGTAATGTGTATGCTTTTAGAGACAACGCCTATGATACTGATGGTCTCCAACATTACTTACCCTCCTCTATATAACAACACAGTGTCAAGGGATCAGGGTGAGACATTTGTGACATTATTTTGGTATATTTGGCCCTCTGCGGTTGTTGCCTTCAGTTACAAGTTGTGTGTATATATTTCTGAAGCCTGTATGTGTTTTTCCTTTTTTTTCTCTCTTTTAGCGTTAATATCGGGATCTCTTGGACTCTTGTTTTTATGTTTGATTGGGTCAGGAGGAGTATACTACATCTGCAAAAGAAGAAAGAGCCCCCATACGACAGGCAAGTCCATTAGAGATTAAAATACAGCTCAGAACAAAATGCTGTGTCCATTGGTCAATTGTCCTTAAATGAAAACTGAGAAAATGGAGCTAAACTATATGCTTTGTAAAATCGTTGCAGGTGTTGTAACTTGGCATAAAAGGTTACTTTATCTCCTCTCTGCCTTGAGTGCTGCAGGACTCACTGCCGTGTCACATCGCACATGAAATATGCAGCTCAAGTTTTTCTGTGTGACAAGGCATCTCTGTTAATGGAGTATCCTTCCTTAGCTTTGGCTTATTGGATCAGACAAGATCAGTATTTATTCATTTTTACTTTTGGCTGATCTTGGTCCGATATAGATCCGGATCGGAGTATCGGATGGGAACACAGAATTTTAAAATGACCGCTAATCCAAATTGTGAGATCAGACTACTGCTGTCGCTGGAACGTGGTAATAAGTGAATGACTTGCTCCTTCTTGCTCTTGTCCCCTCTCTCTTATCAACCCTGTCTCCCCGTAGCTGATCCTGAAGAGCTGGAGGCCACACACAGCAAGAGCCAATCAGAGCAGAGGCAGTGGTGGGAGGAGATGGAGATGGTGGAGTACAGGTGTGTGGACACACAGGCCCACCGCACACCTGTGGAGCAGGAGGAGTGTGTGAGCCTGATTGTGTATGTTGAATCTGGACACTAGAGAGGCCAGCGTGAAGTGCACTCAGTCTCACCACTTCTGTGGTCTTTGTCACTGCCAAACACACAGCACAATTTCAGCCATCTGACAACGAGGGAAGCTTTTCAGTTTTTTTTTTTTTTTTTCTTCTTTCACATGTGGTTACTTCTCTGCTCTTGACTGTTGCTTTGTGTGTGTTGCATTTGTGAACATACTGAAGTCCATTTTCTGAGAACTGTTATGATGACTGCTGTTGAGTTCATGTGCTGAAAGAGTTTGTCTTCTACGTAGAACAGGACATCACAAAAGTCTGATGAATGAATGGCGTTGCTGCACTAGTATCGGTGGGCTAAGTTGCAGATGCCCAAACAAAAGACGTCTTTCAAGTCTGTGTGGTACTCTGAACACCGCTTTGCAAAAGCAGGACAGATGCATAATTTGTGAAGCCAACAACACAACACAACACAACACAACACAACACAACACCAGATGTTACTATAATAATTTATGTTATAATAAAAAGTATGCCTTATATTATGCCTTCTATAGAAATGGTCTATTTTCTAGTGTTATTCACCACTAATCTTACCCCGATGTTTATCCTCACTTTGGGACCTTTGTCCTAACTTTTGGGCACAAGTGTCCTCATTTTCAAAGTCATGGGAAAAGTCACCCTAGACATGCGCACAGACAGGCACGCACACACAGACTCACGCGTGCAGGCAAAACACGCAAGCATGCGCAGCCACACACACATAAACACAAACTTGTACACACACACACACACACACACACACACAAACACGTCATTACCACCACCCACACACTCACAAGTTAATACACACACGAACACAAATACAGGCAAGCCAGCCCACGCACACACAAACACTCACAAGCGAACACACAGAGAAGCACACATACTGTATACACAAAAGGAAACGCACACCTGCAATTCACACACTCATTTAACATACGCAAACATTGCAGGAGTAGGGGATAGAGGAGTTGGAGACAAATTGACAAGCATGAGAGAGCAAATGTGCAGGACTTGAGGAGACAATGGGCAAGACTGAGTGGCGGTTACATTTTGTACCACTTTGTGGTATATCCAGATTTTATTGACACCATTATTGTGTTGCCTGACTGAGTGATCTCCTGTGTACTACTAAAACCTGTCTGTGATAACTGGAGTGTGTGGCATATAACCATTCTAACATTGTGGGGAGGGTTAAAACTATACTGTTCTATACTATGTGTACTCCTCCTTGTGCTTAATTATACAACGATGGGTATCTTTGGATATTCCTCCTTCTTATTTCTAACCGGGTAACATACATTACAAAGTAGCAACGGCAGGCAATGCAACTGAAGCTCATCAAGACCTCTCACTCGGTCTCTCCACAGGGGCGCGCCCTAGAGTAGGGGTCACACATGAAATACAACACATGAAATAAAGTAAAATACATTAAAATGTGTATCCCCATACTACAGAATCTCACTGTTAAGTATCTTTCTTGTTGTTTCTCTTCAATTTTTCCATCTCTCTGTTTCCAAGTTTAAAATATGTGATTTTTGAAACTAATGGCCTGTCTGTATATGTCAAAGTACTGATAACTGACAACTATTGACAAAGCTAGTCTAGCCTGACGAGCCAGACCCACATCAAGATGTAGGGTCTGGACACTCACCGTAGACAGGGCTCAATCGGAGGGGTGGGATAAACAGTTGTCTTTCAAATTCCCTCCCCGCAATAGGATAACGCTAAACGAATCATCTTCTTGTTTTCAAGTAGCAGGATGCGTAACCATGGAGGTATTATAAGAACTGGAGAAAGTGAACAAGTCCCGCCCCCATTCATTTCAATGGGAATGCTAGGCTAGTGAAAATTGCCAAAATTGAACGATTTTTTCAGGCTTCAACATGGCATTTCAAGGGGCTTGTTTCCGGTGCCGTTTTACTTAGCCAATTAAGTGCCAGGTTACCGATTGACGTAAGGTACAGAAGGAGAGCTCGTGCCCACACTCAGCTCGTGCATGAGCTGAGAGTGGAACAGCCACCCATCAGCATGAGGAAAACGCAGGGAAAACGGCACCGGACATGATGTATTTCTGGAAAATGGCGACGAGGAAGTGCTTTGCTAATCGGCGAAGCTAACCAGTCAAATCCTGACCCCCTGTGCGTAACCTTCCCTCTCCACGCAATAGGATTACGCTAAACGAATCATCTTCTTGTTTTCAAATAACAGGATGCGTTACCGTCGCAACTTCTGGTCGCATGTCAGTCACCATTATGTTAAGCCCACCCACCGACGCTGTGATTGGAGCACTGGTGCTGGGGTTTCTCAGCTCCCTGGCTCAATGGATCGTGCCTAGACTGCCCCGCCAGCCAAATTACATTTGCTGCCGCTAGGGGCGTCTAGATTTCTAGGCTAAGTCTAGACAGATAGACAAAGTAAACTGCAAAGCATCAGGGACCAAAAATTAATGTGATTAAAATGGCGCCCTTGTTCAGGAAACAGGCCTAAGAGAAAGTACTAAACTAAAGCCAAGATACACTCAATGCCAAATAGTACAGGATGGATCATTTTACACTTTTACAACATCTAATAACACTGCTGTCTTAATGTGAGAAACACCAGAAACTTGTGATAGGCCTACAAAAGCAGCACTCTTGCACCTCCAGTACAGTTAGTCTCACCACAGTCACTTGTTAAACTGCAACTACTGTTCACACCGGTGTATGGCAACGTGAACGAAACGGCTAGGTGTTGCTTTCACAATACTTACAACATGTTCTAACAGATAAGGGTTCAGCTGCAAAAGCCTCTAAATCCGTCTGACCACTTTTCTTTTAAATGAGCATTTTGTATCAGGCTCCTATAGGGTTTTGCCTACAAATCAATATTTCAGACCAGGAAGAGAATGGTATTTAGTGAGTTTTGAAGCTAAATTATTGAATTAACTTACACTATATGTGAAGAGCATTCACTCACCATCATTATCTCATTTTTGACAAAAGGTGGATTTAGAGGCTTTTGCATCTGAACTCTTAGTCTTCTGCCATTCTGCTGGCAGATAGATGTTCAGGAGATAGTCACTCTTTCTCACGATCTTTCATTCAGACTGGTTGATCGGACACGTTTCGACAAATTGCATATTTAGAGATGAGTATACAAACCCTACTTGCATTGGTTGTGATGCTTACAGGGACAGCATATGGTAAGTAACCGATGACATTATGGTGATAACAAGATTATACTTTTTCAAATATTGTGATCTGTTGGTAAAGCAAAAACTCTTTAAAATGTCTTACTGTAATGGTTCATTGGTCACAATATCATAATCCAATGTCATGACCTCATGACCCATGATTATCGTGCTTTCGAAAATCTTGTAATCTTCATAACCTGCTAAAATAGACCAGAGCAAGATTTCAATTACTGGTGCATCAGAAAAATGAAACTTTATCATATTAATTAATTGCACATGATATAAAAGATGTCAAGCCTTTTGTTCTTTTAATCTTAATTATTCTAGTCTTAATGATTACAGTGAACAATGATTACCACTCATGGATATCAGAAATCCTGTATCTGTAAAATATTATGATAAAGAATTTATATAACAGACATGGACTTGATAAGAGCCCTAATCAGTTAATTAAGTTTAATTAAGTTCCTGAGCCTTTCATCTCTCAGTCTCTGCAAGGCAATAGATGTTTCAACAATATTTAATTTTTTTTTAGATGCACCTGTATTTGTACTAAAGTGTAACGGCAACCTTTTCTTATAGTAAAATGATGATGATGAACTAGTTGAACTAGTTAACAAGCCATAACCATTTACCATTAACATATGCAGTTACTGCAAACACTTGTTGGTGCATTTAATGAATCCAGTTTTAGCTGTTTCAACTTGTTGCATTAGTGTTCAGACTCAAGTATCATGACCTAAATTCTGACTTGGTGAAGTGCCACAATAGAAAGTTTTCTTGCTCTTTACAGTCTGCTTTTTTTCACCTTAACTTTCCCTGCACAGCTCACTGTGTCAGCGTTTACAGATGAACTGCATGAAAAACTGTTGCCGTTTAGAGGCTGCTAACTTCATGTTTTGTCTACTTTTCTTTATTCGTCAGTTAATCAGCACCTATAATTAAGTCGTGTTTATGTGAGCAAAGCCTTTTAACAATATATTTTTTACATTTGTTGGACAGGAATGGAGTCGACTTGTGATGCTACATGCAATGTTTCATGTTATGGGACTCATGGGCAGCCTTTGTTTCTAATGCTAGTCACAGACGAAACCAGACTAATTGAATTTCTTATATTTAGAAAAGGCAAAGACAAAAACAGTGATACCCGGATTCTTAAATTAAAAGGAAACTTAACCATTTACAATCAACTGGACAAGCAGAGATGGAAGTTCTCTCCTGACAATGGAACCCTGATTCTAAATCCTGTAAAGTTCACTGATTCAGGAATATATATGGTAAAACTCTTCTACACAAGCGGCAAGTTTATAGCAGCTATTCATGTGGACCTTATCATAAATGGTAATAACTTTTTCAGAGCAACACTCATACTTGCTAGAATCATATATTTAATGTATGAATCCCTTTGTCATAGATAAATGTACAGCATTTGTTGTAGTGTTGTCGTTCATATTTGAAAGTCTTTCATACTGTCTAAAAGTGTGTGTATGTTTTCAGAGACAAACCCCATGATATTGACGGTCTCCAACATTACATATCCTCCTCAACATAACGACACAGAGTCAAAGGAACGGGGTGAGACATTTATGACATTATTGTGGTATATTGGTTCCACTTTTGCTGTTGGCCTCAGTTATACCTTGTGTGTATAATATCTCAGGCCTTGAGTATGTGTTCTTTTTTCTCTCTTTTAGCTCTTTCTCTCTCTTTTAGACATTTAATGTTAATATCAGGATCGCTCGGAGTCTTGTTTTTAAGTTTGATTGGGTCAGGAGGAGTCAACTACATATACAAAAGAAGAAAGAGCACCCTCAGGACAGGCAAGTCCATTAGAGATTAAAATACAGCTCACAAAATGCTGTGTCCATTTTCCTCAATTGTCCTTAAATGAAAATTGAGAAAATGTAGCTAAACTAGAGAAGCTATGCTTTGTAAAATCTTTGTAGGAGTTGCAACTTGGCATAAAAGGTTACGTTATCTCTTCCTTGAGCGCTGCAGGACTTACTGCCGTGTCACGTTGCTTCTGTTCACATGAAATATGCAGCTCATGTTTTTCTGTGTGACACGTCATCTCTCTTCATGTGTATCCTTCCTTAGCTTTGGTGCCTTAATGGATCAGACAAGATCAGCATTTATTTATATTTACTTTCTAACAATTTGGGAATTTTGGCTGATCTTGCACAGATCCTGAGTACCTCTACTGAATTTTTAAATGATCGCAAATCCAAATTGTGAGATCAGACTACTGCTGTCCCTGGAACATGGTTATCAGTGAATGACTTGCTCCTTCCTGTTGTTCTTGTCCCCTCACACCTCTCTCCCCTCACACCTGTCTCTCCTCTTAGCTGATCCTGGAGAGCTGGAGGCCACACACAGCAAGAGCCAACCAGAGCAGAGGCAGTGGTGGGAGGAGATGGAGATGGTGGAGTACAGGTGTGTGGACACACAGGCCCACCACACACCTGTGGAGCAGGAGGAGTGTGTGAGCCTGATTGTGTATGTTGAATCTGGACACTAGAGAGGTCAGCGTGAAGTGCACTCAGTGTCACCACTTCTGTGGTCCTTGTCACTGGCCAAACGCACAGCACAATTTCAGCCATCTGACAACGAGAGGAGCTTTTCACAGTTTTTCTTTTTTTTCACATGTGGTTACTTCTCTGCTCTTTTCTCTGAGCTGCTGCTTTGTGTGTGTTGCATTTGTCCATTTTCTGAAAACTGTTATGATGACTGCTGTTGAGTGAGTTGATGTGCTGTACATCTGTAAATCATTTCAGAATCTCCTGTCTTTTTCTGAAAGAGTTTGTCTACTACTTAAGTAAGCAAGCACATGCGCGCGCGCGCGCACACACACACACACACACACACACACACACACACACACACACACACACATGCATAAACACAGAAACACATACACATAAAGACACATGCACAAACATACTCACAGTAGACATTAGGGTGGCCATCACAGTAGACATTAGGGTGGCCATCCATGCGGATTTCGTCCAGACAGTCTAGTTTGTGAGCCCTCTGTCCAGACAGAGAGTGTGTCCTCCTTTTTGAATATTTATCTGGATTTTTGGCATGAGTGGCCATCTGTCTGCCTATGTGCATTTCAGAAGCACATAGGCTACACTTCATTCCAAGGTAGCACAGGACATCATAAAACTCCACCGATCTCCTTTTCGCAAAGTAGTCATTGCGACAGCTCACCTCATGACTGTTTGAATGAATGGCGCTGCTGCACTAGTATATCGGTATAGGCGAAGTTACATAATGCCAAAACGAAAGACGTCTTTCAACTCGGCGTGGTATTCTGAACACCTCTTTGCCAAAAGCAGGACAGATGCATAATCTGTGAAACCGAGCCTCATATCAGCTCCAAGTCAAGTCAAGTCAAGTTTATTTATGTAGCGCATTTCATACACAGAGGTCATTCAATGTGCTTTACATAAACAAAAACCAAACAGTAATAGCAGATAAAAGCATAGATGAGCAAAGAGTAATAATAATAATAATAATAATAGTAATAATGATAAAATAAAAATAAAAAGAAAGCAATAAAGAATAATTAACATAAAAGACATAAGGTGGAATAACTAGAAGACAGGTCTGTTTTTAACAGATAGACTTTGCCAGAGTATAATTTAGCAAACCAGTGATAGTGATCCTTCTCAAACACCCAGAGCTGTTGCCACTCTTTGGAGATTCGTTGACGTAGGCCCATCTGTGTGCGCACATAATATTTCCTTTCTTACTGGGGAGACCTTAATGTCCAGGGCCGATAGCTCAGCCGTCCCTGACGCTGACTACCACCCAACAAAAACTATCCCCAAACGGGGGCCCTACTCACCTGAATCTCCCTTTGCCCAACCAGGGGCAGAATGTAGTACTTAAAAGGAACAAACCAGTACTACTCACCATGAGTGCATTTCTCCGGCATGTTGAGGGATCACACACATCAGGTTTCAATTTCCAAAACAAAATAAAAACTTATAAGGAAAGCATAACATCATTTAAAAATAAAGATTTATACAGAAAGCATAAAAGACTCAAGGTGAAATAATTAAGACATTTAGCAGAAAGCATCTGAGAACAATTTTGTCTTAAGTCTAGATTTAAAACTGGCTGCAGTTGAGGCCTTTTTAATGTCATCCGGAAGTTGGTTCCAAAGCTGAGCTGCATAGCAGCTAAAAGCTGCTTCACCATGTTTAGTTCTAACAGCGGGTTTTACTAACAGGTTTTTCTCCTGAGACCTGAGAGGACGAGAAGGTGTGTACTGCTGAAACATGTCTGATAGGTATTTAGGTCCTGCTCCATTTACTGATTTATAAACAAGCAGTAGTGCTTTAAAGTCAATTCTGTGACTTACTGGAAGCCAGTGCAGAGATTTAAGAATTGGAGTAATGTGCTCAGTTCTTTTTGTTTTTGTGAGAACCCTAGCTGCTGCATTTTGAATCACCTGAAGCTGTTTGATAGTCTTTTTAGGAAGGCCTGTGAACAGTCCATTGCCGTAATCAACCCTGCTAGAGATAAATGCATGAATGAGTTTTTCTAAATCATGTTTTGACATTAGCCCTCTCAGTTTGGCAATATTTTTGAGGTGGTAAAAAGCTGATTTAGTTATCATTTTCATGTGGCTGTTGAAATTTAGATCACTGTCGATTAATACACCAAGATTTTTAACAGTATCCTTTGCTTTCAATCCTTTTGTGTCAAGGAGAGTGGCAACCTTAAGTCTTTCCTCCTTTTTACCAAATACAATGACTTCAGTTTTTTCTTTGTTCAGCTGAAGAAAATGTTGAGACATCCAAGTGTTGATTTGTTCTATACACTGACACAGAGAATCAAGGGGACCATAGTCGTTATGAGACAGCTAGCTAAGTAGATTTGTGTGTCATCTGCATAGCTATGATATGAAATCAAATTATTTTGGATGATTTGTCCAAGTGGGAGCATATAGAGGTTGAATAATAGTGGCCCCAGGATCGACCCCTGAGGAACACCACAGGTCAAGGACGTTGGTGTTGAGGTACAGTTGCCGATGGCAACAAAGTAGCTCCTCTGTTGTAGATATGATTTGAGCCAGTTGGTAACTATGCCTGTAAATCCAACCCAGTGTTCTAGTCTGTGTAGTAAAATATTGTGGTCAACAGTGTCAAATGCTGCACTAAGGTCCAGTAGCACTAGGACTGATGTTTTACCAGAATCTGTGTTGAGACGTATGTCATTGAAAACCTTAATGAGAGCTGTTTCAGTGCTGTGATTTGCCCGAAAACCAGACTGAAAGTAATCAAAATACCCATTTGACGTTAAGAAGGTTGTTAGTTGATTAAAGACTACTTTTTCAATAATTTTGCCAATAAAAGGTAGATTTGATATGGGCCTGTAATTGTTTAGCTTGGAGGCATCTAGGTTATTCTTCTTGAGCAGTGGCTTTACAACAGCTGTTTTTAGGGACTTAGGAAAAGTGCCAGACAGCAGTGACGCATTTACAATGTGAAGGACATCTGCGGCTATAAGGTGAGAAACACTTTTGAAGAAATTTGTAGGCAGGGTGTCTAAGACACCCGTGGAGGAGCTGAGAATCTGTACTGTTTTTTCAAGTGTTTCGTAGTCTATCAAATCGAACTCTGACATCAAGTTAAGTTTCCCTCTATTTGTAGCTGGAAGTTCCGGGTGTTGAATGAGTAATTTAGCAGATATATTGAGTCTGATTTTGTCAATTTTACCTTTAAAAAAAGATGAAAACTCATTGCATTTATTAGTTGAGAGAAGTTCGGGTGCTAATTGTGAGGGAGGATTAGTTAACTTATCTACAGTGGAAAATAAAACACGAGTGTTATTTAAACTTCTACTGATGATGTTAGAAAAGAATGATTGCTCATACTGATACTCATAATGAGCTCCAGCGGTAAAAGTGCATTAGGAAGGCACACTCTCATAGTCAAGCGCAAACACAAGAACAGATCTGCTGAGCAATCCTCTATGGCATCGTTTTTACTCCAGCAGCAACCACAGCTGCAGAGCTCAATGAGTTATTAAGTGACTAGAAAGTTACTGGGACATAAAGGTGGATTTGTGGACTAATGTGAAAAAAACACACATAAAACAATAATGTTACTGTGTTATTATAATAAATAGTTGCCTTGCATGGAAATGCTGGAAATGATTGACTAATTTGAAAAAAGCACAAACAACAACAGATGTTAACTATAATATGTTATATATAATATAATATAATATATAATATGTTATAATAAATAGATATGCCTTCTATAGAAATGGTTTCTTTTTTAATGTTATTCCCCACTAATGTTACCCCGATTCTGTGTGGATCCTCACTTTGGGATCTTTGTCCTGTCTTTTAGGCACAGGTGTCCTCATTTTCAGTGTCATGTACACTGTGTAGACATGCACGCCACATACACACACACAGACTCGCACGCACATGCACACACACAAGCATGCGCAGTCACACACAAAAACACATCACATGCGCACACACACACACAGACACACACACATGCACACAAATACACACATACCATTACTCACACCCACACAGTCACATGTCAATACACACACGCACACACATGCAGGCAAGCTAACACACGCACATACGCGAACACACACAGAGAAGCACAAATATACACAAAAACAAACGCACATCTACAAGTTTCTAGGTGTTTTAAGCCCCCAACTGTCTTCAAGGCCATGTTGAAGTACTGCACATCTTCATTGTCACCATTCTTGTGTAGCCTGACTAAGTGATCTCCAGTGTACTTTCTCACACTCTTTCAAACGCCTGTCTGTGATAAATGGGGTGTGTGGTCTAACAAAACTGGGAATGGGCCTGGCCTGGTATTATGTGTACTTAGTTTAAGTCTTTAATAAAATCTGTAAACTGTACTTTGGTCTGGTGTCTGTCTCAGAGAGGAACGAAACGTAGCATCAGGTAGTGTAATGCGACACTATTTGTAAAAAAAAAAACTGAATTAAAGAGTTCAATTCATCTCCAACAGAATCTCACTGTTAAGTATCATATTATTATTCTTACATTTTTCCCTCTCTCTGTTTCCAAGTTCAAAATATGTGATTTTTAAAACGAATGGCCTGTCTGTGTCAAAGTACTGAAAACTATTGACCAAGCTAGTCTTGACAGATGGACGTAGTAAACTGCAAAGCATCAGGGACCAGAAATAAATGTGATTAAAATGGTGCCCTGATTCAGGAAACAGGCATAAGAGAAAGTACTAAACAAAAGCCAAAATGCAGTCAATGCACAAATAGTACAGGATGGATCATTTCACACTTTTACAACATCTGATGACACTGCTGTCTAAATGTGAGAAACAACAGAAACTTGCGATAGGCCTACAAAAGCAGCACTCGTCAGTCACATATTCTCACAGAAAGTCTTCTGCCAGTCTGCTGACATGCTCAGGAGATAGTCACTCTTTCTCAAGATCTTTCATTCAGACTGGTTGATCGGACACGTTTTGACAAATTACCTATTTAGGGATGAATATACAAACCCTACTAGCATTGGTTGTGATGCTTACAGGGACAACATATGGTAAGTAACCTTGACCATCATTATTGGTGACAACAAGATTATTATACTTTTTAAAAATATTGCGACATGTTGGCAAAAAAAAAGACTCTTTAAAATGTCTTGGTCACAATATCATAATTTAATGTCATGGCCCATGATTATTGTGCCTTCCAAGATCTTCATAACCTGCTAAAATACACCAGAGCACAAATTCACCAAGTACAGGTGCATCTCACAAAATACGAATGTCATGGAAAAAAATAAACTTGTTGAATAAAGTATGTCAAGCCTTTTGTTGTTTTAATCTTGATTATTCTAGCCTCTAGCGGTTTTAACTTGCTTAGTCCAAACTCAAGTATCATGATCTACATTCTGAAGTGGTGTGAAGTGCCACAATAAAAAGTTGTCTTGCTCTTTACAATCTGATTGATTTTTTCAACTGAACTTTCCCTGCACAGCTCACTGTGTCAGTGTCACCATTAGAGATTAACTGCACAAAAAAACTGTCTCCAGATTTAGAGGCTTCATGTTTTGTCTACTTTTCTTTATTTGTCACTTAATCAGTACCTAAGTGAATGAAGTCATGTTTAAATGAGCAAAGCCTTTTAAAAAATATATGTTTTTTAATTTGTTGGACAGGAATGGAGTCGATTTGTGATGCTACACGCAATGTTTCATGTTATGGGATTCATGGACAGCCTTTGTTTCTAATGCTGGTCACAGACCAATCCATACAATTTGAATTTCTTTTGAGGAAAAAAGACAATAACTACACTAACACAATTCTTAGATTCAAGAAAAACATGACTAAATATTTTGATGGACTGACCCAGCAGAGATGGAAGCTTTCTCCTGACAATGGGACCTTGGTTATAAATCCTGTGAAGTCGACTGATTCAGGAATGTATAATGTAGAGATCTTCAACACAGAAGGCATACAGAAGGGAAATATCTATGTGCACCTTATAATAAACGGTAAATAACTTTTCAGAGCAACACTACTTGCTAGAGACATACCCATATATTTATGAATATCTTTGTTATAGATTAGTGTCTGTAATGTCTAAAAGTGTGTGTATGTTTTCAGAGACAACGGTCTCCAACATTACCTACCCTCCTCAACATAATGACACAGTGTCAAAGGAACAGGGTGAAACATTTGTGACATTATTGTGGTATATTGGTTCCACTCTCGGAGTCTTCTTTTTATGTTTGACTGGGTCAGGAGTAGTATACTATATCTGCAAAAGAAGAAAGAGCACTCATACCACAGGCAAGTCAATTACAGATTTAAAAATACACCTCCTCAGAACAAAATTATGTTTCCATTTCCGTCAGTTGTCATTAATTGAGGTGAGAGAAATTGAGAAATGGAGCTAAACTAGAGATGCAATGCTTTGTAAAATCTTTGTAGGAGTAGGAGTTGCAACTTGGCATAAGAGGTTACTTTATCTCCTCTCTGCAGGACTCACTGCTGTGTCAGCTACAGTTCCCCCCCCACAGAATTTTTAAATGTCCGCAAATCCAAATTGTGAGATCAGACTACTGCTGTTCCTGGAACATGGTAATACTGTAAGTGAATGACTTGCTCCTTCCTGTTGTTCTTGTCCCCTCACACCTCTCTCCCCTCACATCTGTCTCCTCTTAGCTGAGCCTGGAGAGCTGGAGGCCACACACAGCAAGGGCCAATCAGAGCAGAGGCAGTGGTGGGAGGAGACGGAGATGGTGGAGTACAGGTGTGTGGACATACAGGCCCACTGCACACCTGTGTAGCAGGAGGAGTGTGTGAGCTTGATTGTGTATGTTGAGTCTGGACACTAGAGAGGCCAGTGTGAAGTGCACTCAGTCTCACCACTTCTGTGGTCTTTGTCACTGCCAAACACACAGCACAATTTCAGCCATCTGACAACGAGGGGAGCTTTTCACAGTTTTTCTTTTTTTTTCACATGCGGTTACTTCTCTGCTCTTGTCTCTGAGCTGCTGCTTTGTGTGTGTTGCATTTGTGTGGCATCGTTTTTTGGAAATGGAAATTGTTGACTAATGTGAAAAAAGCACAAACAACAACAGATGTTACTATAATAACGTATGTTATAATAAATAGATATGCCTTCTATAGAAATGTTTTTTTTTTTTTTAATGTTATTCCCCACTAATGTTACCCCGATTCTGTGTGTGTCCTCACTTTGGGACCTTTGTCCTGTCTTTTGGGCACAAATGTATGGATCATTTTCAGAGTCATGGGCCTCATGGCAAAGATCACCCTAGTAGACATGCGCGCATATGCATACAGACAGGCACGCACACACAGACACACACACACACACGTACACACAGGCAAAGCACCAAGCTTCACCCAAGATTAATTAAATCTTTGGATATTCCTCTTTTTATTTCTAACCGGGTAAGATACATTACAAAGTAGCAAAAGCAGGCACTGAAACTGAAGCTCATCAAGACCTCTCACTCGGTCTCTCCACAGGGGCGCGCACTAGAGTAGGGGTCACACATGAAATACAATACATGAGATAAAGTTAAATACATTAAAATGTGTATCCCCATACTACAGACGCTCACTGTTAAGTATCTTTCATATTATTTCACTTCCATCTCTTCCATTCTTCAATATTTCCATCTCTCTGTTTCCAAGTTAAAAATATGTGATTTTTGAAACTAATGGCCTGTCTGTATGTGTCAATACTGACAACGGACAACTATTGACGAAGCTAGTCTAGACAGATAGACGAAGTAAACTGCAAAGCATCAGGGACCAAACATTAAAATGGTAACCTTGTTCAGGAAACCTATGACCTAGGCCTATAAGAGAAAGTAGCATTAAACTAAAGCCAAGATACACTCAATGCGCAAATAGTACCGGATGGATCATTTTACACGTTTACAACATATATAACACTGCTGTCTTAATGTGAGAAACACCAGAAACTTGCGATAGGCCTACAAAAGCAGCACTCGTCAGTCTCTTGCACCTCCAGTACAATAAGTCTCACCACAGTCACTTGTTAAACTGTGACTACTGTTCACACGGGTGTATGGCAACGTGAACGAAACGGCTAGGTGTTGCTTTCACAATACTTACAACATGTTCTAACAGAAAGTCTTCTGCCATTCTGCTGGCAGATAGATGTTCAGGAGATAGTCACTCTTTCTCACGATCTTTCATTCAGACTGGTTGATCGGACACGTTTCGACAAATTGCATATTTAGAGATGAGTATACAAACCCTACTTGCATTGGCTGTGATGCTTACAGGGACAGCATATGGTAAGTAACCTACGATGACATTATGGTGATAACAAGATTATACTTTTTTAAATATTGTGATCTGTTGGTAAAGCAAAAACTCTTTAAAATGTCTCAATGGTTCATTGGTCACAATATCATAATCTAATGTCATGACCTCGTGACCCATGATTATCGTGCTTTCGAAGATCTTGTAATCTTCATAACCTGCTAAAATAGACCAGAGCAAGATTTCAATTAGTGCATCAGAAAAAATAAACTTAAATCATATTAATTCATTGCACATGATATAAAAGATGTCAAGCCTTTTGTTCTTTTAATCTTAATTATTCTAGTCTTAACGATTACAGCGAACAATGATTACCACTCATGGATATCATGAATCCTGTATCCTGTAAAATATTATGATAAAGAATTTATATAACAGACATGGACTTGATAAGAGCCCTAATCAATTAATTAAGTTTAATTAAGTTCCTGAGCCTTTCATCTCTCAGTCTCTGCAAGGCAATAGATGTTTCAACAATATTTAATTTTTTTTAGATGCACCTGTATTTCTACTAAAGTGTAACGGCAACCTTTTCTTAGTAAAATGATGATGATGATGATGAACTAGTTGAACTAGTTAACAACCCATAACCATTTACCATTAACATAAGCAGTTGGTGCATTTAATGAATCCAGTTTAAGCTGTTTCAACTTGTTGCATTAGTGTTCAGACTCAAGTATCATCACCCAAATTCTGAATTGGTGTGAAGTGCCACAACAGTTTTCACAAGTTTTCTTGCTCTTTACAGTCTGCTTTTTTTTCAATGTTTCAACAATATTTAATTTTTTTTAGATGCACCTGTATTTCTACTAAAGTGTAACGGCAACCTTTTCTTAGTAAAATGATGATGATGATGATGATGATGAACTAGTTGAACTAGTTAACAACCCATAACCATTTACCATTAACATAAGCAGTTGGTGCATTTAATGAATCCAGTTTTAGCTGTTTCAACTTGTTGCATTAGTGTTCAGACTCAAGTATCATCACCCAAATTCTGAATTGGTGTGAAGTGCCACAACAGTTTTCACAAGTTTTCTTGCTCTGTACAGTCTGCTTTTTTTTCAACTGAACTTTCCCTGCACAGCTCACTGTGTCAGCGTTTACAGATGAACTGCATGAAAAACTGTTGCCGTTTAGAGGCTGCTAACTTCATGTTTTGTCTACTTTTCTTTATTCGTCAGTTAATCAGCACCTATAATTAAGTCGTGTTTATGTGAGCAAAGCCTTTTAACAATATATTTTTTACATTTGTTGGACAGGAATGGAGTCGACTTGTGATGCTACACGCAATGTTTCATGTTATGGGACTCATGGGCAGCCTTTGTTTCTAATGCTAGTCACAGACGAAACCAGACTAATTGAATTTCGTATATCTAGAAAAGGCAAAGACAAAAACAGTGATACCCTGATTCTTAAATTAAAAGGAAACTTAACCATTTACAATCAACTGGACAAGCAGAGATGGAAGTTCTCTCCTGACAATGGAACCCTGATTCTAAATCCTGTAAAGTTCACTGATTCAGGAATATATATGGTAAAACACTTCTACACAAGAGGCAAGTTTGTAGCAGCTATTCATGTGGACCTTATCATAAATGGTAATAACTTTTTCAGAGCAACACTCATACTTGCTAGAATCATATATTTAATGTATGAATCCCTTTGTCATAGATAAATGTACAGCATTTGTTGTAGTGTTGTCGTTCATATTTGAAAGTCTTTCATACTGTCTAAAAGTGTGTGTATGTTTTCAGAGAAAAACCCCATGATATTGACGGTCTCCAACATTACATATCCTCCTCAACATAACGACACAGAGTCAAAGGAACGGGGTGAGACATTTATGACATTATTGTGGTATATTGGTTCCACTTTTGCTGTTGGCCTCAGTTATACCTTGTGTGTTTAATATCTCAGGCCTTGAGTATGTGTTCTTTTTTCTCTCTTTTAGCTCTTTCTCTCTCTTTTAGACATTTAATGTTAATATCAGGATCGCTCGGAGTCTTGTTTTTAAGTTTGATTGGGTCAGGAGGAGTCAACTACATCTACAAAAGAAGAAAGAGCACCCACAGGACAGGCAAGTCCATTAGAGATTAAAATACAGCTCACAAAATGCTGTGTCCATTTTCCTCAATTGTCCTTAAATGAAAATTGAGAAAATGTAGCTAAACTAGAGAAGCTATGCTTTGTAAAATCTTTGTAGGAGTTGCAACTTGGCATAAATGATTACTTTATCTCTTCCTTGAACGCTGCAGGACTTACTGCCGTGTCACGTTGCTTCTGTTCACATGAAATATGCAGCTCATGTTTTTCTGTGTGACACGTCATCTCTCTTCATGTGTATCCTTCCTTAGCTTTGGTGCCTTAATGGATCAGACAAGATCAGCATTTATTTATATTTACTTTCTAACAATTTGGGAATTTTGGCTGATCTTGCACAGATCCTGAGTACCTCTACTGAATTTTTAAATGATCGCAAATCCAAATTGTGAGATCAGACTACTGCTGTCCCTGGAACATGGTTATCAGTGAATGATCTGTTGTTCTTGTCCCCTCACACCTCTCTCCCCTCACACATCTCTCTCCTCTTAGCTGATCCTGGAGAGCTGGAGGCCACACACAGCAAGAGCCAATCAGAGCAGAGGCAGTGGTGGGAGGAGATGGATATGGAGATGGTAGAGTACAGGTGTGTGGACACACAGGCCCACCACACACCTGTGGAGCAGGAGGAGTGTGTGAGCCTGATTGTGTATGTTGAATCTGGACACTAGAGAGGCCAGCGTGAAGTGCACTCAGTCTCACCACTTCTGTGGTCTTTGTCACTGGCCAAACACACAGCACAATTTCAGCCATCTGACAACGAGAGGAGCTTTTCACAGTTTTTCTTTTTTTTTCACATGCGGTTGCTTCTCTGCTCTTGACTCTGAGCTGCTGCTTTGTGTGTGTTGCATTTGTGAACAAACTGAAGTCCATTTCTGAGAACTATTATGATGACTGCTGTTGAGTGAGTTGATGTGCTGTACATCTGTAAATCATTTCAGAATCTCCTGTCTTTTTCTGAAAGAGTTTGTTCTACTTAAGTAAGCAAGCGCACACACACACACACACACACACACACACACAAGCAAACACACAAGCACAGACACACACACAAGCAAACACACACACACACACACACAAGCAAACACACACACACACACACACATTAACACACACATGCATACACACAGAAAAACATACATATAAAGACACATGCACAAACATACACACACAGTAGACAGGGTGGCCATCCGTCCGGATTTCGTCCAGACAGTCCGATTTTTGAGCTTTCTGTCCGGACAGAGAGAGTGTGTCCATATTTTTGGATATTTGTCCAGATTTCTGGCCATCTGTCCGCATTGCATGAGCACATAGACTATACCTCAAGGCTCCAGGGCCTCTGTACTCACCGCTGTGTCATCATTTCTGACCCTCTGTCAGTACCGTAGCACAAGACATCACAAAACTCCACCGATTTCCTTTTCGCAAAATAGTCAATGCAACAATTGACCTCATGACTCATGACCTCATGATTGAATGAATGCCGTTTATGCACTATTATACCGGTAGGTGAAGTTGCATATGCCGAAATGAAAGACATCTTTCAACAGCGTGGTTTTCTGAACAACGCTTTGCTACCAAAGCAGGACAGATGCATAATCTGTGAAACTGACACTGATGTCAGCAGTAAAAGCGCATTAGAAACTGATCCAGCGGTAAAAGAAAGGCACACTCCCACAGTCAAGCACAAACACAAGAACAGATCTGCTGAGCAATCCTCTGTGGTATCGTGTTTTACTCCAGCAGCAACCACAGCTGCAGAGCTCAATTATTAAGTGACTAGATTCTAGAAAGTTACTGGGACATGAAGGTGGATTTGTTGACAAATGTTTCCGTGTGTGTCCTCACTTTGGGTAGCCTAGAAATCTAGACGCCCCTAGCGGCAGCAAATGTAATTTGCACATCTTGATATGGGTCTTGCTCGTCAGGCTACACTTTGGGACCTTTGTCCTAACATTTGGGCACAAGTGTCCCCATTTTCAGTGTCATGGCGGTAATCACCCTTGTAGACATGCAAGCATATTCAAATACTATACACAGGCATGCATGCACATACTCACACGCACGCACACACATAAGCATGCACAGCCACACACACATAAACACAAACACGTACATGTACCTACACACCACACCCACCCGCACACACACACACACACACACACACACACACACACACACACACACACGCACACACACACACACACACACACCTTTACCCCCACCCACACATTTGCAAGTTAATGCACACATGCACACACATGCAGGCAAGCCAACAGATGCATATACACTCACAAGCGAACACACACAGAGAGGCACACATACAGTAAAACAAACACACACCTGCACGTTTCTAGTTGTTTTAAGCCCCTAACGTTGTCGTCAAGGCAGCATTGCCTGGATGGTGCTAGGGTTAGGTATGAGTCAGGGTTAGGTGTCACCATCAAGTCAATGGTAGCAGTGCTGCCTGGAGGGCAACATTGGGAGCTTAAAACACCAGTTCATGCAGTACATCTAGTTTCCATTGTCACCATTATTGTGTTGCCTGACGAAGTCATGTTGTGTACTCACACACCTACTGTACTAAAGCCTGTCTGTGATAACTGGGGTGTGTGGCATATAACATTCTAACATTGCGGGGAGAGTTAAACTATACTGTACTATAATATACCCCTCCTTGTGCTTGGGTGAAGTCAACCCATGATTAATAAAATCTGTAAACTGTACTTTGGTCTGGTGTCTGTCTCAGAGAGGAACGACATTAACGACATGGCATTAGGTTGTGTAATGCGACATACACTATTTGTAAAAAAAGAGAAAAAATCTGAATTAAAGAGTTAAATTAATCTCAAAGAGAATATCACTGTTAAGTATATTATTATTATTATTATTATTATTCAACTTTTTCAATCTCTTTGTTTCCAAGTTAAAAATATGTGATTTTTGAAATGGCCTGTCTGTATGTGTCAAGTAATGAAAACTCACAACTATTGAAAAAGCTAGTCTAGACAGATATACGTAGTAAACTGCAAAGCATCAGGGACCAGAAAAAAAAAAAAAAACGGTGCCCTCCCACTGAGCAAAAACTGGTCCAAAATATGTCCAGAAGACGTCTTCAGAGTAGCCAGAATGCAAGTTTTTAAGACGTATTTCCTGGACGTTGAATAGATGTGTTGTTCTGGGTGTGATATAGGCGTCGCTTGAAGACGTCTGAAAGACTTAATTAGACATCCAGAAGACGTCCTCAGAGTAGCCAGAATGGCAGAACGTCTAGTTGCAACTAATTGTGGCTGTCTATAGACGTCCCGGATGGGGTCAGGCTGGACTATTGTCCCAATGTCATTTATTAACTGATTCTGGCTGTCAAATAGACGTCCAGATCACAGCCTGGACAGACCACTGTTTTTTGGACGTCCATAGACGTTGCTTGCTCAGTGGACTGATTCAGGAAACAGGCCTAAGAGAAAGTACTAAACTAAAGCCAAGATACACTCAATGCACAAATAGTAGGCTACAGGATGGATCATTTCACACTTTTACAACATCTGATAACACTGCTGTCTAAATGTGAGAAACAACAGAAACTTGCGATAGGCCTACAAAAGCAGCACTCGTCAGTCACTTGCACCTGCAGTAAGTCTCACCACAGTGACTTGTTAAACTGTGACTTGTTAAACATATTCTCACAGAAAGTCTTCTGCCAGTCTGCTGACATGCTCAGGAGATACTGTAGTCACTCTTTCTCAAGATCTTTCATTCAGACTGGTTGATCGGACACGTTTCGACAAATTACCTATTTAGGCATGAGTATACAAACCCTACTAGCATTGGTTGTGATGCTTACAGGGACAACATATGGTAAGTAACCTATGATGACCATCATTATTGGTGATAGCAAGATTATCATACTTTTTTTTTAATATTGTGACGTGTTGGTTAAGTAAAGACTCTTTTAAATGTCTTGGTTCATTGGTCACAATATCATAATCTGTCATGACCCATGGGTTAAGTAAAGACTCTTTTAAATGTCTTGGTTCATTGGTCACAATATCATAATCTGTCATGACCCATGATTATCGTGCCTTCGAAGATCTTCATAAGCTGCTAACATAGACCAGAGCACGAATTCACCAAGTACAGGTGCATCTCAAAAGATAAAAATATTATGATTTAAAAAAAAAAAAAAAAAAAAAAAACTTTTATACAATACAAATTAATTAGTGCAGGTACATCTCAAAAACTAAGAATATCATGGGGAAAAAAATAAACTTTCATATTGTATAAATTCATTGCACATAAAATAAACTATGTCAAGCCTTTTGTTGTTTTAATCTTCTTTTATTCTAGTCTTAATGATTACAGTGCATCGCTCATGGAAATCCTGTATCTCAAAATATTATGAAGATTATTATTAGAATTTATAATACAGAAATGTGGACTTGATAAGAGTTCTAATCAGTTAAATAAGTAAAGAAAAACAGCATTTTTTCCTGAGCTTTTAAACTCTCAGTCTGTGCAAGACAATTGACATTTTCGATTTTGTGAGATGCACCTTTATTTTTGCAAGTGTATACATGGCTAGACTTATTTGCATTGGTTGGTAGGTGTGTAGTTTATGGATCATATGCATAATGTTACGGTTTGTGTAACATTAACTTCAGCCGTGAGACATGTATGTAAAAATGATCAACAGTTCTAGCACTATGGTTTAGTTTAGAGATAGATCATCATTTGGGGCTGTTTGGGAAAGTTTAATAGGCCTACCAGTTTAGATTGGCTTACATCTGGTCAGAATCCAACATAGCGGACGGTGAGAATATATTAATCTTACTTTATTTTTTGTTTAAACTGGTTTAGCTAATCCAGGGTTAAAATTGAGATGTGCAACATAGTTCATTTAAACCCAATTTAAACCTAGATTTACTGATTCTAGTTTAGGGCTAAACCAGGATTAATCTAAATCACATTGGCGCAACCCACCCTAAGAGTGATCTTTTCTTATAATAAAATGATGCCCATGATGAACTAGTTGACACCCCATAAACATTAGAATATGCAGAATACATTCGTTAGTGCATGTAGTCAATCCAGTTGTGTTTTAACTTGTTGCATTAGTGTTCAGACTCAAGTATCATGACCTAAATTCTGAAGTGGTGTGAAGTGCCACAACAGAACGTTTTCTTGCCTTTTACAGTCTGATTGATTTTTTCAACAGAACTTTCCCTGCACAGCACACTGTGTCAGTGTCACAATCAGCGATGAACTGCACGGAAAACTGTTAAGGAATTGAGAGGCTGTTAACTTCATGTTTAGACTACTTTCCTTCATTAGTCAGTTAATCAGTAATTAATCAGTGAATTAGGTTAATGCTATGAAATGTGTTTATGTGAGCAAAGCCTTTTCACAATATCTTTTCACATTTGTTGGACAGGAATGGAGTCCATTTGTGATGCTACAAGCAATATGTCATGCTATGGGACTTATGGACAGCCTCTATTTCTATCACTGGTCACAGACAAAACCAAACTATTTGAGTTGCATATGTATAAAGATAAAAACAAGAGTAAGCTTCTTAGATTAAAAAACAACAATGCTACCTTTTACAATCAAGTGGACCAGCAGAGATGGAAGTTTTCTCTAGTGGGAGACAGTGGGACCTTGGTTATAAATCCTGCAGTCTGGACTGATTCAGGAATGTATATAGTAAATCTCCTCCAAAGAAGTGGCCAAAGAAGTGGCCAGTTGATGGCAACTAACTATGTCCATCTCATAATAAACAGTAAGTAACTTTTTGGGAGCATCCTTCATACTTGCTAGACTCTATAGTGTGTATATACTGTATACTGTATATATATGTGTGTGTGTGTGTGTGTGTGTGTGTGTGTGTGTGTGTGTGTGTGTGTGTGTGTGTGTGTGCGTGTGTGCGTGCGTGCGTGCGTGCGTGCGTATATATATATATATATATATATATATATATATACATATGAATCTCTTTGTAATAATAAGTGAACAGCATTTGTTGTAGTGTTGTCAACCCCCAAGATATTGACAACCTCCAGCGTTACATACCCTCCTCAACATAACGACACAGTGTCAAAGGAACAGGGTGAGACATTTCTGACTTTATTTTGGTATGGTTCCACTTTTGCTGTTGGTCTCAGTTATACCTTGTGTGTATAATATCTCAGAAGCTTGAGTATGTGTTCTTTTTTCTCTCTCTTTTAGCTTTTTCTCTCTCTCTTAGACATTTAATGCTAATATCACTCGGAGGAGTCTTGTTTTTATGCTTGACTGGGTCAGGAGGAGTTTACTATCTCTGCAAAAGAAGCAAGAACACCCATAAGACAGGTAAGTCAATTAGTGATTAAAATACAACAAACAGAACAAAACTATGTTTCCATTTCTGTCAGTTGTTGTCAATCATTAAGAAAAAAAAGATAAATGGAGTAAACTTGAGAAGCTATGCTTTGTAGGTTACTTTACTTCGCCTCGGCCTCTCCCTCTTTCCCTAAAACCTTTTTCAGTTGAGGCTGAGGAGACGGAGCTGGAGTATGCTGATGTGGCCATATTGAGACGACAGAAGAAGCAGCCGCACCAGAAGGGGAGGCAGGAGGAGACGGTGGAGTACGGGGAGGTGAATGTCCAGAGAGGTCTCACACTAGGAGGAGTCTATGTCCCTGACTGTTAGAGCATGTGGTAGAGACAATATGGAGCAATCTGAAATGCACTGTCTATGTGTAATCATCTCTGTGCTCTTTACCATCCACAAACAGATCATTTTTTGTCACATGAAAAAAAATGAGAGAAACTTTTTTCCTGCAGTTTGTCCTTTCTCTGAGTGTGGCGTTTATGTTGAATAGGAAACAACAGGACAGCTATAATATTCTTAGCTGCTTTACCATAATACATTAATGCTATGTTGAATGTAAACAATTTAGGACAGAATTTCCTTCCTCTGCCTTAAAATCCTAGTGCCTTGTTGGTTTATCATCTGTGTTTAGTGTGTGAATCATGCTCTCTTCAGTGAAGAGGCTCCATTCACTTATAGCTTCAATATGCAGATATGTTGCATATGTGTTTGTTTTTCATTTCCTTTGTTGTAATGCAGTGAGTGGTACAATGTTGTGTACAATGTGCACAATGTTGATGGGCACAGAGGCCGTTGTTTTCCTACGTTTGTTTTTGTGGTGTTGTGGTGGCCCGTCTTGCAAAGGGAGAAGCTGTTAACAGTAGGGCAATTGCTTTGTCGCTAGTTTGGAGTTTAACACGGTTTTAAACTAGCCTGGGTGTTCCCATCCTACCTTGCGCGGTGATTTGATTCACGCTGCTAAGGCAGTCTGGAAACTACCACCCTAATTTTTGCCTGAGATAAGGACCATTCACAGAACAGGGGGAAAAGCAAGATAATGATGAGCTATGCACAGACGCATTTGATAGACATCCGTGGTGCCCAATGAACGGATCTGGGCATTTTTTAAAATACGAGAAAATGAACGTCTGGTTGCCAGGCCACGTTTCATTTGAGGAGTGGGAGGCACTAGCCAGGCTAGCGTGCCGAGTACCTTTTGTTTGACACTTTTGACAGCTTCTTGCAGACGTGTGAAATAAAGGTGTCAGCATTTCCTGTGATGACTATTTCCTGTTGTTTGGTCCACAATCCACTTCAAAGGCTTACTTTGCTTAATCATGGCTTTACACATTTTAAAAAACAATGAGCATTTAATAATCATGTTTCAGTTGTTATCGTCACATACTTTAGTGGTTTTTTTTGTATTTAGTCTTTTCGACTTTGAAGTATATTTACTTGTAGGGATTGGTCTTTGAGAGGCAGCATGACAGATTCTATTACTTTTCCATAAAGACTGAGTTTGGGTTAAAACAGGGTTAGATTGTTCTGTTTTGCCAATACAATATTTGGTTGAAAAAAAATATTTATAAAGAAAACATGTTCTTCAGATGATGTAATTTTTTGTATGGGTAGTCCACTGTGAACTTTAAGACTACTTAATGGGCAGTTAAAAGTATGCTTCAAGTATGAAAATAATATCTGGATGCAACGTAGCAGTACACTTTAAAAGTAGGATATGAAGTCCATGTAAAGAAAACTTACAAGTATATATTATTTGCATTGCCATATAAAAACTATTAAACTTATGGTCGACTGAGGATATACTGTACTATACTATATCGTACAGAGGTAATGGTGAAGGGAAATGAAAATTGAGCGGAAGCTTACGTATGGCTATGCCAGGCTATACATTTCTCGAATCATCCTTGCGATTTGCTGACATTTCTGATGTAAGCTATGGCTAAACATTTACACTTTTACTGTTGTTGTTTTTTTTACTGTAATTTGTTGACAGACCCTGTCATTGTGATAACTGCATAGTACAAAGAAAAAAAATAAAGTAGAATTTTTACCATAGGACAATCTCCTTAGGGAAAACTATATATGCAGTGCTGTAGGAATTACAGTGCAGTCTTCCTACACCTCCTGACGTTACTGTCTTTAGGGCCGCAAATGTTAATGACAACATGTTCAACCTTTTGCATGTAAAGACTTATGCTATGAACTGATGCCTAAATGTTGTGGGGGTGAGACTATTCAGCAGAGAATTGTTCATAATAATTTGCATGTATATGTACATTTGCAACTTGCTCAAAGAAATTATAAACTTTTTGATGTGCACAAGATAATCTGATCTGAGATCTGAGAAATGTACCAAAGCGACTGAGAAAACTATAAATCTAACTAACTAACTAACTAACAAACTAACTAAGTACACTATCATGAAATGGGCTATATGTAAGTGTATGTAACCGCCAAGGAGGTTATGTTTTCATCAGGGTTGGTTTGTCTGTCTGTCTGTCTGTCTGTCTGTTTGTTAGCAACTCAAAAAGTATACGGATGGAATTCGATACAATTTTCAGGGAAAGTCAGAAATGACCCAAGGAAGAAACAATCTCATTTTGAGAGTGATCTGTATCACGGGGCCGTTTCTGTGTTTTCTCTTAGCGGTGTAATGGCATGGTATGGCCACGTGGTGGCGATCTGAATAGTTTAGGTTCAAATGTATGACAGCCTAAGAACAACAATACAGGCGGAGGTCTGTGCTCCCTGAGTGCTTTTCTAGTTCACAATGTTGCTTTTTTTTTACACCCATTGATGTTACATTCATTAAATATATTTGAATATTGTATATGAAACTGGATTATAACTTTTACGCACACAAGTGAAGTTCATAATGATAAATATGTTATATGTATTTCTTTGTCAAATATCCTGATAACCTTGTTTCTGTGTGATGGAGAGAAAATAAACCCCCTCAATCATCGAAGGTGGATGAGTGAGAGAAATGCTTTTTATCTATCCTCCCTTCCATCCTTCCTCGGTCCTCCGGCTCGTTCCCACTGATCTACAAAGAACACTGGATAGACTATCCCATCGTTGCTGCCCCATCATTCTTTATCTAGATCAGTGGGAATGAGCCAGAGGACCGAGGAAGGAAGGGAGGATAGATAGATTAAAGATGAATGAGAAGGGCCCATAGAGTAGGTGAGCAGAGGTAGAGAGAGGTTACAGGAGAAGAGAAGAGAAGAGGGAACAGGAAAGAGGAGAGCCACACCTGATGCAGTTATGTACTTTGTCCACCTCTGTATTGTCCATTTCCAAGTTAACGTTTAGCTAGGATTAATGTGTAACCACTTGCATACGACTCTGCATTCCCAGATGCCCAATCAAAGGGTAGGTTGGGAGGGAATGTTAAGGATAGGACAGGCAGCATGAATGAATATTTTGCAGCAGACCAATAGCAATGGGTCTTGAGACCGAAGATGGGCACAGGTTTTCACATTCGTTAGCCAGATGTTCCTGACAATTATACTGAGGTGCATACAGGGAATGAGTTTATCTCTTTTCCACGTTTTTTCCTTAAACTTTGGGGCCAGGGCTATACTAATTAAAATCTAATAATATACCAATAAAGTTTAGGGGTCAGGGGTCGGGCGTTGGGGGTGGTGCATGTGGATTCCTACTAGACCACACCTATCTGAGCAAAAAAACAGCATATCTTTCTTTGGCTGCTAATGTGCACACATAATCCATCATAACAAGTTTGAATTGGATTTTTCCACAAGAAAAAAACACATATGCCAACTCAGAAAGAACAAACAGAAAAGAAGAAACATATTTCACACCAGTAGTATACTATATGCAAAAAAATCTCAAAAATGCTTTATCAAAAATGGAAATGGAACATGTTAATGAGGCATACTGTCTTTACGATTATCAGACAGAACGACTTACAGTGAATTATCTACAATTCCCAGTACCCTGCAGTCACTCACAACTTCCTGTTGTTCTATTTCACGATAGGCCTAAGTACTAAAACACATCACCCCTGTAAATAATAAGAACTAGACATATGGAAAAACACAGAAAGAAAAAAGGATGACTTGATCACATGAAAATACCAAGACACCAAGAAAAAACACTAATGTAAATCTTTAACTCTCTCCCTCACAAATCCCA
Organism: Sardina pilchardus; assembly: GCF_963854185.1. Lineage (NCBI taxonomy): Eukaryota > Metazoa > Chordata > Actinopteri > Clupeiformes > Clupeidae > Sardina > Sardina pilchardus. The sequence continues at coordinate 8,875,408 of NC_085014.1, read as the reverse complement.
CTAGAAGTCTATATCATTTTCATTAAGATTCATGAAAAGATAGCTAATCAAAAGCTTTTGTTTGTTAAGAAAATAAACACTCTAATATACAGTATAGTCAAATATTTACTAGATGAGAAGTTGTCAGATGATGTGCTTCAGCATTGTTCCTAAAATAATACACCTCTGAAGTGAATTTTAGATGTTTCACTTTCAGTTTATAATTACTCTTTTCTATTCCTGCTGCTCTTCCCACTATCATCCTTCCTTTTAAATCAGAGTACAACGAAAGCCCTGCTATGCATTAAAGTATGATGCTTGTTTAAAATGTACAATATTAAGTTTGGTATGTCACACAAAAAGGGAGGCATCTTCTCAGTGGCACAGAGACACTGAGGATTCCCAAAGCCAAAACCCTGGATAGAGCGGCTCCGTGAATGTGGCATGGAATGTGTACAGAGGAGTGAGGCTGCCTGTGTTGGGGGAGACACTATAGAAGGACAGGGTCCCTGCTGGCCAGTCCAAATACACCCCTACTCTTCTGGAGAACGTGGAGGGGGCAGGTATATTGTCACTCTGATTATTGTGTCTGACAGAGAATGTGTTATGCGCACAGTACAGACTCCAGGACTTGTCGTTGTACCCCAGCCAGGACTTATCTTTGGTTCCAGTCCAGTACTGGTCACTCAGAGCCCTCCTATTGACGCCTTTATAAGCCACGCCTATAGCGGCGCCATTCCCGTCCCACTCGGCCTCCCAGTAACAGCGTCCACTCAGACCCTCTCTACACAGGACCTGATAACAATAGCCCTTAAATCTCTCTGGATGGCTGGGATGGGGCTGCTTCTCAGCGTTCCATGTTGCCTTTCTGTTTGCTTCCGATAAACAGAGATGTGTGTTTGCTGTGTTTGGATCCATTGAAAGTTTACAGACATCTACAGAAATGAGATGAAATAACATTGTAGAACTGTTGACTATACATACTCATGTGAACTCATGTTCATACTATGTGTGTGTGTGTGTGTGCGTGCGCGTGCGCCTTCACAACTACTTACATTTTTGGGGTCCTGGCGTCAGCCTGAACTCTCCTCCTTTGTCGACGCTGGAGACAGAGAGAACCGACAGAAAAAAAAATCGTTTCACTCTCAAGACAACTCATTTTTTGAAGCTGCCAGCATTCATATTTTACATTACCAGACCATGTCTCTAAAAAAAGTCCTGAGTGCTTTTTTTTTTTTTACAGTCGACAGCATTTCTTTCTGCATCTCAGTGCATCTTTTTAAAGTAGAAGAACATTTCACATCACATCCTATTTCATTATAATGGGGCTGAAAGAAGTATTTTCTGCATACTTCAGCTTAATTTGATGGTGTGAATCTTCTCGTTTAGCAGACAGCAGCTTCACTCCCGACTCGGTTGGGTGATTGTAGCTCAGGTCCAGCTCTCTCAGGTGCGTGGGGTTCGAATGCAGAGCTGAAGCCAAAGATGCACAGCCATCCACTGTCACTAAACAGCAGGACAACCTAGAAAGAAGACTTTTTAATTCTTTATTTTGGAAAGAATAACAAACAAAACAAAACAAACAAAAAACATAATTGAGAAGTGTCTAGAACAGAATCACCACCGACCTCAATATCTGCAGATGACACACTGGATCCCTCAATCCAACACAGAGAAACTTCACTCCTGAATCCTGAAGGTCATTGTGACTCATGTCCAGCTCTTTCAGAGGACAATTCACTGACTGAAGAACTGAGGCTACCGCTTCACAGGACTGTGCAGTTAGCTCACAATCAACAAGTCTAGACAGAGAGAGAACCATGTTCATTTCTGTACGTGAAAATTCTATGTGAAAAACAGCCCAGCATTCCATGGTAAGACATCTTCAGCATATTGGTTGTGCTTATAAAGTATGTGTGAAGTTAACTCCAAGTTAGTACAACATTGAGAATTGAACTTTGTAAACAGGGAATTTTAAGTCATCATGTCTGGTGGCTATACACTCACACATGCACCATGCACGCAAAACACACACACACACACACACACACACACACACACAAACAGAAACAGAAAAGAGAGAGAGTGAGAAAGACAGACAGACACACACACACACTCACACAGACACACACACACATACACACACCATAATACTACGTACTTAAGTGTCTTTAGTTGACAGTGTGGATTCTCTTGAATAGCTGAGAACACATTCTCTGCTGAATCTCCGAGGGCATTGTAACTCAGATCCAGCTCTTTCAGATAGGAATGATTGTAACTCAGAGCTGAAGCCAAAGAAGAACAGCCTTCCTCTGTCACTGAACAGCCAGAGAGTCTGAAATCAGATTGATAAAGAGTTAACGATAACTGTATGAGAGCCAAGGAGGCTGTAGTTACAGTAGATGGGAAGATCAGGCCTGCGATGTTTGCCAAATTAAAACAGAGAGTACGACACTACTTTGGGCTCATTACAGTCTATGCAGAAGAGGTCTGCACTGACCGGTACTGGGAATGTCTCACATCTCTAATTTGCTACACCTCTCATCTCACTCTCTCCCACTTCTCTCCTGCTTAAAGCAGCTTTAACTGAAATGGCAGCCATCGTTGAGGACTCAACTCATGAAAATAGGACTTTGACAGACAAAAGGAGCTCATTTGGCATTAGAATAGAATAGGTCATCCCTCTATAGGCATTGTAATTTACAATTGGTTTGCAGTAGTTAAGTGTATTTTTGGGGGCTTTTATGCCTTTAATCTGACAGGACAGTAGAGAGAGACAGGAAGCGAGTGGGAGAGAGAGCTGGGGTGGGATCCGGGAAAGGACCACGGGGCGGGAATCGAACCCGGGTCGTTGGCGTGTGGTGCAGGTCGCGCCACAGCTGGGGCCCGGTTTGCAGTAGTTGTTTAATATTTAGACACATAGGAATTGGCTGCTTGGCCCTGGTCAAGGTCATGCAATATGGCCCTTCTGAAACTTCACAACATCCACAGCAACGGCTCACAAAGACTACATTTATACTAACCTCAAGACCTCCAGTTTGCAGTTTGGGTCCTCCAGCCCAGCTGAGAGCAGTGTTAACGCTGAATCCTGAAGTTTATTGTGACTCAGGTCCAGTTCTCTCAAAGCTGAGTTTGCTGACCGTAGAACCGACACTACAGATGAGCAGGACACATCAGTGAGATTACAGCCAGCCAGTCTGCAGAGTAGGAGAGAGAAGATGCTCATATGTTATGCTTATGGTTATGGTTATGGTTGTGTTATTTAGCAGATGCTTTTTTCCAAAGCCACAAAGCAATAACAATACAATAGTTACATTTAAAAAAAAATGGTCAGACTACACCAAGGAGAACAGCAATAATAAGCATCAATGTCAATTCAATGGAAAATAAATCAATACAATAATATACAAACCATAACGCATCAGAACATAATGTACATATAATCTGCTTTAAATGCACCGCATTCTCAATAGACATTAAGATTCAGCATCAGAATACAAAGCAATATGTTTATACAGACCTCAGTATCTGCAGTTTACACTGTTGATTCTTCAGCTCATTTGAGAGCAGCTTCACCCCTGAATCCTGAATGTCATTGATGCTCAGGTCCAGTTCTCTCAGAGGGAGATCTCCTGACCGCAGAGCTGAAGCTAATGTTTCACAGGACTCTTCCGTTAGTTTACAGTCAGCAAATCTACAAGTTAGAGACAGATATACAGTAGGATACAGTTTATTTTCTAGAAGCACACTCTCTGTATATGATGTAAACTAACAATTTACAAACTCACAGTGCTTTTCTGCAGCACCTCACAGCGGGGAGTAATCTCCTACGACCCTCATCTGATGTGTTGTACTTCCTCAGGTCAAACTCATCCAGCTCTTCTTCTGACATCAGAAGCATATAAACCAGTGCTGTGCAGTGTGCAAGTGTGAACCTGCTTTTGTACATCTTTGACTGGAGAAAGTCTTTAATGTCATCATGAACTGAGCAATCATGCATTTCAGTCAAGCAGTGGAGTATGTTGATCCATCTCTCTGGTTGAACATTATTCTGTTGCATGAGCTTGAGATTCTTGACTGTTTTCTTTCTACTCTCTGGTTTGCTCTCTGTGTATGGCAGCACACCATGGAGTAGTTTCTGGTTGGCTTCCAGTGATATGCCATGAAGGAAGCGAATGAAGAGATCCAGGGACCCGCTGTCACTATCCAAGGCTTTGTCCACCGCTTTCTTTAGCAGAACATCCAAAGGAACAACCTCTGGCTCAGATTCATATTTCTCCCCAAGGAAATACCCAAGCACCTTCATGTTCTTGTTTAGATAGCAGTAAAACACATAGAGAGCAGCAAAGAACTCTTGCACACTTCTATGCACAAAGCAAAATACCTTCTTCTGATGGAGAACATGTTCCTCCTTGAGGAAGACCTCAGTGCAGATCCCAGAGTATACTGTGGCATCATTGACGTCAATGGCACATTCTTTCAGATCCTCATCATAAAAGATAATATTGCCCCTTAGCAACTGATTTAATGCCAGCTCAGCAAGTTTCAGTAAAATCTCCTTGTTTGACTCCAGAGGATTCTTTGAGTTGTTTTCAGCGTCTTCTTGAAATTTCTTGTTCTTTATTTTTGTCTGAATGATCAAGAAGTGAATGTACAATTCGGTCAGAGTTTTAGGGATCTCCTTGCATTTGTCTTGAGCCTGGATTTGCTGAAACACAAATGCTGCAATCCAACAGAAAACTGGGATGTGACACATGATGTGGAGGCTCTTTAAAGCCTTTATGTGTGAGATGATTCTGTTGGCTTGATCCTGATCACTGACTCTTCTTCTGAAGTATTCCTCTTTCTGTGGATCAGCAAATCCTTGTATTTCTGTCACCCGACTGATAAACTCATGGGGAACTTGATTGGTGGCTGCAGGCCTGGAAGTTATCCAGATCTTTGCAGAGGGAAACATATTTCCTTTGATCAGATTTGTTACCAAGACATCCACTGATGATATTGTAGTGACATCATACAACTCCTTGGAGAAATCCAGCTGAAGTTGACTCTCATCTAAACCATCAAAGATGAAGACTGTTTTGTATTGCTCATATGTCATTGGATCCAGCTCTTTCAGTTCTGGGTGAAACTCTTGCAGGAGTCCCTGAAGACTGCACTGGTTTTCCTTAACCAAATTCAGTGCCCGAAAAGGGAAAACAATCAGAAAATGCACATCTTCATTGGCATATCCCTCTGCCCAGTCCACAATGAACTTCAACACAGAGATGGTTTTTCCAATCCCAGCAATGCCCTTGGTTAGCACTGTCTTTATGTGTTGCTCTTTCCTGAGGTATTTGGATTCTTGCATGGGCAGTGATCTGAAGATGTCATTGCAATGGATTTTAACATCCTGTGAGATCTGTTTCCTGGGTGACAGTTCAATCTGTAGAACCTCATGCTCTTCATTGACTCCTTCACTATCTCCCACGGTGATAAGGAGTTCTGTATACAGCATACTGAGTGGACTTTGGTCCTCTTGAACAGTGATGGTTTCAATCAAATTTCCATTCTTGCGTTTCAAAGTGGCTTTATGGTTCTGAATGACGCCCAGCAGGAGCTCACTCATTGGCAACATATTTTCTGCATTTTGGTCAGGCTGGTCACACGCGGCCATACTGCAGCAACATGATAAAATGTAAAAGAAACAAAGAAAGAGAGTTACTGTACACAGACAGATCACTTGAAGCATTTCAACACCGATATTTACCACTAGAAAGGCCACGACGGTTGTTTTTTGACCGCTAAATGTCTTTTCAAATGACTTTCTTAAAAAATAAAAAATAGTTCTGCTGCTGATCAAAATTGCCGCCTTGGTTCTAGTGTTAAAATACTTGTAATTGCTCTGACAAAATTGAGGAGAGAGGTATTTAGATCATAACTGAGCAGCTTCACCTTTAATAAAGTAGTTATTAAATATATCTAAAATAAAATAAACTTATCAAAAGCAAACACCGCATCCACAACATCAATGCCAGAGGCATGGATTACCAAAAAAATTGCCCAGGTCCATGGATTCACTTTGGGCAAAGGGTCGTTTATTCACAGTTATTAATGAGACCTGTCATCTTTTGGCTTAGAAGCCACTCTAGAAACCCACCTTAAGTTAAAGGGGACTTTATCTCCAAGGCAAGCTGGCTGGTGTGTCATGGAAATGTCACTGTGTAGACAAGTAGACACACAGCTGGGCCGAGGCGAGACTGCTCTCTGCAAGTCATCAGTGCTGGGAAACGAGAACAAATAGTTGAAACAATTAACATAAAATAGGAAATGAAACTGCAACAAAATGAAAGAAAGAATGAATGAATGAATGAATGAATGAGGATATACTGTAGATGTTTTATTTTATCAGAAAATAAATAATCCTGAATAAAATCAGGAAATGAATGGCCGTCTGTAACATCTCTGTATCTGCACTACACCAACATAGACAGTCTGACCTGGTATCAGAGGTCTCTCCACTTATATTTGGGGGTTTCTGCAAGGAGGCATCACTCTTAATAGACATGCAGTCGGGGACTGGAGATCCTGTTTCATGAGTGTCAACTCTAGAGATTTAAATGAAAAGAAGACAGACTAACTGATTGGATGAATGGATGAATAAATTAATAAATGCACAAATAAAACATACGTTTTCCCTTGTTTTGTTTCCCTTCCCAGTGTGTCACTTACTTCGTGTTAAAGGGGATTTTCTCTTCACTGAAACATGGATTTTTCATTGAAGTGTCACTCCTCATAGACACACAGCTGGGTACTGGAGATACTGCTCTCTGTGCTTGGTCCCTGGAATACCAGCATGTGCAATGTCATTAAACCAAAGAATTTACAGGTACCAACCTGTATTCACATGAACAGATTAAGATGAATAATATACCCCACCTATGATAAATAGCTAATAAATTAATTTAAAAAGGTCATCGCGCACGACTGCCGCCGTCACTAAACCAAAATTTCATCAGAGCTGATAAAAGCATGTTTGGCTTAGTAGCTGGCCTTGGTCCTGGAATGGCAACAATAGCTGAGACTGCAAGCATGCAATGTTTGACAATGCCTGTGGATAAGGGCTAATGTGATTGTAAGGCTACCAGTCAAAGGAGAAGTAAGTGGGGGGAGAAGAGGGTGGAACAGGTGTGAATTAATTGTTGTCAGTCATCCCTATGGGCTCCTCCTGGTTTTACAGCATTCTGACTTTCTGAGTTTCCAGATCACTTTGGTACTAGAAAAAATACCAACAAGGGCCATAACTGATCTATAGGACAACCGTCAGCACTTTTTTTTTTTTTTGGGGGGGGGGGTTAAACATAAACTAGTTTCCCAGGGCAGCCATGGGTTAAGCTACTAGACTATTTAATAATTCAGTTAAGAACTCCAGTGAAAAAAGCTTTTAGTCCAGGACATCTTGATGTGGGTCTGGCTGGCCAGGCTAGGACTAGACTAATCCAAGTCTGGAAAACTCGCCCATATGGTCTTAAATTCTAGGCTTCTCCAGTACCTGTCATCTTCAAGTAGGCATTTCTTTTTTAATCCCGTCGTCTCCACAGCACAGTTCTCAGGATGCTGCCTTTTAGAGGCAGTGGCTCCCTGCTCTCCATCTCCACAGCGACTCATCTCGAAGTGCCGTTTCCCTCCTCACAGCCTCCACAAAGTTTTCTCCGGCTGAAACACAACAAAAATAACCGACATCTCAGACACAATCGACAGTAGAGACCCAAATCTATGCAGCAGTTCATCCCTGAATCCTTGAACATTAGGTCTAATACGTGAGCCAGCCTGCTAGTCCAGGACACTATAGTTCAGACCAATTAATTCGTTCAATTTTTTGGGGGATTATGAAAACTATATATTTTTGGAATCCTTAGAACCTGAAGAATCAGGAAATCTTTGTTTGACAATTTTCAGAAGTCATTAAAGCAGTCATTTTGGGTCTTGAAAATGGTGTACTATTGCATTAAAAACGCCATATAATGCTATACTGGGTAACATTTTAAACTTTTATGTATCACCACAAAACTTTCCCAGTTATTCACTTACATTAAGACAAGATTTTTTTTGTATTACAAGTTTTCTGAAATGTAATGTTTAAATATGCAAATGCATATGCAAATGAGGCTTAATATACTGAAATAGGCGGTAATTTGCACAAACTTCCAAACCTGACATGTACATATAAAAGTAGCTATCCTTTATGGAGGATTAAGGTTTTAGCCCTTTATTATTAAAATAGCCTACTTAATAGTTCCTGATAAAAAAAAACAGTACGGTAACTATTAAACACTGGGCAGGAATTCAATCCCAAATCATCAGCACTAATATGATGGGATGAAATGCATTATTTCCCCACTAGGCATTAAGCCAAAAAAATGTTAGGCCTACTGCGAAAGAGCAGGTAACATTTTACCTTTACCCATAGCGCCAACACAAGGTTGTAATAATTCTATTGTAACAGTTTGAACAACAATTATCATTTAAAATGACGGAGGGAAGATATTAAATGTAGCTTATGCTATGCGTAAAACGATAGCCTACTGTAAAATAGTAGCCTATGTGCTAATCCATTCGTGTATTTAAATGCAAATCTAAACAGCTGAATCGGACTGATACGTAGGAACCATAGATAGTTTGCACTTTCTGTAGGCTAAATCAAGTCATCCTTTAAAAAAATCTGTCAGATTTCCGTCGTTATGACAAGTAGGCTAGCCTACGTTATTGTCGAAGACCTCCAAATAATAACCTGTCCGTTGATAAAAATCGAGGATTCAACAGTCAAACTATGGGTTCGTTATGACATTTTGAGTGACGTCCAGCCTAGCCCAGTCTCTCGACAGCCACAGATCAGATTTCCAAGAGATTTCTCCCTCACGGAACTTCTCACCTCAGTATGACGCATCATTCTGTTGTCCTATTAATGATAGCCTCCTCGTATCTCATTTGATCCATTTGCATTATTGTGTATCATGAAGTCATGTGATCCTACAGCTGATCTAATGGCAGGCCAGGCCAGCCTTGTATGGTCAAAGTTTACTTTACTTTCCGAGAAAGTGCTTGTCATTTATTGGTCCTTCGCAGTATGCTGGGCGCGGCATTTCAACTTGAGTGAAACACAATGACGATTTAAAAGGTATCACTTCGAAAGCAACCGACACTGATACTCTGTATGATTTGAGTTATACGCGCACTGAACCCCTCACAAATAGTAGGGCCAAGTAGGCCTACAGTATTTTGACTTGGGGTCTAGTCAAGTGCCTTAGATTCCAATTAGGCACTGAGTTTTATCGCAGTCATCTGTATCAACAACTGTACAGTATCTTGTCCTTTAAAAAAATACAAATGCAAATTTAGTTGCAACATTTCACAGGTAGCCTAGATATCATTTGTATTTCACCCATAGGGGGCAGTGTTACACAGAGAAATGATTAAATGACGCACTGGTTTACAACTCTGAGTTATTGATTAACCCCTAAACACCAATCTAAATCCTGAAAGATATATTCATACTTTTTGATGATAAAACGAATCCCTTCAAACGGATACAAAATTGGAGTTTGAAAGCAGCTATTTCATTGTCATGATAAATACTTTTATTCAAACATTTCTTACAATATTGTGGCTTCAATGTGATTTCAATTTTCAAAAGTCTAAATAAACATCTGTTTATTCCTCCATCCTTTCAGTAGTTCATTCATCCTCCCATCCACAAATTCATCCTTTACCAAGTAATAATCAACAGTTTATATTCTATAATAAACACAAACAAAAAAACTATATTATCAGTCTGTGTGGACAGCAGGTAGGCTGACATCTTAGAAATTAGATGGCCTGTATGTAAAGGCCTGAGACAAATTAGATCCACAGATGAATTCAAATGTTCACTAGTCTCTGGTTGAAGTCAATGTTGCTGGCTCTGTGTGCAACAGAACTCCTCCTACCCCACAGATGTGCACACATTAGCATTCACACACACACACACACACACACAGACAGACTGACATACAGACACACAGACACAACCGTTCAATCATACACAAACATTTCACATCACACACATCAGCACAAACACTACTTCCTGTGTTCCTTACAAGGACAATAGTCCTTCCCACATGACCCCTCCAAACATTACTACATGCAGCCCCTGTCTAGATCCTGTTGGACATGATGCCGGTGTTGAGCTTCTTGAAGAAGGCCTTCATGCTGCACTGCTTGCACTTCCCCTTACGCTCCTTGCCCCTGAGCTGGGACAGCTTCCCCCAGTCCTGCTCCTCCTCCTCGTCCGCGGCCCAGGGTCCCCAGGCGCCCCCGTTGTTCTGCGGCTGGGCACGGGGGTCCTGCGGCGGGTACCTGACGGGCACGGAGGTCCGGTTGTAGAGGGCCAGGCGCGCCAGGAGCTGCCTGACCACGTCGGGCCTCTGCCCGGACAGGTCTCGCCGCTCGTACGGGTCGGCGGTCACGTTGAAGAGCCAGAGCGAGCGGCGCGGCGCGGTGTGGCGCTCCAGGCTCCACCAGCCGCCCGGGAAGCTGGACAGCATCTGCGGCGGCGTCCAGTCGCCGTAGCCGGGGTCTCCGGTCAGCAGCTTCCAGTCGCCCACGCGGACCGCGGCCTGCACGGACGTATCCCACAATCCCCAGCCCTCCTCCAGGGAGCCGTGCGGGGCGGGGCTGTGGAGGGGGTCGATGTTGTGGAGGATCTCTTGCCGTGGCGACGCCACGCCCTCGCTGATGGAAGCCCACGCGTCGTAGCCGTCCAATCCTGAGGCAAGGCCGCTCACGTTGCCCCCGGCGATGCTGAGCAGCGTAGGGTACCAGTCCGTGATGTGCAAGAGGTCGCGGCTGACGCGACGCGGGCGCCTCAGGAGGGGGCTGTGCACGAACCCCAACCCTCGCACGCCCCCCTCCCAGTAGGTCCCTTTCCGCCCCCGCAGCGGCCAGTTGTTGCCGCCGAACAGCGGCTGGCCCCCGTTGTCCGTGGAGAAGACGATCACGCTGTTGTCGTAGTAGCCGTACTTGCGGAGCGCGGCGGTCACGTTCCGCACGGCGTCGTCCACCGCCGTGACCATGGCGGCGTACTTGCGGCGCTCCACGTTGCCCATGCGGTGGTACGGGTAGATGTAGGAGCGCGGCGACTGCAGCGGCGTGTGCACGGCCTGGAACGAGAGGTAGACGAAGAGCGGCGCGGCGGCGGGGTCGTGCGCCGCCAGGATCTTCCGCACGCGCCGCGCGTACAGCTGCGTGGAGTACGTGCCGCCGCGGCCCCACGCCACACGCTCGCCCTCGTGGAGGTCGAAGCCGCACACGGCCTGGCCGTCGCACGCCCAGTAGGTGTAGTAGTCCACGCTGCCCGTGAGCGAGCCGAAGTACGAGTGGAAGCCGCGGCGCGTGGGCAGGCAGGCGCGCTTGTAGAATCCCAGGTGCCACTTGCCCACCATGTGCGTGGAGTAGCCCAGCTGCTGCAGCCGCTCCGGCAGCGTGGCCTGGTCCAGAGGCAGGCAGTTGGGCTGCTGGGGCCGGATAATCCCATGCTGGAGCCCTGTGTGGATCTGGTACCTGCAAGGAGTGGCACACAGTTGGTATTTAAGATAAGATAAGAAAAGATAATACTTTGTTGTCTGTCATACAAGGGTTACAGATTTTTTTCTTTGACAAGGCTCCAGTCACAAAGAAACTGACACTCTCATACACATAAACATACACACGCAAAATATACAAAAACATACACACCCACGGAGACAGCTACAGAAACTCTTAACCAGGTAGCCTATGCATGAAAAACTTATTCCGTTTTATATTCAATGGCTTGTTAAACAAATTCGCATTTTATAGAATTCGATATTGCATTGGCTTAAATCAAAAGACGGGTTGGCACTGTGCCAAGGTCACTCACCTGCCTGTCATGAACTGACTACGCGAGGGTGTGCAGGTAGGTTGGATGTAGTAGTTCTCGAGCTTTACGCCCTGCGCCGCGAGCTTGTCCAGCACTGGTGTTCGGATGTCTTTGCTATGATACCCAATATCGTTGTAGCCCTGATCATCGGTCATGATGAAGATGATGTGCGGGGGTCGATAAGACGGACTCCCCGGCTCTCCTGGCTCTGGCACGGCATCGCTCTCGACTTGGTTAGGCTTTGTCCAGTCCCAGGAGAGGTAGCCCAGGCTGAGTAAACTAACTACGGACAGCCCCGTTAGCGCAGACACTCCCATGGCAACGGAGCGCAGCTGTAAGAGGACGGTATAAAAAAATAAATATGGAACAAGCCTACCCTACCTTTCTTCAATCAACCTACAAACATCGTTGACATTGTTGGATAAGGTGTAATAAGGTAATTTACTAACTTGAACTTAAATTTGAAAAAAGTCGGCCGCCTCCAGACCTGGGAGGTCTGTTTCCTCGGGTGGTAGCCTATTCAGTTCGAGCCTCACGCGAATCTTCAGTCTTATTCAGTTAAACACAGACCAACCTTAAGAGTACATTTGTACTGTGTAATAGCATCATCTTAGTCGTTGTAACCCCGCCCGTTTTTTTGCCGGTCCATTGAAATCGGATGCACCAACCTCCCTGGGTTTTTGGCAGCCACCCCTGCCTAAGAAAACAACATGACTCTACAGAACATTCGAGGCAGTGGGCATTCTTCAAGACAAATAGCCTTCGGTAGCCTGCTGTTGCTACTACTGGCCTACCTACTATGACAAATGTGTGTCAAAAAAGTATGTTCTCTTCTGTTTAAACTACATGAGCATATTTCAATAGAAAAAAAAGAATCAAAACGAATGTCTCTATGTCCATTGTTGATGCCTGCCTGTCTGTCCTACTTGATGTCTATGTAATTTCAGTCCTTCATTTTACTTTTATGAGCTCTTTACACTGGAATGATCAACTTGGAACTGTGCAGGTCTAAGTGCTGTTATTCTTCTGTTCACAACATGGTCTTTATGGGTAGGGGGCCAGGGGCCCTGCATAGTCTGCACAGGCTGACTCTGTTCCAGGGGGCTGGGACCTTGAGCTCAGGGGCCCAGTGTGGGGCTGTGACAGGGATACTGTTCAGGACTCTACCTCCTCATGAGACGTCCTTTTACAGGACAACTGCTGTTGTTGGTTAGTGAGGGGTGTAAGTGTTGAGGGAGAGAGTGGCAAGGCAGGAGGCAACAACTGCTGATGTTCTTCACACACACACACACGCACACGCACACACACACACAGAGAGAGAGAGAGAGAGAGAGAGAGAGAGAGAGAGATGAATAAGGAATAAAGAGTCTTCCTATCTTGGCAGTTACAACTTCTGTGTATCATGTTTATGGTTCAAGGATTTAACACCTCTCCTATGAGTATCTGAAACCAATCATTATCACCTCCAGCTATTACAGTACCACACCAAATGATTCTGCAGTGGATGTTGCTACACTTACTCTAAACAAAATGTGTTGTCACTATGTGTATAAAAAAAAAACGATACAAGTTGTGTTGTTTTCCATGGATGTTGTGATATATTCAACACATATTGGGTAACAAATAACAAAAGCAATGTGTTGGGAACAACACAGACAGTCTTATCTGGACACAGAGATGTTGTGTTGCGCAAGTTGTGTTGTTTTCAACACATTTGTTTTAAGAGTATATGAATACTACTAACATTTTAGCTTGAAGCATAATCAAATAAATGTTAAACTGAATTACAATTAGATATAATATCAGCGCACAAGAAGATCTTTATTCATACATTGCTATTTCATACTGTTTGCTCTGACTTCATATTGAAAAATGTATACCTGGATATGATGTTACACACACACACACACACACACACACACACACACACACACACACACACACACACACACACACACACACACACACACCCTGAACTGTGTGAATATACTGTTAACACCAAGGTCAGATTATATTTTTTAAAAGACCTTTTTACAACTTGGTTTTGAGTCATTTGCATGTTAAAGAGAGGTGCTTGCAGGTGCTGGTTTGCCTGAGGACAAGGCGCCTACTTAAAACGGACTTGGACGGAGAGCTGAGGAAGTTGACCAGAGGCAGCCGGCGAGCGTCGGGCCAGTGAGACAGGCGGCACCGCGCTGACCCCCTCCTCAGGTGAGAGTATCAAAGGTCATTTGTGGGAGAGTGGAGGATAGAGATAGAGAGGGGAAAGAGAGAAGGAATTAAAGAGAGAGAACGAGGGATGGGAAGAGGGAGCAGAGAAAAGAGAGAGAGAGAGAGAGAGATTGAGGAGAGGAGGAATGAGCGGAATGAGAGAAAAGTGAGAGAAGTGAAAGGAGGTAAGGAGGGAGGGAGAGGGGCAGTTGAGCTGGATCAAGGGGAACGGCCTCTGAAGTTGATGTTTACTTGTGTGTTTTTCCTAGAGGAGGCGGTCAGCAGTCTGCAGAGATGTGGATCACAGGATGACAGTTGTGTGTTTGTCTCTATATATGTGTGTGTTGTGTGTGTATTTCATTAGAAGCAGGAATCTTTTACTCAGTCATCCGAGGAGAGGCAGCAGCACACAGAGGTTCTTCACGTCCAGACTTTGAGTAAGAGTGTGTGTGTGTGTGTGTGCGTATGTTTATGCGTCTGTGTCAGAGTGTTTGTATTAGTGTATGTGCACAGATACGTGGGGGTAAGAAAAACACCAAGGGAGGGACATGAGTAATTTATTTACTCTTTAGGTGTGAAGTGTGTCTTTCCACGTGTGTGTTTGTGTGTGTCCACACTGACATGTGTGGGCAGTCATAACACTCGGGAGGAACAAGTCTACTCTTTTGGTGTGTGTGCGTTCAACTATCAGTGTACTGAGGCCAGATGATGCTCCCTTGGCCCACCACCCCAGACGGCTGAGTCAGACTTTGCATGAGGGGCCGAAGTGACGTCACCAGGAGTTTACAAAAACCTTACAGTAGTTTTCAGTTGATGCATATAGGGTACAATTATAGGCTTTTAAAGCAACACTAAAGCACTTTTCCTCTGTCACACGCACTGTTTATCCAGCACGATGTCCACAGACAAGGTAGATTATGTTGCATGATTTTATGAAAGTATGATGTTTTGCAACATCGAAGCAAGTTAAATTGACTCTGACGAAGATGTAATCAACATTGAAACGTTAGTCTTTTTGTGCACCATTGTATTTAAAAAATCAGGTCTCAAAAACCTCTGCGTTGCTCCGGTATCCTTCTTCAGTTTGATCAGATTGTCCCCTGCCGTGGATGCACCAGTTGTTTGCAGAAGCGCATAGGATCTACTCCTTTCTTGAAGTCAAATTGGTATGTTTCATTTCATCGAACTACAGGTACGCTACCCAATCTGGTAAGGTTACATAGTCCGGTTATAGCCGATAGAGGGCCACCAAGTGAATGAAGAAGTGCCGTTCACCCTGTTACGAGTTGATGAACCGCTGAAATGATTTTGGAAACATTATTTTAAGGTACGAAAAACTCTTTTGTGTTGCTCTAAGTGTACTGCTAATGAGCCCAATAAGATTTAAAACTAAACCAACTCTAAAGAGAGGGTTAAAGCTACACTATACATGAAAGCTGCTGAGCTTTTGGGTAATGTCAGTAGACAGACCTATACAGTGTGTGCCTTCAGGCACTCAGGCACACATTTGGGATATGTTACGGTCAATACACAGTCATGGTCGCAAACACACACACACACACACACACTCCTACACATACATACACACACACACACACACACACACACACACCTTTCCCTCATACAATTTGTTTATTTTAGTTTTTGTCTGTTTTGCAATCGTGTATGTGTGTGCGTGTGTGTGTGTGTGTGTGTGTGTGTGTGTGTGTGCGACCATGACTGTGTATTGACCGTAACATATCCCAAATGCCGGGCTGTGAGCACCTGATCTTGGCCGTGATGTGTCAGGGCGGCGATGCGTTATTATTTCTCTCTGGCAGGGCAGCAGCAGTGGGCAGAGCAAACACAGTCCTCCAGAGTCAACAGCAGCTTTGAAGCGCCTGTATCTGAGCTGCCGGGCAGCTGAACAGCCAAATACCACACATGCCACAGTGTCCCAAATAATACTTTTAATTTTGTGTTAAAAACCATGATATGTTTACACAAGGTATTAATGGAGAAGGATTCTGATGCAGTTTACTTGAAATAGCAACAGTTAGGGGTGTGAAATGCCTGGTGAGGTATTTTGGCCAGAAATGGTTTGTTTCTTTATTCACACATCCAGTAATAATATGTCCAAAAGTGAACCTTTGTTTCAGCATCTGGTGGTGTATCAGCAATAACATTTAAGACCAACACAAATGTCTCCTTTTAAAGCTTGTGTACACTACTCACAACAAGTTAGGTTCAGTATATCTGGCTTTTGGGTGGAATTCAATGTTTCCGTTCAGAAAGTACTGAAACATTGAACTGTTGGGCATGCACTTTCAAAAGTTCACAGAAGGTCACACTAAGTTCGCCTGTAAAGGTTATAGTGGATTTACAGTGTAAATCCTGAAATTTCAGCCCAAAAGCCGAATATCCCTGACTTTTTGTGAGTAGTGTATATTATCCATTTCATCCATTAGTATCAAGCTTTCATTGGATATTCATATAACATAACATTTTTCCTTGCCTCTTTTACAGTTAATGTCACTGTGCCGTTGACTGTGGCTTGTTGTTTGCAATCCAAGGGGATGTCATATAATACATTTCAAATGTACCATAAACAAACTTCAGGCAATTCATTCCTCAAGTCTGTTGGAGATAAATAACTTGGGGCTGTGTTAAAACATCTGAATATTTTACTTGGCAGACCACTTAAGAAGCGGTAAAAACACATATCCTGTTAGGACTTAAAAAGGCTTAACGCAATCGGCAAACCTTTCCTTTTACTGCGGGAAGATTGAACATGTGGGCTTCAACAAGTTGTAAAATACTTCATCTGCCACTTTGAAGGTCTGCTCTTGTTCTTGTTTGAAACTAGCCTATTTGTCTGATTTTGGGGGGGGGGGGGACGACATTCAGTTGAAAAACAAATCTGTGTCGCATTAGGTTTATGAACACACCCAGCTCACATAGCTGTGTCCCCAGTGCTCAGCAGTGACCTCTATGAACTGTCCTACTGTCCTATGAGACCTGAGAGAGACTAAGCTGGCTCTGCAGCTAACATGAGGTTGTGTTACATCTAATTCCCATTCAAAGATTGACACATTGATTGGCTCAGTGACTGTTTGGCTTTTGCAATCATACCTGTTGCTACTAAATAGCTTCCTCCGTTTTTAGTTGCATCACACAAGTGCCCCAGGTAGGTTCGATAAAGCCACACACACAAAAAAAAGATAAAAGCCTGAGTAAATCCTGATGAAATCTTTTAGCAAATATGCATTCCATGGGGTAGAACCGCACGCGCGCAGACACACACACACACACACACACACACACACACACACACACACACACACACACACACACACACACACACACACACACACACACACACACACACACACACACACACACTACAGTACACTAAATTACACTGCTCAGATGTCAGACCTGAGCAGGAACAGCAGTCACCTACTGGCCTTTTCCTCTGCTTTCTTTACCCTCTTCCTTCTATCCCTCCTTGCTCTCCGCTGTCCCATTTCCCATCACTCCATCTTCCACTCTTTCTCACCATTCCCTCTCTCTCTCTTTCTCTCTCTCTCTCTTATACTGCTCTCCTCCCACTCGTCTCCCAGCCGAGTGAATAATCACGGGCGGAAATAATTAGATGAAGCTCGTTTGAGAGCTGAGCGGCAGGCAGTTTGCCCCAGATGTTGGCTTTGGCTGAGCAGAGAGCGCCAGACGGGCAACGAGGCTGCCATGTGAACACCTGCCTGGGTTTTTATGCTTCCCGTAAACCGGCTCACCTCAGCTCCCACAATAGCCCTCTATCTGTTCTCTTTCTCTCGCTCTCTTTCCCTCTTTTTTCCTCTGTAAAACGTTTACCCCCCGCTTTCCAAAAGAGCATGACTTCTTGTCTGTCTTGTGTTTATGTGTGTGTGTGTGTGTGTGTGTGTGTGTGTGTGTGTGTTATGTACCCTGATTTAATTAGTAGACTATCTTGCCCATGTGATTATCTGACTCTGAATGGAATCATGCTGCCAATCCATGTGACTTTTTCCAAACCAAAGTTTAGCCAGTGGAGGGGCCAGGGGGGAGTAAAAGGTTTTAAAAGGTTATGAGCTCAGTGATACAGACACAGAGAACCAGAGAGTAAAGGACCTGGCATCGCTCTTTCCCTTCTGTCTGTGTGTGTGTGTGTGTGTGTGTGTGTGTGTGTGTGTGTGTGTGTGTGTGAGAGAGAGAGGGGGTACCTGAAGGTTGACCTGGCATTGCTAGAGAAAAAGCACCCTCTTTCCCTTCTCTCTGTGTGTGTGTCAGTGTGTGTGTGTGTGTGTGTGTGTGTGTGTGTGTGTGAGAGAGAGAGAGAGGGGGTACCTGAAGGTTGGCCTCTCCCACACTCTGAGGCCCATGCTTATCTGAGGCTGTGTCTCCACTCTCAGGTATCAGAGAGACCTCCACACTGCACAGGGATGGAGTCACTTTCAAAGGGCCCCTTAATAATAATCCACTGCCTGTCCATAATCACCTACACAAAAGTAAAAGAGGAACACACACACACTCTTTCTCTCTCTCTCACACACACACACACACACATACACACACACACAGATTGTCCCTCAACGGAATAGATATTCATATTTAAGTTACAAGTACATACCTCAAACACAAAGCACACACACACACACCATGTGGCTGGATCTGAGGAATGTGAGGTGGGTTTTTGTTTCCTGAAAGAACAGACCACCCTTCATGAGTTTAGCCTGAATAAACACTCTAGTGAATCACACACAGAAACACACACACACACACACACACACACACACACACACACACACACACACACACACACACACACACACAGATACATAACTCAAATACACACACACATTACACCACACCCACACACTCAAACCAACCGGATAGGGAAAGACCTTGATTCCACCACTTTTGAGTCAGGGGAAGACCTTAGTATACTAAAGTGTGTGTGTGTGTGTGTGCGCGGCGAGAGACAGAGGGTGCCTCTCATGTAAAGTTTATACGTCCTACCTCGCTCCTCGGGCCTCGATCCTCATTGATCTACATAAAGAAAGATAGACGAAGGGATAGACTATCGTTGTTGCTGCCCCATCATTCTTTATGTAGATCAGTGAGGATCGAGGCCTGAGGAGCGAGGGAGGACGTATAAACTTTACATGAGAGGCACCTAGAGAGTAGATGTTTGTGCTTAGACTAGACTGCTCGGATGGCATTTCAACCCAACTTGTCTCTCCTTTGGCTCTATGCTACTGGGAACCATGTGGCTGCTCACACTCCTACTGGTTTCACTGATAATGAATGAGACTCTTTCAGCCTCGAGTAATATCTGACCACCTTTCAACTCTCTCCAAACACACACACAGCAGTGTTCATATTACTGACAAAATTGGAAATACCTTATTTCATCTTTCATCAAGGACCAATAGATATATACAGTAGATAGATATATACTTTAAAGATACTTTATTGATCCTCAAGGGGAAATTCAAATGATTTATCCACAAGGACAGTTGAAATTCAATAAAACTACATATGTGCAAACATATGACGCAGGACAAACAAATGATGCGCACACAAAATGTGATCTGCTCACTTCACATGAGTTTATGACGAATGTTCCATTTCACTTCACGTCATCCAGCACACACACGGTTCCCACATCTCTCTCTCTAGCCATTCTCTGCCGTCTTGTACAAACACACCTGTGCCTCTTCTATCTGATGGGGCCGGCTCCAAGAATGAAAAGCTTTCAACTTGTGTATTTTATTTGTCTGAGGAGTGGGTGGGTTCCACTGTGGTCCTGTTTCCCTGTTAACGTGAGAGGAACTCTAGCAGAACAGAAACAAGGTATCTGCTAGTGTCGCAAGTTTGTGTGTGTATGTGTGTGTGTGTGTGTGTGTGTGTGTGTGTTATAGTGAATGCTACTTTTATTTTCTGTTCTTTTACCTTTAAACTCAAACCAAGAATCGGAGATACAGATCAATGAGAAGTGACCAGATCTCAACCTGTGGCTCAAGCAGAAGAGCAGTGTGACTGAGCTGCTTCCTTACATATTGGATCACACATTCCTCATTTCCCCTAGACTGGCTAGCGCCTACCACTTCTCAATGAGACCTGGTCTGGCAACCAAACGTTTTCTCGCATTCGGAAAAATGCCCAGATCCGTTCATTGGGCGCCACGGATGTCTATCAAATGTGTCTGTGCATAGCTCACCATCGTCTTGCTTTCCCCCCTGTTCTGTGATTGGTCCCCTATATCTGAGGCAAAGATTAGAGCGGTAGTTTCCATGCTGCCTTAGCAACGTGAATCATATCACCACGCAAGGCAGCATTGGAACACCCAGGCTATGTTTCCCCCTCATCCTCGTCAACATTATAGTGATGTGTAAAACTACGGACATGAATAGTGCACCATGAAGACCACCATGAAGCAGTAAGTCTCAAGCATTCAGCAGAAATGTGGCTCAAAGTGAAAACATACTGTGGTTAAACAAGGATAATTGGAGAGGGGAAAAAAATGTTTACACTTCAAATTGCTTTGCTGGACCAGAGTTGTCATGAAACTAGGTGACTGAACAAACATGATTTAATTTAAGAGGTATAGTAATGAGAGAGAATAGAGTTAATGCACATATAGTCTCCGCAGTTTAGGGAAGTTATTTCTGGAGCTACTACAAAAATACGTCAGATCCCTTACAATGGGGTACTTCATAAAGCATGTTTTATTAAAAAAGTTTCTCTCAAATGAAAGGTTCAAAGCTCAAAACGCCCAAAGCTTAATCAGATGAAAACAAATTAAACTCAATTTAAAAGGGATAGCAATTTCCCTTCATATTATGATGAAAATGATATACATCTTTAATTTTTAAAGGAAATTAGCCTACAACGTGCAGGCACTTGGCAATAACACAGTGGCTTTTGAGGTGAAGTTATTTTGTTGCAAAATAATTTGCAAATGTATCTCCATGAGTGCCCACAGGGGGTCTGGGTTTGAGTCCGGCCCGAGTCACTTCCCGATCCCACCTCATCTTTCTCACACAACCGTTTCCTGTCAGTCTCCTCATTGTCGTATCTGAATAAAGGCTAAAAGCCTACACTTAAAAACTCTAACATGTCTGAGAGACACAATGCACTGACGTGCTGCTGATTAAATGTTTGATGCCTATCGGATGCAGAGCTCAGTTGATACTGTACTTATGCTTGGGATCAGTCCGGGTGGTAGTCATCATCACAAAATTATGCTGGTAGCCTTAGAGACCAAATAACTGCTATGGCATACATCACATGTGTGCTGCCTTATGACATGAGATGTTTTGGTTGGTTGGTTGGTTGGTCTTGGACACCCAAAGCTAGTTTGTAAGTGGCTATCTATGGTCTAACACAACACCAGCGACTTTTGAGGACGCAATGTTGGTACCACAGATGTCACGTGTTGTCCTCAGTTGGTACCACAGATGACATGTCAACAGCTGGGCCCATCCTGTGCTTGGACGTTGCCTGCGTTTCCTGGAGCAACACCATAGTGGACCATAATGCGCCGGAAAACACTCTCGAAGTGCATGACACTTGGATTGTTGTTCCATCCACCTGGAGTTCATAAGAGAGATAGCTTCGTCATGTACTGCATTTTTCAAACACGATTAAGGGTCACATCATGTTTAACGTCGGTTTCAGGTAAATGTGTACTGATTTAGTTTTCATAGCTATATCTGGTAGATATGGAAGACAGATGTATTAATATTGTTTTTCACAGCGCCACCATCAGGTAAATATTACAAGTATGTTGTACTGATATTATTAACACAGTTATTTCAGGTAAGCATTTCTTAAGAATTTCCTGTATTTCCTGTAGAACAATTTTGTTTTCTCTCAACAATTTCATTTTAACACTTTAGCACCTGCTCCTATTTTAGGCCCTGATGATGGAATTAAAAAAAGAGAGCTCCAAGTGTCCCTGACTGAAGCAGTATATGCACACACATCACATGTGACTAAGGGCGTACTCACACTACGGCCGTCACCCAATGTTGCTGCAATTTGGATTATGCATTTTTTGACTGACCACCATATACAATAAAAACCTGAACTACATGAAAACCGACACTTGGGCTATAGCCATAGGGCTGGTGTATTGGAGGAGTGCCAGCATGCCGCAGGTGAATTGTGGTGAGAGGTGAATTTGCATGCATATAACTCAGCCCACCATAATAATGTTGTAGTAGGCCTAATTATGAGCTTAAAAAAAAAAAAAAAAAAAAAAACATTAATACATTACCTTCACTCATCTCTGATAGGAAGTCCTCACATTTTTCAGCAGTGCCTTTGTTAAGATCTTTTTGCCTTTTAAATTCTTTAACAGCACATTCACAGTCTTCTTAAGTCTTCTTTCCCTGTCCCTGGCATTTCTTAAGTGCCGTCGTAATTTCTCCACCTCCTCCTGATACTCAGCTAACTTCTGTTTTGCTTTAGCTGGGTCCAAGGCATAATCATGATCCTGAAAAATATTTAAATTTTCAAGAACTTAAACCAAGCTTCCTGACTTTTATAAACGTCACTGTAACATCAGCTCAGCATTCAACAACGATTAAAACCAACATTATTTCACTTACTAAGATTGACTCCTCACTGAGGTCAACTGGTCGAAGTCCTCGCACAAATGTGTGGGACTGTGGAGATGGAACTTCTGCCTTTGATGTCCTGCTTGACCTGGCTGTACTAGGTAGCTAGAGGAAAAGGGCATTTTAAATTCTTAAGTCCCGTCTTTTCCACCTTCTCCTGAGATTCAGTTTTGCTTTGACTGAGTCAAAAGCATAGGCCTAAGATCAAGTCTCCACTCTCCACACTTATAAACTTTAACATCAGTCCAGCATCCAACAAAGGTGTTTGAAACATAGAGAAATAGTTAACTCACTGAGACTGACTCTTCAGGCCTACTGAGGTCAAGTTCTCCAAGTCCTCTGACAGTGCCTGACTGTGAACCTGGAATTTCTTTTGCTGCCTGGTTTGATGTCCTGATTGTCCGGGATGTAGGCTTACCACCAGGTATCTAAAGTGACATGGGTGGTGAAAATGCAAATTAAGTCATCAGGGCTTTGCTGTAAAAGAGCTCTATGGGCTCCATCAAATTTCCGTAACCACTATTATTAGCCTATTATTAGGAATATTATTGTTATAATATCATTATTATTAAGTCAACACATGGACAGTGAGCATGAACATATTTAGACTAAACAAGAAAATGTCGTAGCACTAACTTTGGAACGACGATCAGGAAACTTAAAAATGGATGGTATCACTCCTTCCCTGATACGAACTGTCTGTCCAGTCCTGTCAAAATCCTCAGGTTTAAAATGAAAACTGCAGAGCACTGTACGGTGTGTTGGTTCAAACAGCTTCCTCCTCACTGCTGCTTGCCATGCATTTCGCCTCAGTTTGTCATTGGGAAATCTACAAACAAAACAAATACATTTTACTTTTGTAACGTTAGTGCAACCAAGGGGACTTTCCTTTAAAGATACAAATAGCTTCGCCTGACAAAACTTTGCTAACGTTGCTTCAGTTAACTTCGTATCAGGGCCATCGACCATG
This sequence comes from Sardina pilchardus, assembly GCF_963854185.1. Taxonomy (NCBI): domain Eukaryota; kingdom Metazoa; phylum Chordata; class Actinopteri; order Clupeiformes; family Clupeidae; genus Sardina; species Sardina pilchardus. The sequence goes on along the minus strand of NC_085014.1, from coordinate 8,851,710 downwards.
CACTGTTGTTGCGTGTTTGTAGGCTACAAAAAAATGCTCACCTGTGAAATGTTATTCCTTGTTGTTTAGTTTTCTCATTCCTTTCATTGGAACATCCAAAGGCAGCACAGAAGTCTGGCATCTTTTGTAATGGTCAGCAAGCGGGCCAGAGATTAGTTTATGGCATAAGCAGTAGAAGACATGGGAAGAATACGTCTATGATCGAAATCCTGTACTAAGATGGCGGCGCCGGAGAAGCATTCTGGGATGCGGCAAGAACTAGAACCGAAATGTTTTCTACTATTAATATCTTTTCATTTATGTCTATCATATCTACGCGCAAGGCGACATCTACAGGATATCTAAAATATCTTCCAACTTTGTAGTTCGGCAGTATCAGATTACACTTCTTCTTCTTCTGTGGTTTTTAGATTACACTTCGATTAGTGTTCTTTACAGTGTGCAAACGACTTCATTACCCAGCATGCATGGCGTTGTAGGGGCATAATGGCGCCTTCGGTTCGAAGGTTAAAGTTTAGCAACGTGGGATTTGAAGCAACATGAACGTACTAATGTAGTTTCGGTTTTCACAGAATAGGCTTGACATTTCAGCCACAACTTCTTATTATTTTAAATATGGCTTCTTTGGATAAACCTGCTGTTAGTGACGCATTGGTTAACTTAATCTACCGGCATTTGAAGGACAACGGATACGAGAAAGCAGCCAACGTGCTCAAAAAGCATATTCCTAAGGTTTCCATAGGCTACTCCTTTTCTTGCCAAAACATTGACACATTGTTTTTGTTTCAGGGCCGTAGACGGTAACATTGTTTCAAGTGCTGTTTACAGCGCTTCATGTTTATTTGTCTAATCAAGTGGTTTGTGGACATGTTGCAGGGGGAGGAAGGTGTGGCAAACACGTCCTTACATGATATTTATAACAAATGGACCGCGTGAGTAATAGACAGTGCTTAACAAACAATACTTTTCTTCCATACATTATTTGTCGTGCTTTCACGCTTTGGACTCTGTTTTGGACTCAGGGGTTTGCAGAGCGGAAGTAAGGCTGCTGAAGCTTCCAGCAGTACAGCAAGTTCCAGTGACGACGAGGAGACCCAGGTAGCCTAAGCAGTTGCCCCTGCATCTCAGATCAGACAGGGAAATGCCTGCATGAGCTAGAGTGTAGACAGCTATAACATGCATGCAACATCTGTCCACATGACAGCTCAGATATAATGCTTGTGTTATAAATGATAATTGGGTTGGTTTCCTGCTTTTGTGCGGCTATGCATCACCCCAGACATTTGTGTGTATGTATGACATTAGGTTATGGTTGTAACTGTCATATCCAGTCGTCCAGCTGCACCTAAGCTTAGTCCAACTACAGCAGCAACTTCAACAGCCTGTTGTCATCAATATTGAGTGTTCATTATTATGTTGTATATTTACAGTATTACTGTACACACATACTGTGTGTGTGTGTGTGTGTGTGTGTGTGTGTGTTCCATTGCTGCCTCCAGAGATCGGTTCCACTGGTAAAATCCTCCAAGACCAATACAACAGCAACTTCAGTCACCAACACAGATGCACAAACGGGTCCCTCTACTGGTGGGTTTGTATATTGTATATTATTTGTGAGCAGGCTTGCAATATTGAAGGTCTATGGCCTAACACAATCTTTAGTATTGAGTGTATTCATTACCGCACCATGTAGCTAAGGTGAACTAAAATGTCAACTGTTGTTAATTCACTGCTGTTGAATTTTGCACTTAAACTCTGATATGGTGATCTGATTTGTTGTTACTGATGAATAGCATCACCATCTCAACCCAAAGGAAAGAAAGCCAGTAAGAAAGACAGCACGGCACCTTCTAAGAAGAACACACAGGTATGCTTTCTTCAAGGTTACTGTTATTGTGGTGATACTGTGATATCCTCGCTGGAGCCTGTTTGCAGCTATTTGGCACTGTTGGGCAGGCAGCTCACTGCTCTGGGTTAGTGTGTGCTGCACCTCACTGTGTGTTCACTGCGTGCTGTGTGTGTTCACTAATTCACAAATTGGGATAAATGCAGACCAAATTTCCCTCACAAGATCAAGAAAGTATACTTATGCTTATGTATTGTTTGATTTGATATCTCCCCTTGTCCTACTCAGGGTGCAGGGAAACCAGCAAAACGGAAGGAGAAGACGGATCCTCCAGCCCCAAAAGCCAAGAGGAGAAAGAAAAGCTCTGAACCAGAGGCAGCTTCCACAGTTTCCTCTATTCCTACTACTTCCACTACAGACGCAGATGGGTCAGACTCCGACAGCAGTCTGGACGTGGAGAAATGGAAGAAACTTGCTTTGGAACTGTCAGGTACTAGACAGAGAGACAGTTGAGGAGAGATAGAGAGATGACAAGAAAGTCGACTTTGCTTGGACTACGGAAATAAGGGAATTTCCTAGTGATGTATCAAGAGAGAAAATCTCGCTTCCTTTTGATGATGTTCTGTAGAGTACCATCCTCCCCATTTCCTTTAAAGAGCACACGTCAGTGGGACGTCATTGAAGGAGAGGGGGGTAGAAAGAGGAAGGTCACTAACATTTACTAGTGTTTGAAAAATGGTTTGTGTATTTAATTGTACTTGTTTGTGTGTGTGATTTGTCATGTCAATTTTAACAGACGCTGATATTGCAAGGATGGAAGCGATCACCTCAGTAAACTCCAAGAGTCCATCAAATGGCAAAAAGACACCCAGAAAGAAACCGGCGGCAAAGATCTCTAAAACAACTAGCTCAGTGAAGAAGACCCCTTCAAAACCAACAGGATCCCAGAAGAACTCCCTGTCAAAAGCAGCTAAATCAAAGACGGTCAAGAGCCCATCTGATGACAAGAAAACAAAAAAGGTTCAAGAGGCCAACAAGACAAAAACGAATAAAACTAAGAAGGATCCATCAAAGTCGGCGAAGGTCAAGACTACTAAAGCCATGTCTCATAACGGTACTTCAGAAGCTAAGATCACGGAGACTGCAACAGCTGACCAAAATGGTAAGACCTCTAAAAAATCGCAGAAAGAAAAGAATCTCAAGACCCCCTCTAAAGAAACAAAAGCCACCATTTACAGTGAGGTAGACAATGCGGAGACTGCTGCAGCTGATCAAAGCCCGAAGACAAAACCCCACAAGCGGAAGACTCCCAAGACGACCCCTTCTAAAGACGGTTCAACTATAACCTCATTACCAGAAAATGTGTCTCCTTCTACCACAGAAACTGTAAAAACAAATTTAAACAGCAGCAAAACCAATACAGCAGTTGAAAGTAGTACAACACCCTCAAAGGCTAAGAAACATAAGACACCTAACACCCCTTCTAAAGATAGTGCAGCAGCTAATTCGACAGAAGTTGAAAACCCAGAGAAGACTTCAAAAGCTGGCAAAGACAAGACCCCCTCAAAAGACCGTAAAGGCACAACCCTTCCAGAAGACGGTACGGTGACAAATTCTACTGTTGACGGCAAGACAGCACCTGTCTCAGTTGAGCAAAATGGCAGCTCATTTTCAACACCAGCTAAGACCTCCAAAAAAAGTAAAACTAAGACTGCAGCGACCGATAGTAAGAGCACAGATTCTACTGAAGGTCACAATGCAGATACCCCTTTAAAGAAAAACAAAGAAACAGTCACACCAGCTGAAGAGAGTGCTAACACTAGCAACACAAAACGTAAAAAGTCAAAGACTCATAAAACCTCTTCTACAGACAATACAACTGAAGGTTCCCTAGAAGTTCAAAATACTGAGATCCAACTGAAAGGCGATGAACTCGTCAGTGCTCCCCGAGAGGAGAGTGAGACTCCATCCTCTGATCCTCCTGTGGAGAAGAAGAAGCACAAGAAGAGGAAAAAGGAGAAAGAAATTGCTGTCGAGGAGGTTGTTGTTGAGGAGCCAGCACCTCAAGAGGTCCCCTCAGAGCTAAAGAAAAAAAAGAAGAGAAAGAAGAATAAAGATGAAGCGGAAGAGAGGAGCGAGGAGCAAAGCCAACAGAGTGTTGCAGAAACAGAGCCACCCACTGCACTGGAGTCGCTGGTCACTGTGACCACTTTGGAACCCACGGTTGAGAAAAAGAAGAGTAAGTAGTAGTTCACTACCTCAGGTCCAGTTCTGTGGAGCCTAATGTCATATGTTTCTCAACTGTAACGCTCATCCCTCTCTAGGAGGATTCAAACTACTGAAGGCTTTAAGTGCTTTTAAACATTTGAAGCTATCGGTAAAGTATGAGTGAACGTATGAAGTATGTGTTATGTAAGCTAAACTCAACATTTTGTGCAGAAAAAAAGAAGGACAAAGACAAGGAGAGAGAACAGGAGGAAGTGACCTCGGTGCCGTCGACCCCGTCAGCTCCACCCGAGGAGGAGGCCGTTCCTAAAAAGGTAACCTGTTTTACCTATCAAAAGACGTGTGTGTACATAGATAGATAGATCGATATTTTATTGATTTCAATTCAGATTCAAGGTCCCAGCTGCTTAAGACACCATACACAACATACTGTACACTACAATGTAAACAGGATGATCAACAACAACAACAACAACAGCAAATCAACCAATCAACATGACTAATAAGACCAGTAAAATACTAAATACTAAGATAAAGATGCGCATGAATGTACTGAGGATTTGTACTGTGATCCAGTAAGGGGTGTGTGTCAAGTTGGTAGTGCAAATAAGTCCATGTGTACCAATGACATGTTTACTTTTTAATGTATTTATTTCTTTTTCTGATCATGCTCTGCTCTGTTGTTTTTCTTCACAGAAGAAAAAGAAGAAGTTACTGAGTAACCAGCCCGTCACAGATCTACCTGAGCAGCCCTGAGCCCCAGGACAGATACGCCCCAGGACAGGTACGCCAGAGGACGGGACGATGTCCAGCCGAGGCTGCCCCTTACTGATGGCCATCCGCTTTGGAGGGCACCTCTTTGGAGGCTCCGAGAGCCCTGAAGGAGCCTCGAGATGCCCATCCGTCCACACAGACTCTCTCTGAGAAAGGGAAAAAAAAAAAAGTTTTAAAGACAAAAAGCAGAAGGGATTCCCTTCTCGAAGAAAGAAGCAAAGAAGAAAGGAAGACATACTTGTACTGTCTTTATAGGTTTTTTTTTATCAAACCCTTTTTATATGTTTTAAAATATGTAGTTTTGTAAATCCAGTGTTATGTCTTTTTATTTTTGTGGCACCAATTAAGGATCATGCACAATCAGGGAAATACACCTGAAGTGAGATGTGGTGGTGAGAGCTGGAAAAGACAACTGACAGTCTAGCGCAGATTAGACTAGAACAGAATAGCTTACATCAGCCATGTGTTTATATTCACACTCTAGTAATGGTCAGCGTCCACATACTGTACATTGGGCTCTTCTCATTCGGCTTTTTATCTATCCTCCCTCCCTTCCTTCCTTGGTCCTGCAGCTCATTCCCACTGATCTATAAAGAACACTGGATAGACTATTGTTGCCACCCGTCATTCTTTATAGATCACTGGGAATTAGTCTGAGGATCGAGGTGTTGAAAGAGCCTGTTATGTTGTAAGGCAATGGTTTTAAAGAAAACAGGACTGTATATGGAAAAGAATTGTGACACAAACATTTTACTTTGTGAAAAGAGTGCCTGCTTGTTTGATAACTATCATTGTATGAAGTCAGAGTTTAAAATAATATTTTTACATGTTGTTTCTCAAGGTTTCAACAAGAACAGGATTTTAATAAACCTTTTGATAAAAAAAATAATCTCTTGTCGATATATCCTCCTTTTCGATAGGTGGCGCTGTTATGTCCTATGATGACAAGTGGGGCGACTAAAAAGAAATCCGAAGAAGTATGTCAAAACATTTGATGCGAAGTTTGATGCTGTCAAGCGATGTGTAACAATTTTAGTGCAGCTAACATGTTAAGCCGAATGTGTACAAAGTTAAATTTGTGGATGACAGCGTTATTATTTCCTTCTCTGATGATGGAGTTCTACTGATTTCTGTTTGCTACCAGTGCCATATATCTGGATCGAATGTCGGCTACTTTTTTGAATACCGTTGACGTTACTCGCAAGTAACGTTTATCTTACAATATCATCTGATAGCGAAACAGCATACTTGTAAACCAGCGACATTAAAATGTGGAGGTTGAAAACAGTGCAACATAAAGCCCGACTCCAAAACAGTGGGGTCGAGGAGTTCAAATTGAAGCGGCGAGAACAAGAGAAAGGTTAGTGACCAAGCCAACTGTTTACCCATTAGCCTACTTAGGGCCGAATAGCCTTGTTTCTGACGTCTCTGTAAAATCATCCTCTGACTCACAGCACTACGACAAGCCCGGAGAGACCGACAGCTCGTGAGCAAGCGGCTCCTGCTGCATGAGGATGAAGATGAGTGTGAGGAGGAAGGACCGATGGATACGCACACCACGCTCACTGGCGACCAGGTGATTTATGGATAGAGTGCTGCTCTTAGGACTAGGTTAGCCTACCACCCTTAAACTTATTCAAAGTCTTCAGCTGTGTGTGTTTGTGTGTATGAACATGGATGCACATTTAGATGGTCGAGCTGTTGCGTGGACTGCAGGGGGGAGGAGAGAAGAAGGCCTCCCAGTTCAGGGAGCTCAGGAGAGCACTCAAAGACACCAACCTCCAGCTTATCTTCATCCGGTAGCTACACACACACACACACACACACACACACACACACACACACACACACACACACACACACACACACACACACACACACACACACACAGAGCGAAATCCCTCAGTATTGTGAAAAGTCTGCCTTTCATCCATCCGGTGTCCACAAGCCCAAAGAACGTGTCAGATATCCAGGCGACCTTTTGATTTATAATTTCTGTGTGTGTTTGTATTCTGTCTGTGTAGACTGGAGAACAGCATGCGTGTGGTGGTGGGTCTGCTCTCTGGACTAGATGCTCAGTGTCGTGTGGAGGCAGGGAAATGTCTGCACACACTCTCCCACTCTCCGTACACTGAGGTCGGGATGGCCTGTCTGCTCACCACTCCCTACCTGCTCACCTACCTCTCTGGACAGAGTGCCAAGTTCACGGTGAGAGACTTGTCTGATAGCTCTGCTGTTCTCATCTGTACAATTGTTTGAGTCAATATATGCATGTAAAACAGTGGATAAATATTCTTTATTTTACCTACGTTGCCATAGCCTGTCTGCGCCATCCTACATACTTCCACTCAGTTATCATTTCCCTTCAGTATATCATCTGGGTCTGCTGTATATTCGCGGGTTTTCTCAAGACAAAAATGTGGAAGTCCAATCAACAAACAGACCAAAGCGTCTCAACCAAACGTTAGTGATTGATTATGGCAGATCTGAGTGGCTCTGGGCAGATCCAATAGTTTTAAACATCAACAGAGTACCCCGCTCAAGGAAGTTCATGCTTGGCAGACTCTGCAGACTCTGTACATTATGAATGTACTAGGAGAGTTTGGTAGGACCAGGCTAATGTTATACCTCACTTTCGATTCCTCTGTCTCTTCTGTTTCTGTTTGCTCTTTTTCTCCTCCTCGATCCTCTCCTCCACCAGGAGTTGTGTCTCTATACTCTGGGAAATCTGTGTCCTGAGAACGAGGTGATCAGAGACAAGCTGTTGGCACAAGGGATCATCCCGGCACTGGCTCAGTGTGTCCAGGTGAACCCCCCGTCGACATCTGTAGCCATCCGGCCGAACTGATGCAGTACACAGAGTACACACTGCACACAAACAGTTCTGGAATAGTACATTCAAATGTATATTATTACTCAGTCTATGGTATTAAAGTAACAATGGAATGCAATAGTCAAGTTGCATTGTTCCCCAACTTTCTCCCATTAATGGGACCCATATTTTAGATTCTGCTGTGTGTATGGATGTTATGATGTAAGTTCTCCATGTCTGAGGTAGTCTCTTTATCTCTCTCTCTCTCTCTCTCTCTCTCTCTCTCTCTCCCTCTCTCTCTGTCCATACAGAATCACAGTGGCACTCTGGCAGTGCTGGAAGCCGTTGCCTTCACGCTCTCTCAGCTTCTACAGGCCAAAGACGCTGAGCAGAAGATTGTACCGTAAGTTGGTTGTGATTGCAAATGATCCATAATGGTAAATAATATTCACACGCTCATTCCACGCATTCTGCTGTGATTGGTCCTCAGGTTGGTATTGACCTCTGGCCTGACCTCTTACCTTATGGCAGGGTTGAACTCTGATCCTGAGTATGGCATAGGGGCAGCCATTGAATGTGCCTGGTGTCTGCACTATCTGAGCTGCAGGTAAGGCCTTGAACACTGTGTTTGTGTGTGTTTGTGTGTGTGTGTGTGTGTGTATGTGTGTGTGTGTGTGTGTGTGTATGTGTCTGTCTGTCTGTCTGTGTCTATTTGTGTGTGTATGTTACCAGTGCATGATCAGCTATCACCTAAGATAGAATACCAATGTAAATTGAATGAATTATAGACAAAAACGTCCACAGAGGAGCTGGCTCTAATGTTGGTTAAATGTAGGTCTAATGCATTTAGAAAGTGAATCCTAAATGGGTATATTTTTAGGGCTGTTTCTTTTCCTTACTTCAGTGAGACGCACTCCTCCATGCTGGTGAATCAGGGTGCTCTATTACAATGCAGTTCCCTGCTGGTGACTCTAGGGAGAGCTGTGGCTCACGGAGAGTCTATGGAGGGTTTGGAGCTTGTAAGTGGTCCTTGTTTGTTTCTGTGTGCGTGCGTGTGTGCGTGTGTGCGTGCGCGCGTGTGTGTGTGTGCAAGTGTATAATTTTTGCTTTGTTCAACTTGAGGAGTGTGTGTGTGTCTGCATGCGTGCACAAGCTTGCTGGCTGAGCACACTAATGAATCTTTTGCTCTAAGCAATTACTCCAGCCGACACTTCAAATGCACTGATGTTGTTTTAACTTTGCATTATACTTTTAAATTGGTAGAGTGAATATTATGAATTCTTCTTTTTTAGCAAATTTAGCATAAACAGATGACTTTTTTGGTGTCCGTGTGTTTTGCATAATCATGCTTTTAAGTTTTTGCATGGAATTTGTAAATTCTCCTCCCCCCCCAGCTTATTTGGCCCCTGCTGCGTTGCCTGGGAAACCTGCTCGCCCGAGGTGATGCGTACGAGGAGGCAGGAGTGCGCGTCAGCGACTGTCGTCTCCTGTCGGCACTATGCGTGTTTGCCCAAAGCTTCCTGCACACACACCCAGCCCTGGCCAGAGAAGGCCTCTGGGTTCTCAACAACCTCACTGGTAAGGCCTTCCCTTTCGCTTCCTATTTTCCTTCATGTCTGAAAGCCGGCGCCCACCGGACACGGCGGTGGCGCGATGCGACAAGGAAAAAGTTAGAATTGTTTTTTTAACGGAGCAAAGCCCACTAGAAACGTCTGCCTACGCGGCAGCCGCACAGGGTTAGAAAACTGTTCTAAAATTATTTTGCGTGTCAAGCCCACACCGCTGAACGCCATGTCCGGTGGGGGCCAGCCTTGAGTCAGGGTCGGGTGGGTGGCTGTATAACTAGGACCACCTGGGGTTGGCTCAGGTGTCACATTTTGCCGAGTCATCATTTAACTTTTTACTCTTCAGTACCTATTCAGTAGTCTACTCGCCTGTTCTGCTCTGCAGTACATGTCTTATTGTCTCCTTGTTCCTCCTCTAGCGGACTCTGCGGTGTGGTGTTCTGCCGTGCTGTGCAGTGGTTTGGTTCCAGTGCTCATTCAGCTCATGCCCTTCTCACAGGGGATCAACAGCATGGTGAGGGAGCCTCGCATATTATGCACAGTTGCAATATGCAACGCACACGCTACTAGTGTTCTGTGAGTGGATTTAGGGAACATCAGATGCGTGTTATGCATACTGCATATTTCACTTCGCACACCGACAATGACACACATGCACTCTTAGACAAAGTTTCACAGCATGAGACAGGGAAATGCTCATCATCAACTGTAACCCAGCTTCATTTTGAGCCATTTTGTTCAGCATAGTCCATGAGCTGAGGGAGACATGTTACTTCCTCTCCCTGTCCTGCGCAGGTGCTGAGGACTCTGGGTAATGTGGCACATAAGCGGACTGCGTTCTGCCTGCAGCTGGTACAGGCAGGGCTGCTCCCCGCCCTTTGTGCCACACTCAAGATGGCGGAGGCGGAGGTTGTGACCTTGACCTTGGAGGTTCTCCATATGCTGGTGGCCAGCAGTCCACGGGTAGGTCAGACAGCCAATCAGCATCCAGTTCTGCATTGGTCATCATCCAAACCGGAGCGAACAGGACACAATTTGAATTTAGTTTAACAACTGAAGGGGGTAGAGGAGCGCTTCCTGGACTCTAAAGTTTGGTAAAGTTAGAGGTGCTCTTTGTCAAAAACCAAAGACACTCCAAGGCACTCTCATTTGAAAGAGTTTTAAACTTTTTTATTATTATGTCTTGGTCTTCTAAACCTTCTAAAAACTCCAATGTGTTTCGGCTACGTGCCTTCTTCTGGGAGTTACAGACTTTAAGGAAAGACTTTAACTGCCCGGTTTGTCCTTCTTTGATGAGGTTTTCATTTCTGGGGTTGGGTTAGGTGGCAGAGGAGTTTATCCAGCTGAAGGGTGTGTCAGTGCTGGAAATGATGTTGTTCAACAGTGAAGAGTCCCTCCGTCTGCGAGCAGCCTGCATCATAGATCAGCTGCCTCAGCCAGTGGTAGGTACACACACACACACACACACACACACACACACACACACACACACACACACACATATATACACACACACACACACATAAACACACAATATCCTTGATGTAGGCACACTCACTGTGTGTGTGTGTGTGTGTGTGTGTGTGTGTGTGTGTGTGTGTGTGTGTGTGTGTGTGTGTGTAGCACACAAAGACCCTCTATCATACTGTCATGCACATGCTAAGAGACTGTGTGCAGTTTGAATGCTATTAAGAATTATAAGAGAAAAAGAGAGAGAGTGAATTATAAGAGAAAAAGAGAGAGTGGCCAAGTACAGCCATTTTACTATATCCTTTTCTCTTGTTTCCAAGGTGGATGGGTAGGATATTCAAAAGCATCCACAATGTCCCAGTAAAAACATCTTCCTGCATTCATCTTCATCGAAAAACTCAACCCAATGAGTAATGTTTACATGGTAAATTATATAATATTTATCACATTACATGATGTGCTTTTTAAACATTTCAATAATGATATTCTCTCTGGTGTATAAATTATTATTTATCAATGATCATGAACTTGTTAAAGGAACATCCACAACCACAATCCACAAATGAATGCATTTTAGAGGACAAACTGCTTTACATTTTGGTAATGTTTTAATAATAATAATAAAATAAAATAAAATGACTTATTGTAGCTGTTGTGCTTTTTCATGCCTACTGATGCTAACATTGAACTGGCAGCTAAAGAAAATTATCTATAAACTGAATGGAAATTATATTGAAATCTCTCTTTGTTTTGTAATAAACAGATAAAGAACATTATTGTGTCCGGTGGAGATTTATACTTTTGTGAAGCAACTTATGAATGGTCTGCCTACTGTAAGATTGGGGGTCATAAATGATTTACTACCATAAGTGCCATAAATTCATTTAGCTCGTATGAATGACACCTCATAAGTTCAATAAAGCATCTTCACTTGATCCCATGGTGAACAGAACAGAGGAAAACAAAAGCAGAAACTTCACAAATTGATTGAATAGTAGTATCTAGAATGTCTATTTTCACCTTGCTGCTCAGAAGCCATGTTCTGTCACTGCAATTTAGGAAATTCATTCAAGCTGTTTGGGTTAGGGTTAGGTGAGGCAGCGCTGCCATGAAGTCGACTGTTAAAAAGACCGGCAAGCGTAAATTTGCAACTCTCAGAAAACTACAATTCCACATCAAAAATGTACATTCCAAGAAAAATAGAGACCAATGACTGTATTATTTATTAATCAAGGATCCTTGCCAATACCATGCAGCACTGATTACACACACTCCCAGGATAGCTGTGAAGTTAAGGGAACACCTGGTCGTTCCCTCATCGTCTGCTTGGTTCAAAAGCATGATTTAACTTGTGTGAGATGCTGCAGAACATGGAATTGAAATGGGGTTATAAATCATATATATATCCAGTGGGCCTTGTCTGTTATTTTTAGTTAGTTTGTTTGTTTGTTTGTTTTTAATGCATATTATATGGAGGTGGTGTTTTAACGAAGGGGCTAAGGCAGGGGTAGGCAACCTGTGGCCCTTTAGCTCCTCTCTAGTGGCTCCCTGGCTGTGTTTAAAGCGTCGATGACGTAAAAGTTAAGCGACACCTAGCATCCACACCGCTAGCCGTCAGTTCATTGATAGACCGGTCCGTGAGAGTAGCACCATGGCCGATAAGGCACAAATACAAGAGGCCATCAAAGCGCAAGGAGAGGTCGTCAGGAAACTGAAGGCGGAAAAAGTCAGCAAGGAACAGGTCAGTGTCTTTTCAGACATGTACACAACATATCTGAGTCCTTTTGCACGGGTTTGTTGAATGGTGTTGGCAGTGACGTTAGTTAGCTAATCGTCACTGCCTAGCCAGCCAGTTAAAGCATGGTTTGTGCTTGTGCGTTTGTAGCATGTCGAAACAGTCAGCATGGAAGCCGACGCTCTTATAAATGATTTCCCGTTATGCTGTTGAAGTTACACCCCCGCTGAAGTGGACAAATCGGTGTTGAGCAGTAGAGAAAATGAAATGTTCACTTTTACGCATGGCTAATGTTAGCTGGTCAGCGGCTAGAAGGCTAATTTTCGTGCCTGGGTAGTGTTACACAAGTATACATTTTGTTGAATGCACTGAAGGTTTGCCTTTAAAGTGCGTCCGTTACCAATCACTGATTTCGAGTAATATACAAAAACAGAAATTCTCGAGAAATTATGAAACGACCCTCCAACACATCTATATCATCTTTAGCCAATCAGTGTCTGTCTGATGCAATCTTGCTATGCTAGCCAGCTCGCTGGCTGTGGTCTGTGTATAGTACAGTAGCCTACACTAGTATGACAGCTGTCAAGTCAGAAATTGAAGTAATTGATTCTGAAAAAATATATTGTCTTCCATTTGCACAGAGTGTCCAAACAAACACGTGTAACATATCTTAACAAGATCTTAGGGGTTAATTTGTTGGCTGTTTTTCAGTCATACTAGTCTAATGTTATGTTTTGGTTCCCAACGTCGGTTAGGCATATTATGCTCCCTAACATAATTAGAGAAGTTTGGCGACTCTTTTGCCTTGTTTTGTCTTTCTTGTTGCATTTTAATAAAGTGCAGATACTATGTTGGAACATGTTCTTGCTAGTGTGTGCCAGGTCCAAGCAGTGGTGCAAATTGATGTGTGCTGTAATGCACCATAATTTGGGTTTGATAAGTGTGTGCTGCTAAAGTGAGTTAACCCCTTGTGTCAAGTGTCATCATGTGGCTGCCTTGGCCTGCCACACGTTGAAATCCGGCTGATTTTTGACCCAGGCTTCCTCTCATGTTTTGCCTCCATGTCGCTGTGATGCCACCCCCCTATAGCGATAGGGTTGCTGATCACTTTTCTCCTGTTCTTACTGCCCGTTGCTACGGATACTCCATCATCACCTCAACTTCCCTGGCTCTTGGATGTGATGGCAATTCTGTTGCATCCCTGAACCGCTGCACCACCTGATCTTTTGGAATGACCTGCCACCTGTCTTCAACGTGGACCTCCATGGTGCTCCGTGATATGTGAACTCAACGTGGGACTATTTTGTCTGCCGTCACACTGATGGCGTGCCAATGAACTGAACTGAACTGAACTGAACTTGCCAATTGTTCTTGTCTCTGATTTTTGCACTCCTGGTTTTGTGTTTATGTTTTTTTTTATCATCATGATGGCTGCGTTTGGATTGACTTACGCGCGTTTGTGTGCTGGTCTGAACCCTGCACGTGTGTGTGATGGACTTATTGGTCGCCGCACTGGACTGTTGATGCACTTGACCCGGTCTCTCTCTGGGATGACCATTTCACAGGTAAGCTGTTATCTAGACACTAGATAGAGACACACACACACACACACACACCACACTAAGCACGTTGTCAGACGTGGTCAGAGAATGGCTATTAACTTAAAATGATGGGGTCACATAACGAACCAGTAGCTCATCTTGAAGTAAGGCTATTTAATTGATGTTCGATTTGTTTCTGCTGTGCGTCTCTGTGACCATCTCACGTGTGTGTTTGTGCTCTGCAGATTGATGAAGAAGTGGCCAAGCTCCTGCAGCTGAAAGCACAGATAGGTGGAGATGAGGGGAAACACGTGTTCGTTCTCAAGACCCCTAAGGTGAGCATGGAAAACCATAGTGTGTGTGTGTGTGTGTGTGTGTGTGTGTGTGTTGTAGTCAGGGGTGTGCAGATTGCTGGTCTCTCTAAGCCAAGAGCAAAGGCTCTAGCAAAATTCTGCTCAATTTCTGTGATAATTGTCAGTCACCACATATGGAGAAGGTGCTGTTTATTGTACCCATGAACTGAGACCAGAGGCATAGGCTCCTGGGTTTACAATGCTGGTATGTACGATTGTTTGTGTTCAATGAAATCTATTGTAAAACGTGAACACAAATAAAGGCATTAAAATGTGTCATTATGTCATTAGTCTGTATCAATGATGTTCTCCTCAAGTATTCACCAATCTAACTGTGTGTGTGTGTGTGTGTGTGTGTGTGTGTCTGTGTGTGTGTGTGTACGTATGGCGCTCTGCAGGGTACCAGAGACTACAACCCAAAGCAGATGGCCATCAGGGAGAAGGTGTTCAACACGATTATCAGCTGCTTCAAGCGCCATGGTGCTGAGACCATCGACACGCCGGTCTTTGAACTCAAGGTAGGAAGGAGGCACGCAAGGCCCATTTAGAAAAGCCTTCACATATGCAGCTCTGCATGAACTACTACTACTGATGATGACAACCTGACAAACAGGAGCATGTTAATCGAAGATGACAAATAACTATGTCTGCCTACCGTAATTTCCCAAGTATTAGCTGCGGCTTATACATTAATTTTGCTAAATTTCTTTAGCTATGAGGTTAATATACAGGGGCAATTAATATGGTATCAATAATATGATTTTGTTTCTTTTAACTTGCATGAAACGCTGTCCCGCAGCTTATAAACAGTGCAGCTATACACAGGACATTACTGTAGTAGCTTTGAGCGTGTAGCTGTACATATATACTATGCTGATATTTGGTGGTTGTGTTTGTTTGTTTTTAAAGGAAACGCTTACAGGGAAATATGGTGAAGACTCCAAACTCATCTATGACCTGAAAGATCAAGGAGGGGAACTGCTATCTCTCAGATATGACCTCACTGTATCCTTGGAAACTGGTGCTATACAAATTGAATATTGTAGTTTTGTTGATGTAGCCCTTTGTATTTACAACATCTGTGGGGTCATGCAGTGATGGTGCCAACTAATGTTAAAAGTGAAATGTGTGTTTCTTCTTCTGTAGCTGTCTAACTGGCTACTTTTGTTATGTTTTAGTCACTGATGAGTGCACAGCTGAATCGAATCAGACAAATACCCACACATTTTGAGTTGATTTTGATTTTGATTTTGTCGTGTCCACTTGGCTCATAGCGAGCATGACATGAACGGGGGAGACCACACCAAAGTATATTTAAACAAAAGTATATTTATTAACTAAGATATTTACAATGTCAGTATGTGGAAGGCAAAAGCAAAATGTAGTGTAGATCAACATGTGGATATGTAGTGTAGAAAGGTAAATAGCAAAGTTGCAATCAGCTCCGCCTAGAGCGAGTTTGTGCGTGCTGTGCCAGAGAGAGAACCAAGTGGAGAACGCTGCCTTATACAGTATCAGAGCTCTGATTAGAACTCCAATTAGTCCAGTAGGACCTCCACAGCTCCCCCTACAGGAAGACAGGAACAGAACAGGTTGTACAACCACAGCCAGCAAAGGGAGAAAGAGGCGAACCCAGCACAGTAGAGCTGGGGCGTCACAAGTTGCACACACACACACACACACACACACACCAGCCTGACTGTCCATCCACTGGTTGCTGTGTCCTTGACCATGTGCTTCAGGTGCCCTTTGCCCGTTACCTGGCCATGAACAAAATCACCAACATCAAGCGTTATCATATTGCCAAGGTTTATCGCCGTGACAACCCAGCCATGACCCGTGGACGCTATCGCGAGTTCTACCAATGCGTGAGTCTTTCCCTCACACATAGGCTGTGTCCGAAACGGGCTAAAATGCTGCCTTCTAAGATATCTTACAGGGGAGGGAGGCATCGTGTCACGTCCGAAACAAAAACGCTGCCTTCTAAGATACCTTCGTTTTGCCCAGTTTTGAAGGCAGCATAGATGTATCCTTCATGCTGCCTTCAACGTCCAAAAGTTCTATTTAACTATGATGTCAGTGAACGGTAAAATGCTTCCATTCACCTCTTTGTATTTAGCTTGCAAAAATCACGATAGGTCTGTTTACACGTCTAAGCATGTTTATACTTCAAATTTCGACTTCTCTCCTCCACAACACCATCCCCGGGGTCTTATCAAGTGAACCACGTTGGCTGGTCAGGTTTTTAAAGCATTTCCAGAAATTGTCCGGTCATTACATATCAGTGGCAACTAGAAAGCATTTCCCGGTGGGAAAGTGCGAAGTGTGCTTGCTCCGAAGCGCCGCGAGAGCGCCCCGGCAGGATACGCGACAGCTCGCCCTCAGGTCAAAGCGCCAAAGTTTGGCCAAGACGCGAAGCTGCTTCGAGTTTGGCGACGTTGCCCTCGATTGCCGAATTCTTACACTGACCTGACGAGTTGCCTAGGTTTATCAGTGGTATGTCCCAGAGCACCTCCAATGTAAAAATGTAGATGTCATCCCAAAGACGTAAAGACATATGAGCCAAAATGCATTTTTGCTAATTGCGGCGCCCCCTAGTGGCCAAATTACAACACATTTACTGAGGCTACTTTGGATGGTGTCCAAAATCATCCCGCCAAATATGGTCTCGATACCTCACAGCATTTCCGAGATTTGACCTCACTTCCTGTTTGGACGCTTCACCATCGAATTTGATTGGCTGTCACGGGCGAACGCTTTGATGTATGAAAATGAAATGTACACCTCTAAGGTCTGTAGACCTTGTGTTGAATTAAGTATGAGTTGTTCACGTGTAGCTAGCATGAAACACGTAACCACTGAAGGAAGGAGGGAGCCTAAGAAACTAGGCATGTTTCTAGAACAAATACGAGTAATGTTAGGAGTATAGCTATCCTGTTATGCGGGAACATCCGCAGTTTACTCACTGTTGAATAAGTTGCAATGTGTTATAGCAACTCTTTCAAACAGAAACGTCAGTCCGTTACATCTGCCTCTTGTCCACAAACTGCATGTCGCTGAGTTGACTAGCAACGAAGACTTTCACATAAACACACACACACACACACACACACACACACACACACACACACACACACTGCATGTTGCACAGTTCACCCACATCTACCCACAATTCTTTGATTTATAATTAACCCCAGCATTAAAAAACTGCAATGTGTCAAATCTTATTATACAACAATTGGGTTCTATGAAGCTGTTTCTTTGTTTCTGATTGGCCGAGAGACGTTCCATGAGTTGAAATATCCCACGATAATCCACTCTGACTTTTCACAGCTAATAATAAATCACTCCGCGATACAATGTCAAATTGTCAAGTGTAAAACGAACTGTCACGTTGCATCCAAGCTGAAATACAGACACTCAGAACATAGAATATGACGGAGGTGGATATTAGCTAGTTGGATGGCAAGTAGGCTAAGTAAAATAGTGATGTTTCAAAGCTAAAAGCATGTCCTAACCAGACGCAATGCGAGCTAACGTTTATTAGGCTACATTCTGCATTGCTTGACAACGGGAGAGATAGAACTAACGACTGGCTTTTGGCCATAGCAACGTGCTTTTAGAACTAATGACTGGCCTTTGGCCATAGCAACCATCCATTTAGAACTAGTAACGGCAGTTTGTCCTGCAAGTAATAGAACTTTGTGGCGGAGAGAAGTTAGTTCTACAAACAAGACAGTTTTAGCGATTTACATTATAATGGGAAATTAGCGCAAAAAACAAGTGGTAGAATTGTTGTATAAAAGCAATATAGCACTTGTGATCGTGGGTTGTTGCTGGATATTTACACGGGTGTTGTTGCCTGCGCCACTCGGCCTCCGGCCTCGAGGCTACGGCCGAACAACACCCGTGGGAATATCTAGCAACAACCCACTCCCACTCGTGCTATATTGCTTAAATATGTATACTGTATGTACAGTGCCTATAGAAAGTCATCATACCCTTTTGAAATAGTTACTTTTTTTGTCTTACAGCCTGAAATCAAAACCCATTTTAAAAAAAATCTTTTCCAGTTTTATTAACAAATTTAGCTGTACAACATCAAAATAATGAAAAAAAAGTAAACAGTTCTGAAAATTAATAAAAAATGAAAAACTAGAATAACAAGGTTGGAAAAGTCATCATACCCCTGACTTAATACTTTGTAAAGCTTCCTTTTGCTTTCATTACAGCCATCAATCTGTTTGGATATGTCTGTATTATAGCTTTGCACACCTAGATAGGGGAATATTTGCCCAATTTTCCGTACAGAAATGTTAAAATTTAGTCAAATTCTGTAGGGAATGGCGATAGACTGCTCTCTTCAAGTCAATCCACAGATTTTCTATAGGATTTAAGTCAGGGCTCTGACTTTGCCACTCAAGGATATTCACCATCCTATCTTTAAGCCACTGCTTTGTTCTTTTGGCAGTATGTTTAAGATTATTGTCGTGTTTGAAGGCGAATGACCTCCCCATCCTCAGCTGTCTAGGAGAGGGACGCAGGTTTTCCTTAAGAATGTGGGTGTACTTGGCAGCATCCATTTTCCCTTCTATCCTGACCAATTGCCCAGTTCCTGCTGAAAAGAAACATCCCCACAACATAATGTTGCCCCCACCATGCTTCACACTAGGTATGGTGTGTTTTGGGAGGTGTACTGTGTTGGTTTTCGCCAAACATTGCGCTTGGAGTTCAGTGCAAAAACACATCTGGAATATTCTGCTACCATGTGGAAAAAGCTTATATGGTCAGATGAGACTAAGATCGAACTTTTTGGAGACTAAGATTGAAGTTTTTGGACTGAGCTCCAGGCGCTAACCAAACACAGTATACACACCCAAACACATCCAAAACACACCATACCTACTTTGAAGCATGGTGGGGGCAACATTATGTTTTGGGGATGTTTCTCTTCAGCGGGGACTGGGCAATTGGTCAGGATAGAAGGGAAAATGGATGCTGCCAAGTACACCAAAATTCTTGAGGAAAACCTGCGTCCCTCTCCTAAACAGCTGAGGATGGGGAGGTCATTCGCCTTCAAACACGACAATAATCTTAAACATACTGCCAAAAGAACAAAGCAGTGGCTTAAGGATAGGATGGTGAATATCCTTGAGTGGCAAAGTCAGAGCCCTGACTTAAATCCTATAGAAAATATGTGGATTGACTTGAAGAGAGCAGTCCATCGCCATTCCCTACAGAATTTGACTAAATTGTAACATTTCTATACGGAAAATTGGGCAAATATTCCCCTATCTAGGTGTGCAAAGCTATAATACAGACATATCCAAACAGATTGATGGCTGTAATGAAAGCAAAAGGAAGCTTTACAAAGTATTAAGTCAGGGGTATGATGACTTTTCCAACCCTGTTATTCTAGTTTTTCATTTTTTATTAATTTTCAGAATTGTTGAGTTTTTTTTTCATTATTTTGATGTTGTACAGCTACATTTGTAAATAAAACTGGAAAAGATTTTTTTTAAAATGGGTTTTGATTTCAGGCTGTAAGACAAAAAAGGTAACTATTTCAAAAGGGTATGATAACTTTCTATAGGCACTGTATATACTGTATGGGCAATTCCATGCAAAACTGTCAAGTCCATAACCCCACACAGCATCATACTATGATGTGGATGATGATTTCTTAAAAGCTTACCATTTCGCTCTTCTTGTTTGTACAACATATTCGATGACATTGTTAACATAATCATTTGCATTATATAAATATAACCCCCTTTTCCACGTCTCAACATATACTGGAGTCACATTCTTAAACATAAACAGGATCCTAGGTTCTCAATTTGCTGGACTCACTGTCTACCATAAAGTTAAAGAATAGTAATAACAGAAGAAAAGGTAAGAAGATGTTGATAGCGTGATTAACTAGTGTGGTGCCTCCACTGAAGAATTTCTATACCACTGCACTGATGGAAATATGTAAATCCTCAGAAATGTCAAGTGACTACAGTTACTTCTACCTGCTTTGATATATCATTTCATAAAAACAATTTTGGCCATAATAATTATATTGCAATAATATCAATTAAAGTTTTCTTTGTAGCACAAACAACAATAGGCTACAGTTTACATTACTTAAGGGCGTAATGTTAACAACTTCGTTAACATTAAGTTTGTTTGTTCTGTACTTTGCATGACACAGCAACCATTTACTTCCTGTATCATGGTTGCGGTGTCATGCAAAGTGCGCTGTGCCATGCCGCCATCTAGTGGTTAAGGAATATTTCACACCCATTATTATGATAAAAGCTGCGTGGTTGAAAATTGGCACAAAGTCGTTTGGGTGATCCATGTGATAAATTGTGTTTTGCTTTCCATACTTCGTTACTTTATGAATGGTGGTGTATTATTAAGGTATCATTTTGAATGTCATTACTCTGACATTCAAGAAATAACGGCTGCCATTTTTCGTGACCCAGGGTCAATGGGGAATTGCATTGAACATGGGTCACGGATGTAATGTTTTTGTTCTCCACTAAGTTTCTCCACGTTGCGTCGATAAAATTTCGAAATTCTTGCTCTATTATGTCGGACAAAAATGTAGGTTATTATCAAAGTGAAATGGTTACTGTCATATGTCAGCAGCGTTTGTTTCAGCACATCGATCGGAATCAATGGGAGTCAATGGGGAACCGTAATACTTTTAATAGCGGCGTACAAGGAAGCTTAGTGCAGGATGACGTGACGGCGGTTTTTCAAGTGTTACTTGCCCTCACGGACTTTGTACCTTTCCTCAAACGACCCGTGTTAGTGACGCTAACGTCGCTACAGTTTCACAGCACATATTCACAGCAGAATGAACGTATTGGTCCGTCCATTCATCTTTAAAAGTTCGTTTTTTTCTAATTGTTGAGCAAGCCATTTTCTCTCATCTCCTCTCTCTCCC
The DNA here is from genome assembly GCF_963854185.1 of Sardina pilchardus. Classification (NCBI taxonomy): domain Eukaryota; kingdom Metazoa; phylum Chordata; class Actinopteri; order Clupeiformes; family Clupeidae; genus Sardina; species Sardina pilchardus. The sequence continues at coordinate 8,830,445 of NC_085014.1, read as the reverse complement.
GCTAGGCCTATTCTCTGTTGCTGAAAGGTAAACAATCGAGTTGATTGGCTTGGCTACGGACGATGCTCTTTGATGATATTAGGCTGACAATTAGGCTGGGTCCGGACAGAACCATCACTGTGTCCGGACCCGGACCGTGGTCCTCCATTTGGTGATGCCTAGGCTACTCTTTGGGGTGGCCTGACCAGCGATCACGCAGTCCACCACTGCAGTTTACATGGAACAGTACTGCCTAGCCTACCACACAAGTACCTGCCATACACAGCTTACTTTCTCCCTCTTTTGGTGAGCCATACCCTGACGGTGTCAATGACAATCAATCAGGAGGAGTAGTTATTGAAAATAATCACGCTGACGGTGTCAATGACAATCAATCAGGAAGAGTAGTTATTGAAAATAATCACACTTTAGACATGACCAGCCTACTTCAACTTGGCAGCAGCTAGCAACAGGGGGATTCATGGGTGGCACATAGACCATAGCTAGCATGAGTGCAAATATTTTTAGATCTTCTGAATAAGTTTACTGTACTTATTCAAACGACATCAGCACCACTGTCACTGGATATAAAGCAAACGTTGACTTTCACTCGGTGCTTCACTGACGGTAAAAAAGTGTCATAATATTATCTATGCACTGCCTGATGTAGACTGACTAGCTTGACAGCAATTGCTAGCTCGATGAGTTGCGAAACGACATCAGCAACATGTACCTCTCGTTCCATATTAAATTTACAGTTAACATAGTTTGGCTTCTTGGACCATGCAGTTAATTACCTTTCACTGCCTTCACGTCTGCCAGGCTCCAAACTGTCTTTGTTACTGAGGGCTAAAGGACTGTATGGAAATGAGGTTTTGTGTTGCTTGGGTGGCGTCAGTTAAAACACCGGTTGAAGCAGTCGTTTCTTTATTTTCTCTTCAAACAGGTTCCACACAACAGTGTGGATGAACTTATACATATAGGAATGTGTGGTCTGTAAAGAACCAAATAAAATGCTATTAGTAATATGATTACCAAATAAAGTGTATCTCTATCTCTCTATGAGCACAACTTGTCTTAATTACACACGTAACATAAACAGCATTCAATCATCCCCTGAATGCTAAATCTCCGTTTAGCATGCTAATCACTTGCATTATATTAACGTAAACGACACATCCCACCTACAATACACATAACCAAACATTACTTTTACTTACTTTGTTGTCATGGACGCACACAACTTCAACTTACAGGTAGTAGACTCACTCTGTATTAATCTCTATAAAGCTAACGTCATGACTGCAACTCTCTGGTAATAGGGAGGGAAACTAATCTCATCGCCACCTGGTGGTTGCGTTCCTAGAGGCTAGCGGGAGGGGATGGGATTTTCTTTTAGAAAAAATACATCTCGGCCCACGATCGGAAGTTAGTTAAATGCCTTCAATATGCTATCCATGTAGGTCAGCTCTATTGCTTCTAGTGGTCATACTTTATTTTTTAGGATCAGTTTAATTGTTTTGAGTTTGTTTGTAACATGGTGATAACGAACTACAGTACTAGCTACAGTAGCATTTGACGTCACCAGTTTGGGCGCTTCATCTCCAACTGATCAAAACGGCAATTTGCTGAACTGGCTTTACATATTTTTGTAATAACAGAGAGCGATGTAAACCGCGTGGTAATTACCTTTATGTTGGGACAACTTGTGTTGTGCTCCTACCCACACAAGACCTGGCAGTAAGTCTGATTGTCTACTAACTAACCAACTAGCTAACAGGCTAATAAACAAACGATGCTAGGCGAGTAACGTCGTGGAAGGGTGTCACGTCACTTGAAGTTGTAGTCCATTTATGAAATGAAACGAGCAATTACGGTTTTTTTTATTAAGGCGAAATAGGGTCTGATATTTTCACAGTTAGTAGATTATTACAGTATGAAGACTGAAAAATATTTTTGGTGGATAAGATCGCTGGAATAGCTGCGTAGTATTTTTTTGAAAAGTCGGTCTATGGGACTTAACATTGGAGCTGCTCTTCGATAGGAACGCAACCACTTGGGGCGCTGGTTTTCACTTTCCCTCCCTTATAGGGCAAAGATCATAGAGCGCTACGCGCAAGATGGATCAGTTACGTCAAACAATGAAGTACGCTCTAAGTTCGACAGGGCGCCATTTTAGTAAGCTCAGCGCAACATTTCAGACAGAGTTCCAATCATATAAACCCACCTAAACAGCTGTTTTTGCCGTTGCCAGCTGTTTTTTTTTTTTTTTTTTTAGCCTAAGCCTACTCGGTAATGAGCTTCAAGATCTGGCCGTGTGAAAGTTATTATTTTTCACCATTCCAATGAATAAGGATATAGGCTATTTAGGCATTTATTTAATCCGATAATATAGCCTTATTGCGCTGGTGAATAAATCACATCAATTCCCACTGGGAGATACTGTTAAGCTAGCTAGCAGGCAAACTAACTTAGCAACGTTATTATCATTTCTTTTCTTTTTTTTCTACCCTTACTCTAATGAAAGTCCAGATTGTTTGCTGCTGCTCTTTTCCCCATGGACAGCTTCGCCCATAAACAATTTCCCCCGTAAACAGTTTAGTTTCCTTCACCCAAGCTGTCAGCTGTTCCATAACGTTACTTTCACTAGATGGCGATTTCAGAGATTTGGATTCTGTGAGGCTAGTTCTTTCCAGTAATCTCCAAAGTCTCAGGAGAGTTGAACAACGACAGGTAGGCTACAGACTTCTTTATTAACATGAAGCAGCTCATATCGTTAAACACGCCGCCTCCAGTGTGAAAGCTTGTTGTGCAGTGTGAAGTGTTTAGCTTGGTCCATGTAGCCATGGTCGTTTGCAAGAAGCCATAGAAGACCGATACGGTTGCATGTTTTTTATTGCACCTAATATCTTTCGTTGTCAACTGACCTGAGCGAATAGGTTCATTGTAGCCCATATTCTGTCTTATTTCTCTCAACTGCAACATTGACAGACAATTGTAGCCTATAGCCACGAGCTATTAGCCTAGTGTATTAAACTTGGTCTAACGGTATCCGTCTTTTTCATAATTGGCTGCTGTGCTGTGTCGTTCATAGTAAATGTGAGCGCAAAGTGTCGTGGCCAGAGCCATAGAGAGCTGGTCGTGGCCACATAGGCTACAGTTGGGACATAAAATAGTTTGACAAAGTTAAGGCATGTTTAGTATGGCAGTTCTATCCGGCTGTATGATGATAGTCTATCAGACTGTTTATTTAAGGATTTCCGATGTTGTGGTCGAAAGCGGCACCTCGTGGTTGTTACACTAGGCCTACATTTAATAGTTCACTTGGTGAAAGGGTGAACATTTATAATGTATGTGTGCTTCTAATGGACAAATTAGTTATGGAGCTGTTAGCTGCTAAATTTGTTATGTTGCCAGCAATAGCCTACCGCTATTGAACGTATGCTGAATGGATGTTGCAGCCTAGCCTAATTTATACCCTCGGAAATATTATATATCGTATTTATGCAATATATTTAACGAGTCTAGACATGGTGTTGTCTGACCGGTTTCTCGTAATTGGAACAAATAGCTTTACAGAATAAATATTGTTCATATTTTAGGGTCAGCGCCATAGGATTCCCACTGTGGCCAGCGTCTGTGACGACACCTGAGCTTACTAAAATGGCGCCCATGGAGCTAGAACAATGGTTAGAACGTACTTCAACATATTCCATGTATTATCCGGCCACTGATCTATCTTGCGCGTAGCGCTCTATGATCTTTGGTAATAGCCTACTACTAACCAAAGATCATAGAACGCTACGTCTGATAAAACTAAACATGAGACTGCACGAGGGAGCGTCGCTAGGCAACCACACCTCAACAAAATAAGAGTCTTTCATACAGTCTTCATAACAGCAGTTGCAATTCAGTATTAAAACAGCCTTGGTAAAGTTAAAACCAACTATTTGAACTGCAGTTAGTTTAGCCTACCCTCATAACTAGACCTCTCAAATTCCGAAATTTGAAGTCTAAATATACATTCTAATTAAAAATCCTCGTTGCCTCACGCACACCACAGACCTATGCCACAGACAGGGCGACCGCTCTACTTCCGGTATTTCGCCGGCTTCGAGTGATTTACCCAGAATGCTCAGGTCAATACAAATCATCCAAAACACACCGTCAGTATGAAACATCGTGTGATTGTCGAGTATATATACCAAATGAACACACTCAACACCTAACAGCGCATAAGTCCGTACTTGCCCCTCGGGGTCATGGCATTGCTAAGATATAAACAGTCTCAGGATGAGACACTCCGTTGTGGACCACCCTAGAACTACACCTACATTGCACCGATGCGGACCATCTCAGCCATCCAATGAATGAATGACAAGTGCAGGTCTTCCATTAGACCATGAGGAAAGTATGAAATTACATGGCAGAACCACATAGTGCTGTGATAATTGCACCAATAACTTTTACAAGAATATCCTTGATTTGATTTTTTTTTTTTTAAACATCAACATTGTATCTTAAATCACTCTGAAATGTCATTTCTGCATGACCTAAGCAATTTAAGATGAGCTATTCCGAATAATAGTATACATTCACCAACACACACGTTTTTGCTAATTATAGAGCCATCGACAGACCAAATAACACCAAATTTATTGAGGGTGCTTTGGATGGGGTCTCATGTCATCCCACCAAATATGGCTTTCATACGTCACAGAATTTCCAAGATAGGCCCACTTCCTGTTTGGCGGCTTCGCTCGCTGAATTTAATTGGTTATCACAGGCGAACGCTTGGACGTATGAAGGCGAAATCAAGGCGGTTGATCCGCCTTTGTCTGTAGATCATGTGTGCCAAGTTTCATGACGATCGGATAAACTATGCGGCCAGGGTAGCTTTACTTTGACTTTGGACAAAATTCAAAATGGCGGAAAATCCATCATGGCGGAAATTGACATCATATGGTGCGTTGGAATCGGCTGAGTCAGAGGATTCCAATGGTATAAGTTTTATCAAAATCGGCCATACGGATCAAAAGTTACGGGCATGAACGTGTTTTCCATCTTTGACCAGTTGGTGGCGCTAGAGCGTGAGAGTGGCGAGCATGAAACCTGGTGGTGTCAATCAGGGTAGTCTCCTCTATCAGCATACCAAATTCCATGACTTTATGTCTTACGGTTTGGGCTACAGGTGGAAAAATGTGTGGGCATCAGCGCTCAAAAGTCGCTTTTCCATTCATTCCTATGGGGAAAAAATCGACCGGAAAAACTGGAATAACGGGAGAACGACAAGGCGTATCGAAAAGCTTTATACAAGCCACCATCCTCGCATCAGGACGCACGCGTGAGAAGTGGAACGGCGTCTCTAGCTCCAAATCCCTAGGACAAGATAGGGAGACAAAAATGTTCCGCAAGATAAACTAGAATGCATTTCCCGGTGGGAAGTGCGAAGTGTGCTTGCTCAGACGCGCCGCGACAGCGCCCGGCAGGAGACGCGACCGCTCGTCCTCAGGTCAAAGCGCCAAAGTTTGGCCAAGACACGAAGCTGCTTCGAGTTTGGCGGCGTTGCCCTCGATTGCCGAATTCTTACACTGACGTGAAGGGTTGCCTAGGTTCATCAGTGGTATGTCCCAGAGCACCTCCAATGTAAAAATGTGGATGTCATCCCAAAGACATAAAGAGATACCGTATGAGACAAAATGCATTTGTGCTAATTGCGACGCCCCCTAGTGGCCAAATTGCACCAAATTTACTGAGGTTACTTTGGATGGTGTCCAAAATCATCCCACCAAATATGGTCTTGACACCTCAAAGCGTTTCCGAGATTTGACCTCACTTCCTGTTTGGAGGCTTCGCCATCGAATTTCATTGGCTGCCATGGGCGAACGCTTTGATGTATGGAAATGAAATGTACACCTCTAAGGTCTGTAGACCTTGTGTTGAATTATGTATGAGTTGTTCACGAGTAGCCAGCATGAAACACGTAACCACTGAAAGAAGGAAGGAGCCTAAGGAACTAGGCATGTTTCTGGAACAAATACGAGTAATGTTAGGAGTATTGCGGGAACATCTGCTGTTTACTCACTGTTGAGTAAGTTGCAATGTGTTATAGCCTCAAATTGATGGTAGAATAAACAGGACGAATCACCTGTTCAAATGGTGTAATAGGATGAAATTTGGTGTTGATATGTCAAAGCAACCAGGCTGTTACTGGTTAACGTTTCTGAATATGAAATCGATTTTGGATTGGTTGCATGTGATAAAAGCTATGCCATTTCCTGTCCAGACAGCATTCATATTCAGAAATACTGTACACCGGCAACAAGGCACACACACACAGACACACACACATACATACACCTCTTTCAAACAGAAGCATCAGTCCGTTACATCTGCCTCTTGTCCACAAACTGCATGTTGCTGAGTTGACCCACAACGGCAACAGCAACGAAGACTTTCACACAAACACACACACACAACACCCCCTCAAACCCAAATATCTGTGTGTTACGTCTGCCTCTTGTCTACAAACTGCATGTTGCAAAGTTCACCTACATCTACCCACAATTCTTTGATTTATAAATAATCCCTGCATTAAAAAACTGCAATGTGTCAAATCTTAATATATTTATATATATATATGTATGTATACTGTATGGGCAATTCCATGCAAAACTGTCAAGTTCATAACCCCACACAGCGTCAAACTATGATGTGGATGATGATTTCTTAAAAGTTTACCATTTCGCTCTTCTTGTTTGTACAACATATTCAATGATATTGTTAACTTAATCATTTGCATTATATAAATGTAACCTATTTTTCCACCCGTATGTCTCAACATATACTGGAGTCACATTCATAAACATAAACAGGATCCTAGGTTCTCAATTTGCTGGACTCGCAGTCTACCATAAAGTTAAAGAATAGTAATAACAGAAGAAAAGGTAAGAAGATGTTGATAGCGTGATTAACTGTGGTGCCTCCACTGAAGAATGTCTTTACCACTGCCCTGGTGGAAATATGTAAATCCTCAGAAATGTCAAGTGACTACAGTTACTTCTACCTGCTTTGATATAGCTTATCCTAAATGAAATACTATGCATAATGCAACAATCACAAAACATTTATTGTATCCTTTGTTTTTAACTCTTAGAATTCAGTTCAGTATGACATAATAAAATGAAAGTACAAAAATAGTTTTTAAACCCCTTTTTAAAAGTTCAACCTATCACTTTCAATGAAATCTCAATTAAGGATTACGTAGTTCTAAATAGTAACTGTGTGGTAATAATTCACCTATACCACCCATAGCCTAAATTAATTAAATGTTTACCATGAACAATAGTTAAATGAAACACACAGTAATACTTTCTATAACACTTTGTGTTGGATGTAATTAATTGGACCTAGAATTGTTAACTGCTATAAGTGGGCCAAACTTCCCAGTTTAAGTCTCCACACATAAGCTTGAGTCGAAAAACCGTAGCTCCCACTTTCCTTAGCTGTAGTGGAATTCTGGGATTTCTCCCTAAAGCGGAAACTATTATTTTTACCTAATTATAATTACTATTATTATTGGGGAGGTTATAGGTTTGCACTGATTCGGGTAGGTAGTGGCAATATACTGGATGGTATATCGGTTAGAATATAGGACGGAGAAGAGATGGGGTTTAACTTTGTATTGTTCCAGCAGAGACATTCAGGATTTCCATACAGAGAAATATGGGTATGGCTATTTATATATATATATAGATAGTCTGAAATAAGAAAAAGACAAATACAATTTAGGTTCTAGTCTTACAAATAATATATCTGCAGCATACAGAAATGCATCAACACTAAGCTCATTAAACTGAATTGTAAGCCAGGACACACATACAGCAACGCTAACCCCTTCAAGATAGAAAGGGAACCTTTTTGTTCGTGACTACAGTTATTATGTGGTCAATTACGCCATCTAGCGGCGTAAAATGGTACGGTGTAATAGCGTTAAAAACTTCCATTTGAAAATGCAACATCCTTACAACAGTATAACGCTAAACGGTAGATTCCTAAGCGAAACACATGAAGTATTATAATTTCAAAGAACACTTACACTATATTACTTCATGGAAATTATGTCAAGAGCAAGTTTAACTATATTAGCAAACCTCTTGCATACCAGTGTGAATTAAATACAAACTTACTTTTCATCAATGACTCGCAACTCTGAATGTCAAAGACTGGATTACTCAGGATAACTGCAGGAATTGTCAAAAGGTAAATTAATTATCTCTGTTTAAGTGCACAACGAACTTGCACGTCTCTGCAGGTACTAACAAAAATAAGAAACTTAACAGGAAGGCACGCGAGTTTACCACATGAAATATCGCAACAAATGCTAAATCACAGCGAACACACAAATGTCCCGTCCTTTTCTACATAATCACTCAAACTATAATGAATTCTACATGCTAAAACAGATGTAAACTTGTGCACATTCAAAGGATACACAACGAATACAAAAGCAGTAGCCTAGCCTACATATAAAAATGCAAAGCGAAAGTAAACAATAGGCCTAATCTCCATTACATCTTCTTAAGACGTTAAACAACATGTTTCAGGCACGTTACAACATGCTGAACAGTAAATATTGTAGACTACTGGCCTCACTAATTCGAGCTAGCTCAGCTATCCAGCAAGTTTACAATCACTAGGCAAGGACGAACAAAGAATGCAGGAAATCTTCACTTTTTTCTCCTTTCCTTCATTTATGCTGTAAAACTGTCAATACAAAAATAAACTATTTTCATTTGTCTTGTCTAGCCACGCATATAGCGAATTGCCGCCATATCAAAAAACAAAGAAATCTTTCTCACATATCTTATTTTCTGTACTTATGTCTAAACACATATTTCACTAGAACAATGTATACTTACAGGCATTGCCTTCGTATGGGTAAGAAATAACTATAGCAGGTGAAAAACATAAATTGTCCGGAGACAGCAACCAGTGTGAATCATCTCAGTGACTTCTCTCGTTTTAACGCTAAGCAGGAAGTATTTACTAGCCTACTTTCACTCCAAAGTAGATTCTGATAAGGCCAGTAGATGGCGCTCTAACATAACAAATGACTGGTAAATACTGAGTGCAATAACATAAACGAAATCTTGGTCGGCTCAGACCGTGACAATATTATTGACTAAACAATAAACATGTAGGAATGAGGTGTCAAACTCACTTTATGGTCAATTATCATCACACGCACGCCAAAGATAGCACAATGTCTCTCTCGCTCAGAAAGTGCACGGACATAATGACTGGTGCATACGTGCAGGAGCGGTCTTTATTACAGGAAGTTACCCAGAATGCTCCGGTCAATTATGGTAAATAACAAGAAATAAAATCGAATTACTCTCAAAACATCACAAATATATCAAACGATATCCTGTAATCATTACAATCTCCTAAATAGCAATTCATTACGAAGAGAAACTATTACAAATTGTCAAAAACGAAACACCGTCACAGTGAAAAGTCGTGTGATTGCAACCTTATATACCACCTGGACACTGAACATTATTAACAACGAACAAGTCCGTACTTGCCTCTCGAGGCCATGGCGTCGTTAAGATATACTCAGTCTCGGGATGAGACAATGCTGCCGACAACCCAAATCTCACCATTGCGGACAATCTCAGACAAGTCCGACAAAGATATCGGCGCAATGATACCATGCAACTACGCTGTCATCAAACTATGGAAATGATGGATCCCGTCCCAGTTACTTATGCAAGAATTGGCATACTTTGATTTTTTTTTTAAAAATATCAACATTGTATCTTAAATCACTCTGGAATGTCCTTTTGACATTACTTAAGCAATTTAAGATGAGCTATTCTGCTTAATAGTATACATTCGTCAACACACACGTTTTTGCTAATTATAGAGCCATCGACAGTCCGAATAACACCAAATTTATTGAGGGTGCTTTGGATGGGGTCTCAAGTCATCCCACCAAATATGGCTTTCATACGTCACAGTATTTCCAAGATAGGCACACTTCCTGTTTGGCGGCTTCGCTCGCTGAATTTAATTGGTTATCACAGGCGAACGCTTGGACGTATGAAGGCGAAATCAAAGCGGTTGATTCGCCTTGGTCTGTAGATCACGCGTGCCAAGTTTCATGACGATCGGAGGAACTATGCGGCCAGAGTCGCTTTACTTTGACTTTGGACAAAATTCAAAATGGTGGAAAATCCATCATGGCGGAAAATTACATCACATGGTGCGTTGGAATCAGCTGAGTCAGAGGATTCCAATGGTATAAGTTTTATCAAAATCGGCCATACGGATCAAACGTTACAGGCATTAACGTGTTTTCCAACTTTGACCAGTTGGTGGCGCTAGGGCGTGAGAGTGGCGAGCATGAAACCTGGTGGTGTCAATCAGGGTAGTCTCCTCTATCAGCGTACCAAATTTCATGACTTTATGTCTTACGGTTTGGGCTACAGGTGGAAAAATGTGTGGGCATCAGCGCTCAAAAGTCGCTTTTCCATTCATTCCTATGGGAAAAAATCGACCGGAAAAACTGGAATAACGGGAGAACGACAAGGCGTATCAAAAAGCTGTATACAAGCCACCATCCTCCCATCAGGACGCACGCGTGAGAGGTGGAACGGCGTCTCTAGCTCCAAATCCCTAGGACAAGACAGGGAGACAAAAGTTGGCGTTAAGATATATGATAATAATAATAGGAAGAACAATAGTGTGCTGCTTTCAGCAAGCACACTAATAAATTTGATAATAATAGGAAGAACAATAGTGTGCTGCTTTCAGCAAGCACACTAATTAATTTGCAATGACTATCATGCTAATAGCTAACGCAGCTAAAGCACAGCTGTTGGTAACATAGCAACGGCGTTCTATGTTGATATCTTGCTAGGCTGTCCGAAACAGAGTTTTTAGCTGCTGCCTTGTTGCCCTCTACGGCAACTCACTCGCAAGGCAGTGAAGGCAGCGTGGCAGTAGGCAGCTGCGTTTCGTTTCGGATATAGCCATAGTCTGAGAACTTAAAGGCTTGATGTTTTTATAGCCATCATAGCCATCACATCACACCCTAAGACTTTTTATTCAGCTACAGTTTCATGTTCATGTTGTAACTCCAGACACTTTAAATGTCGAGTGGTAAATCACTTAAAAATCCCAAGCAAATACTCCCTCAAAATTATGAACATTTTCCATCAAAGATCTGTTGAATTTCAACCAGGTCTTTTCATGTCTGTGTCTGTATGATTTGTTTGTATTTACCACTTGTGCTCCTACTCCAGGATTTTGACATTGCTGGCCAGTACGACGCCATGATTCCCGACGCAGAGTGTCTGAGGATCGTCCACGAGATCATGAGCGAGCTGGAGCTGGGAGACTTCCGCATCAAGGTTTGTTTATCACATTTGACAATAATAAGAATTTGCTTCATTATAATACTTCAATAATATTGACTTTTAAAAGTAAAAAAAGATGTGATATTTGTGTTGGTTGTCATAATGTGGAACGTGTTCCTGTTGCTGCATGAGCATGTGAAACCATGGCAACCATTTGTAAGCACAGAGGCCCCTTCCATTAAAAATCCAAATTTAACCTCTGGGGAGAGGGTGGGGGGTAAGCAGGCGAAAGAAAAGAACAGCGATAAGGATCTCATGAAATCAAACTCTGCCTGAAAAGGGGATTGTATGTAATTTTGGTGAAAAGGAGAGCTTACTTGATGTGGATGGCTCATATTTGTGTGTGTGTGTGTGTGTGTGTGTGTGTGTGTGTGTGTGTGAGTACGAGTGCGAGTGTATGTCCAACTTATGCAAGAGATACTGTAAGTGGCCCCTGCACGTTGTTGTTTCTTCAGGTGAACGACAGGAGGATCCTAGATGGCATGTTTGCTGCGTGTGGTGTTCCCGATGACAAGTTCCGAACCATCTGCTCCTCTGTGGACAAACTAGACAAGGTGAGACGCATACACACAAGGAATCATTTTGCTGGTCAATGTCTGAATAGCATTCACATGCAGCCTCTAAGAGTGCGAGTACAAGCGCGCTGAGTAACTTGTGTGTGTGTGTGTGTGGTGTGTGTGTGTTGTAGATGCCATGGGAGGAGGTGAAGAATGAGATTGTGAAGGAGAAAGGCCTCCCAGAGGAAGTGGCAGATCAGATTGGAGAGTATGTCCGCATGCAAGGTAAGACACACACACACACACACACACACACACACACACACATTCAGAGCACTCACACGGAACCAAGCATACACCTCCTCTCGAGCTGCTGTGTAATTACCTTTCACTTTTACATGTACATGTACTCTCGTGTGTGTGTGTGTGTGTGTGTGTGTGTGTGTAGCTGGTGGAATGGAGCTGGCGGAGCAGCTGTTGCAGGACCCTAAGCTGTCGAAGAGTAAAGCGGCCGTGGCCGGCCTCACGGACATCAAGCTGCTCTTCAGCTACCTGCAGCTCTTCAAGGTCACGGACAAGGTCAGAGTCAGACTCCTGTATGGACCAGTGGAGACATGACGGGTCATGCGGTCTCCTTTATCACCATAGAGACTCACACACATGCACATTCACCAAACTCGCTCTCGCTCTCGCTCTCGCTCTCGCTCTCACTCACTCACTCACTCACACTCACACACACTCACTCACTCACTCACTCACACACTCACACACTCACTCACACACTCACACACTCACTCACACACTCACTCACACACACACACACCGTATCATAGACTTCTCCCTCTGCTCCACTCACACTGGGGCCTCATGGCACATGTCAGGGGACCAGCCGTGCACACGAGAGCCTATGGTGTCCACACGTCACACTACCCGGCCTGAATATCAGTTACTGTGGAATCACTGATCCCTTCACTATTGGCTCTTTTGGAAAACCAGTCAATCCTATTCATGGGTTTTATCGGGTCCCTTTCCACAGGTGTATTAATCAAGCACCATGCAGTCTGAGTCTGCATTCACAATCTAGGTGCTTCATTGTATACACATGGATGAAACCCATGAGTAGCCTTGTGCAGACACAACTGACCTTTACATTTACATTTATTAATTTAGCAGATACTTTTATCCAAAGAGACTTACATATGTGACCTTCCACGGCGAAATCAGTCACATTGTTCAAATTTTCAAATAAGTTTTCACGAAAGGGCAAAATCAACCTTCAAAACGATACCTATATCTAATGAATTGAACGTCATATTACTGAAATATAAACATTCAAAGGAGTTGAGTTCATCCACGATTTTAGCACAAGTAACATAAATGGTCATTTTTCTCGGAAACGCCTGTTGCGACAACTGGTTTTGCCGTGGAGAGTCACATATGTCAATCATATTACAAGGGCCGTAGTCCCCAGGGCAGCTCGAGGTTAAGTGCCTTGCTTAAAGGCACAACGCTGGAGCCAGGAATCAAACTTTATCTTTCAGCTTGTTCCTGTCTCTTTTTTGAGTTGTATGTATTTGTAGTGCTGTGTGTGATGCAATTACCTCCGCCAAGGAGGTTATGTTTTCATCGGGGACCGGTGTCTGTCTGTCTGTCTGTTGGGATTCCGGAGGCGTTTATGTATTTTGCTTAGTGGTGTAATGGCACCAGTGGTGTGTGGCCTACGTAGTGGCGATCTGAATAGTTTAGGTTGCAATGTATGACAAGCTAGGAAGAACAATGCAGGCGGAGGTCTGCGCTCCGCTCTCTGAGTGCTTTTCTACTTCTGTAATGTCTTTGGTGTGTGTGTGTGTGTGTGTGTGTGTCTGTGCGTGTCTGTGCAGGTGGTGTTTGACCTGTCTCTAGCGCGCGGGCTGGACTACTACACAGGTGTGATCTACGAGGCCATCCTGACCCAGGCAGGTGTGGCCCCGCCCCCCACCCCGCAGGACGCCAACGGCAGCGCGGGCGACGACGGGCCCGTCAGCGTGGGCAGTGTCGCCGGGGGCGGTCGCTACGACGGCCTGGTGGGGATGTTCGACCCCAAGGGCCGGAAGGTTCCGTGCGTGGGCGTCAGCATTGGCATCGAGAGGATCTTCTCCATCATGGAACAGAAGGCAGAGGTGAGATCACATCACCTCACCATACACATACACACACACACACACACACACACACACACACACACACACACACACACACACACCAACACAACCTCATATGTCAAAAAAAAGCCTTGGTGATGGCCCATACACACACTCGCCTTACATCAAACATACAACCAAGCACACTGAACCACATTCCCAGTAAGAGTGGCCATCAAGTATCTGTCTGATACTGCATTCAGAAGTGGACAGAAACTGTGGCAGCTGGTCTAAGTAACAGATCAAATACTGTATGTACACACCCATTACTGCACCCACACCACTGCATGTGAAAACTTTGCACTTTCTTATTACACGAATCACACTTTTAGTTGTGTGGAATATTCTGTCCTTAAAACAAAAGGAATGTGCTAGGTGTTTGTAATGAAATAATTGACATTTTAAAACACTGGTTCGTTCAAAGTAGGTTCATCACTGGTTTGTGTTCAAATGAAAACACAAGTAGACGGCTTACCCTTTATCTGAGCTGAGTACCACTGTGTGTCTCCAGGTTTCAGCAGAAAAGGTACGCACGACAGAAACACAGGTGCTGGTAGCCTCGGCCCAGAAGAACCTTCTAGAAGAGAGGCTCAAACTCACCTCAGAGTTGTGGGACGCAGGAATCAAGGTGAGCACCAGCATGTTTCTTCCAATATTTCTTCCTCTACAAATGCACACATTGCACATACAGTAGACACTTTATCTGATTGTCAATGTCAATGTCAATTTATTTGTATAGCACTTTAAAAAACAACAATAGTTGACCAAAGTGCTGTAAAACAAACAATCAGACAAACAAGAAACATAAGACAACAGAGGCTAGACGGAGGGGCGTAGTCACCAGCGTGCCTGTGACACCAAGACAAATAAACAAATTGTAAAAATATTTTGTGTGTGTGTGTGTGTGTCCTTCGGTCAGGCGGAGGTGCTGTACAAGAAGAACCCTAAGCTCCTGAGCCAGCTGCAGCACTGCGAGGAGTCGGGCATCCCGCTCGTGGCCATCTTGGGGGAGCAGGAGCTGCGGGACGGCGTGGTCAAGCTGCGCAACGTCGCCAGTCGAGAGGAGGTCAGCAGCAGCAGCAGCAGTCCACACACACACCCTATCCACTCAACAGACATTGGTCGCGTTTCCCAGATTCGTTAAGAAGCTCTTCAGTGCTAAGAACATTCTAAGAACGCTCCTAAGAAGTTCTTAGCACTTAAGAGCTTCTTAACGAATCTGGGAAACGCGGCCATTGCCAGTGCATTCACTCACTATCACTATCTTGAATTTCCCCTATCTATCTATCTATGGCCAGAGGTGGACATCCTGGGTTCAGAAAGTAAAAGTCCTGCCAAGTATTTGATCCAATCATTTAGTAAACCAACTCATCCTAATTAGCTGCCAGGTAGATCTGGGCCCGTATTCACAAAGCATTTTATCTTACCACTAAGAGTACTCCTAAATCGTGCTAGAAGATTTTAGTTAGGAGTTTTCCCTTAAAAGTTACTCACAAAGCCTTTCAGACCTACTTTTAGTAAGGAGAAACGCCCACTCCTAAACTAAAAGTGAGTCTTCGTTGCTATGGTTGACGTCATTGCTCATGCACGAGCTTGATGAAAGCGACCACCTTGATTGGCTGGTGATTATAACGCGGGAATGATGGCAAAAACCTCCCCTACGATGACGAGTTGAGTGACAGGTGTCAGGTCTTAGCTGGTGAGAATGCGTGCGCTATGTCGGACTGTGAAGGATAGAAGATGATGAATAAATGGGTATAGCCTAAATTAATAAAGAGTAGGCTAAAGCAAATAGCCTAGGAGCATAATGAAACACGGACTGGAGCAGCCTATATTTGCAACATGGTTTAAATGAATCTGTATGAAAGCACGTAGCCTACATTCGCGAAGAGGATAAACAATTTAATTTGATTTAGCCCTACAACGACACGGTACATTTAGTTTACATGCAGTGGTGGTTTTTTGATTGTCGGTGGCGTTATTGCATCTCTTAGTTGCAATGCACAATGATTCCCTCGCATGACGGCTCCTGTAACCGCACGGTCATTTCACTACATCGCGACGTGAAATGCCACTAAAAGCGGTTTGTGAATAGGTCTTACTGAGTTAGGAGTCCTCTCGACTTCTTTTAAGCTGTCCTAGACTTAGGAGCTACTTTTAGGCTTAAAATGCTTTGTGAATTACTTTTAGTGAGAAAAATTAGGAGTCCTAAAGTTAGGAGTGACACGCCCATTTTTTTAAGGAGTTTCTCCTAAATTCGCCAGTTAGGAGCTACTTTTAGCCCTAAAATTCTTTGAGAATACGGGCCCAGATAATTAGTGAAATCACCTGTGTTACCTGCACAGGTAGAAAGAATATATGGCAGGACTTTTACTTTCTGGACCCGGGATGTCTTTCATTTTAGACATTGAAATGGACATTCCTCACCCCTTCTTCTACGTGTATGTTTGTGTGTGATTTTTTTTAACTCTCTCTGTGTGTGTGTGTGTGTGTGTGTGTGTGTGTGTGTGTGTGTGTTTGCAGATGGACGTCTCCAGAGCAGAGCTGGTAGAGGAGATCAGGAAGAGGACCTCTCAGTCTTAAGCAACCAAATTCAGCCAAACACATCTGAGTGAATCAGTCCCACCACAACCTACCATCTACAACACACACTCGCGCACACACACACACACAGTCCCACACACAACCTCTGACTCACTCGAACTTTATGTATGTATGACACTACCACACACATTTCTCATTCTGCTCAGTCGTCTCTGCGTACAGTCAGATAGGAGTGAGCGGCTCTCTCCCGAGACGCAGCAGCCTGCGGAGCATGGACTAAACCACCCCCACCTGTCCTGGGTTGCGTGGAGTCGGCCATCTGAGGATCTGCTTGTGTTACCATTTATGTTCTATTCTCTCATGGTCCAATGATGAGTAGCTAACCTGTAACAATAAAGACAGAAAGCCAACAGAAGCGTCTCGTCCTGCCCCTAATTGGCTCACTGATGAAGACCACGGTTTTAGCCATCGATTGGGAATACAAGAGATATGAAATTAAAAATACAACCAGATGTCCCGAGTTGCTGTTCTGCTACTTTCTTTTTTTTTCCTGGAGTAAATTGTCCGGATGCCTGAAACAGCATAACAGCATGCCATGCCTTCACTTTGCAAATACTTAATAAATATAACAGAACTGTTGGATATTTCTGAGCAAGATTAAGGAGTTAGTGAAGTAATTCTTCAGGTAAACACCTGAAAAGCCAGAAATCTGGAAGCCAGCCTTATGCAAAGAGGGCACTCTCAGGTTTTAGTCTGCAGTCATATGGACAGCCGAGTAATCCTACTTCGTAATCTGTTGCTCCCAAAATGTCCCTCTTAATGTATGTTGATTCCTACTGACGCTCAGTGCTCAATCTCTCATTTTTAATGCGTGTAAGTGTACGCAAGAGACTGAGTTCTAGCCCACTGGTTTGAGTAGAAGCAGTAAAAAGTTAATGCATATGCCTTTAGATCACTCCTGTCTGATATTTGGTCTCGCTTCCCAGAATAGTACAGATCACATCTGAGTGAGGCTGAAGTCGAGACTGGAAACACTGCAAAAATACGATAGAGGCCCCAAATCAGATTTGAAGTTTGGAAAAAAATTCAATTGACAGTCAGATTCCATGCGTGCTGTGTAGTTCACACAAAATGTGGGATTTGGACTGGTAAAGTTAACCTAGCCTATGCCTCATCAGAAACGGCAAGACTGAACATACTGTTATCTGAATATGGTTAGAGGTTTCAATAGAATGAGGGCATCAGGAATATGATCAGTCGCTCCCCTCTTACATAGTCGGCTTGTTAAACGTTCCTACAACATCAGGATTGTGAGTCATGGAGTTTTATCTGGCCTTGTTGTGTCCCCTTGTAAGCTAGGAGAATTCTAACCACATGTTATGAGGACCAATGACTAGTACATGAGCACAACTGCAGTAGGCTATCTGGAATACAATGCTCACCTTAACACCAAGTAGGCTTTATCATTCAGGAGTCTTATATTGGGTTTGGTTATTTAAAAGGCATTAAAAGAGGACTACGCATCAGTCACTAACTTACTAGGTGTGAGCTCCATCTCGGCTAGTCAGAGGTCTGCATGATCTGAGAAGGGTTATAACATGGGAGAGTTCAACCCTTACTCCAAACACACTTCACTCCTTTTATGGCTATTAATAAACTTATGAAACAGCAACCCTGACTTTCACGCAACGTCTATTGTAATGGGAACAATGACATCTCATATATCTCGCATATGGAGACGAAAATTCAGAGCAATAGCACACATTTTCCTGTAGAAATGTTTCAGACTTTTAATAGTCCTGAACATAAATGAGGTAGTTACAATACATGACTTGTATTCATTTCTTTTTTTTAAATCAAATTCAAAACACATCACCCTATAAACACTATTTACAAACCCACACCAAAAAAGTGAAAAACGTGCATAGAGAAAGCATACCGTGAAAAACCAAACACAAATCTAATAAAGTGCACAATTAAAACACAATTAAAACAAACACACTTAAAACATTACATAAAAATAAACAGTAAAACACCATTAAAAATAATAAAATATTAACGAACTTGATGAACAACCGTACGTGTTTGTGCGTGAGCGAGACCGGACCCCCTCCGCGGCGGGGCGGTCAGACCTGCGGAGGCTGAAGGAGTTTCTGCAGGAGCTCCATGGCGGCGACACACTGGGCCTGCCTCATCAGGCCGCCGACCCCCCCCGCCGCCGCCGCCGCCTCGGGGTCCGGCTGGATGTGCGCCACCACGGGGAACACCGGCACGGCCAGCCCTGGGATGGCCACGTTCCACAGGAAGTGCTGGTAGCCCTCGGCGCACGTGTACTGCTGCTGCAGCTCGTAGTGGGGCGCCCCGAGACCCATGGACTCGCACAGCCAGCGCAGGAAGAAGACGGGGTTGCCTCCCCCCGGCGCCTCCATGGGGCCGTACTCCTGCAGGCCCCCCACGGGACCCCCGAAATCGGGCCTGAGGGGTGGAGGGGAAAAGCTCTGGAGGAGGGGGACGGGTGGTGGGAGGTAGCCTTGGGGCGAGGAGGGCAGGCCGGGGGGGCTGCTGGGGAGGGTCGTCTGGGGAGGTGGTATGCACAGGCTGGGGGGCGACATTCGCGGCGGTTTAGAGTGAGATTTGCCGCCCCGCCGCATTGGGGATGTGCCTCGCTTGTCGTACCGGTCGGGACTGGTCGGCAGAGCGGTGGAGGACGTCCAGCTCACTGCCAGCGTGACGCCAAACTGCTTCTTGAAGGCTGAAATGTACAAACAGGTCAGACTGAAATGCTGTGGTCAGGAGTACGACGGAACAGAACATAATAGATAAACAAACTAAATCACAGACAAAAAGGAAAATGCAACATTTTATGAATTTGTTGAAGCCCTTCATTACCCCACTTGACAAACTACCAGTGGAGCCAATTAACTATTCTACCAACCTAGTTTGCCTGTCACTCATCCATTATGTTAATCAGACCCATTTTCAAATCTAAGCATGTTTTTCCATTGCGCTCCCTGCCTGGGTTGGTGAAATGAACACTCTGTTGTGCTGCCACAGGAAGATTAAACAGATGCTTTGACAAAATAAAATCAAAACTGCTTGGTCACCGTTCCCATGCATGCAAATGAGTCATGTTTTGGTCCATTAGGTGTCCTCTTTGAAGTAGACGCGACATCTTTTGATGATAAAAATAACAAACCACAAACAGCTGTTAAATAATCGAACACAATAATGTCACAATCATGTGCCACAAAACCCGGAAGTACACCTACACCTTTTTGGATATGAATATATGCCAATTAATCTCCATCATAAGCCTAATCTGGAATAGATCCATCCCTGGGGCTATTCCCAGAGTGTGGTTTAATGACAAACCTGGGTAAATAAACACCCAATAAAAATGGCTTCATTCTCGTAGCAACACAAAGACGCAGGGCTCTTCTTTTAGGTTTACCAATGGAGTTAAAGTAACTTACTCTGGGATGGCTTCAGATCTGGCAAAACAGCTACATGTTTGTGTGAATGTAAATGGTGGTGCACCTAATATCCTGTTGTGTTGTGGATTTTGTGGGTTCTTACTGAGGAATGTTTTGGAACGTTCTAAAGGATTTTAGTCGGATCCATTGTGCGTACAGTACAACCTCTTCTGCACTGCTGCTGATAGTGTCGGCTCTGGCACACCCAAATGAGAGAAATTGTAACTCAAAGCATGCAAACGAAATGGAAAAACATGATTGATTTAACTTCAAACTGTTCATGAGCTGCAAGTAAAATATCCCTATCTCTCAAAGCACGTGCAACATCCCATCAAAGACCCTTGTCAACATCTACTGCATTTTTCATCCTGCAAAACACGCCTCAGCAGCATCTTTTTGCAGTACCCCAGTAAATTGCAAGGCCATCATTCACCCGGTAATCTGTGGCATAGATTTGGTTGCCATTGTTTACACCAGAAGTTGTTTTGAATGCATTTATAAATATGTACTGCATTAATATTACCAATACCAAGTCACAATGAGGAGAGTAAAGGACAAACTGAATGCAACCGCTTGCTGTTTACATCATAAAAAAAGACAGACAACCTGAAATGCCACAGCAGAGGTGGGAGATCTCACACACACACACACACACACACACACACACACACACGTGTTATTGAAGACCCTGGGTACCATGTTATTGTTAGTCTACTAGATAATTTACCCTCCTAAGTGTCCTAAAAAATAGAGTTAAGCGCCCACGACGGTATATATCCGGCCTACTGTACCTTGCACCACCACCTTCTTGACCATGGAGGCGGCGTGGTGGCTGGAGTAGGTGGCCAGCGCCGTGGTCTGCTTGTCCCGCTGCGTGCCCACCAGCGCGGTCTTCAGCTTGAGCCCCACCAGGCCCTCGCCCAGCTCCTCCAGCACCTTCATCAGCGCCACGCGCTCCAGGCTGCCCGGCAGGCCCTCCAGGACCAGCTGGTGCTTCTCGGTGCTGAGCCGCACCACCAGCGAGGTGCCGCAGGGCAGCGTGCAGCGGTGCAGGATGCGGATGGCGGAGCGCGCCGCCCCCGCCGTGGCGTACTTGGCGTAGGCGAAGCCGCGGTTCTGCCCGCTGAAGTTCATCATGAGGCGGAACTCGTAGAGCGGCCCGGCCGACTGGCACAGCGGGATCAGCGTGTCCTCGTACACCTCGCGCGGCAGCTGGCACAGGAAGATCTCGCACCCGGCGCCAGGGGCAGGACCGGTCCAGTCTTCACAGAGAGAGAGAGCGGTGAGAGAGAGACAGACAGACACAGAAACAGACAGACAGACAGACAGACAGACAGACAGACAGACAGACAGACAGACAGACAGACAGACAGAGACAGACAGACAGAGAGAGACAGACAGCCAGAGAGAGACACACAGACAGAGACACACACAAACAGAGAGAGAGAGAGCGGTGAGAGAGACACACAGACAGAGACACACACAAACAGAGAGAGAGAGAGCGGTGAGAGAGTGACAGACAGACACAGAAACCGACAGACAGCCAGCCAGAGAGAGACACACAGACAGACACACACAAACAGACAGAGAGAGAGACAGAGAGAGAGACAGACAGACAGACAGACAGACAGACAGAGACAGACAGACAGACAGAGAGAGACAGACAGCCAGAGAGAGACACACAGACAGAGAGAGCGGTGAGAGAGTGACAGACAGACACAGAAACAGACAGACAGCCAGCCAGAGAGAGACACACAGACAGACACACACAAACAGACAGAGAGAGAGACAGAGAGAGAGACAGACAGACAGACAGACAGACAGACACAGACACAGACAGACAGAGAGAGAGAGAGAGAGAGAGAGAGAGAGAGAGAGAGAGAGAGAGAGAGAGAGAGAGATCACATTATTGCGTGTTCCCAGAGGAATCATTACTTTACATTTATTCATTTAGCAGACACTTTTCTTCAAAGCAATTTACAACAATGCGGATTAACAATTCATTCCAGCTGCCATTGTAGAGGAGACCTTTATGTAACAACTAATACTACAGCAATGAGTACTACTACCAGGGGATGATGGGGCAGACGATTAAGTACTAGTCAACGTGTAGTTGAAGGAGAGGAGGGAGGAGTAGGAGGAGGGAAGAAGGTGTTGGGTTGTTAGACGTATTAGGAGAGGAGGTACTCTTGGAAGAATGGGGCCCTCAAGAGTTTCTTGTGGAAACAGATGGGTGCCCTTGCTCTGGTAGCACTTGGAAAGTCATTCCACAATCAGGCAAGCGTTAATGAAAATAGTCTAGATTGCCATGTGTGTGTGAGGGGCTAGTAGTGCCAGATGACAATACTTAGAGGAACCTAATGGCCGAGGGGTGACGTAAGCCTTTATGACCCAGTCATCACTTCGATGCAGGTGGTTAAGAGTAGCCAGAGGAGCTCAATGAGCAGCAGGGGAACGTGTGTCATTTTTGGCTGATTGAAAACCAGACACGCCGCCGCCATCTGAACCATCTGCAGCAGTTTCACCACACAAGTCTGTGAGGAAGAGCGCTGCAGTGATCAAGGTGAGGGGTAACCATGGTCTGCACCAAGAGCTGAGTGAATTCATAATTTTGCCATATATTAAAAAAAAACCCATCTAAACATTAAAGGGATATTCCCCCATTTGGGGAATTACACTAAAAAAAAAAAGAAGACACTCTCAGAAACACTGTGAAAATCACATATTTCCTTCCTTGTACAACCCAAAATGTTCATGACCTGACAAAAATCGGATATCATTAGGAGATCATTACTACACACAATGAATGTAAACTGCTCACAAAAAGTAAGGAAACTTGACTTTGGCCCATTATATCTCCCTTTTAGTAATACCAACCAGTAAAGTGTTTCATATCATTTTTATCGTTGATTTGTCACCTTTACAATGAGGTATAGCTTGTAAGCATAGGGCAATCATGGAATGAGCAACACAAGCAAACGTGTAAGTAGTGCCAACGAAAAATGTGCCAAAATGGCCTGTTATGCTGTTGGAATTCACCTTTGTTACTTCAAGCATTGACGATTGCACTCTCCCACAGAAATGAGGAAAACAAAACATGTTAGGCATACATTTGTTCATTTTATACTCAGTGTCATTTTATACTCAGTGTCAGGGTCCTCAGTAGCGTGTAGAGGATCCATATGCAGCCACAACAGCTTGGCACCTTCTTCTCATGCTGGTCACCAACCTGGCTACATTCTGCTGTGGGATGGCATTCCATTCCTCGATAAGGATCTGTTGTAAGTCAGCCAACCTGGTTTTGTTGGTGACTCTGGCACGTACAGCATGCCCAAGCTGATCCCACAAGTGTTCACGGCAGGCCATTAGATCCTCTCCACTCCCAAATTCTGGAGGTACTCTCTGATGATCCCAGCTCTATGGGGGCGAGCGTTGTCATCCTGGAGGATGGCAATTGGTCCCATATTCTGGAGATATGGAATTGCCACTGGCTCCAGAATCTCATCCCAGTATCTAACTGCATGATGATTGCCTTCAATGATAACAAGGTCTGTCTTTCGAGTTAGGGAGATGTCACCCCACAGCAGAATGTAGCCAGGTTGGTGACCTGCATGAGAAGAAGGTGCCAAGCTGTTGTGGCTGCATATGGATCCTCTACACGCTACTGAGGACCCTGACACTGAGTGTAAAATGAACAAATGTATGCCTAACATGTTTTGTTTTCCTCATTTCTGTGGGAGAGTGCAATCGTCAATGCTTGAAGTAACAAAGGTGAATTCCAACAGCATAACAGGCCATTTTGGCACATTTTTCGTTGGCACTACTTACACGTTTGCTTGTGTTGATCATTCCATGATTGCCCTATGCTTACAAGCTATACCTCATTGTAAAGGTGACAAATCAACGATAAAAATGATATGAAACACTTTACTGGTTGGTATTACTAAAGGGGAGATATAATGGGCCAAAGTCAAGTTTCCTTACTTTTTGTGAGCGGTTTATGTAGTCAGACAATCTGAAACATTTTTTAAAGTAATGTTCTCATGGCAGTATTTTTTCCTTCATGGTCATCATTTTTTTTTTAATCTTCCAAGAGATGTATATTAATTGAAAGAAAATAGAAAAACAGTGAAATTTCAAGATGGGTTGTTCCATGCCATTGCCAAACTCCAGAATTGGCCAAGATCATGTCATGAATTTTGTCAACAACAACAATCATCATGCAACCTTGCAAAGCTCAACTTCTCCATAAACATTTTAGTTATGATTTATTTTTTTCTCTCTCTCTCGGAGCCAAATTTAGTTATTTATGTGATGGATAGTAAATGTACTCTAAACCTCATAAATATCTTATTTTTCACTGGATTGGGTTGAAATTTGCAATGAGCATCCAAGAATCCTTATGGATAACTTGCAACATGTATCCATGTAAATAACTCTTTCAGAATGTTTCACAGTAATCAAAACAATAAATAATAAATGATTTTTACCCAAATGAGGAATCTTTCACTTTCAAATTGATATCTACACTCATTTCGGTCTCTTGCAACAAGACATGATTCTGTGAAATAATATACAGTGGGTATAGTAAGTATTCACACCCATGCTAAAGTTGACTAAAAAGAGGAATATAAAATCATCTTTTGAGAATTGATTGTAATGCCTTAATTCAAAAAATGAGTAAAAATCAAACCGCTAAGGACACTAATTTTCTTTGTGATTTGAAGAATGTATCGTAAATAGATAAATGTTCTTCCTTAAATACAGGTTGCATAAGTAATTGACCCCTATGTTAAATTCCCATAGGAGCAGGAGGATTTTTTATATGTTTTTATTTTTAAAGGCTAGCTATTTCATGGATCCAGGATATTATGCATCCTGATAAAGTTCCCTTGGCCTTTGAAATTAAAATAGCCCCACATCATCACATACCCTTCACCATAGCTAGAGATTGGCATGGTGCTTTTTTCCAGTTAGCCTATTAGCCTGTTTGATTTGCATTGAGCTCAATGAGCATCAAACAGGCTAATAGGCTAACCGGAAAAAGCACCATGCCAATCTCTAGCTATGGTGAAGGGTATGTGATGATGTGGGGCTATTTTAATTCCAAAGGCCAAGGGAACTTTATCAGGATGCATAATATCCTGGATCCATGAAGTAACTGGCCTTTAAAAATAAAAACATATAAAAAATCCTCCTGCTCCTATGGGAATTTAACATAGGGGTCAATTACTTATGCAACCTGTATTTAAGGAAGAACATTTATCTATTTACGATACGTTCTTCAATCACAAAGAAAATTAGTGTCCTTAGCGGTTTGATTTTTACTCATTTTTTTAATTAAGGCATTACAATCAATTCTCAAAAGATAATTTTATATTCCTCTTTTTAGTCAACTTTAGCAAGGGTGTGAATACTTACTATACCCACTGTAGGTCTATCACATCATATTCATTAGTTATTTGATCCAGCATAACATTCCAGAGTGCCAAAGATCTTGCTTCGGTGTTGAAAAGCCCCAATTATACTTGTACTATTTTCTCCAAGGATTATTTGAATTTCCTTGAAACCTTTCTTAAAAGGGAAAGGAAAGGGGGGAGTGGGACATAATATCCATGGCACATAATACCCCACTGGTTGTAATTGGTGCTAGTTCATAGATATTTGTACAATATTGACGTAAAGCTTTGTCTTCATACGTGTGAGCCTGATTTTTTTTTATTAGAGATTTGCGAACATTTGTGAGTTACAGCTTGCAGTGAGTTGATTGACAGCATACTAGAATAGGCCATTTTTCTGTTCTTTGTGTCTGGGCAAATCTCTACATATAATTTTGCAATTCAAACTTTTTAAAACTCACTTCTGCCCATGACATATACTGTGGGACACTTTCAAATTAAGAGTTTATGGGATTGTTCAAAAGTGCAGAGCCCTGTAAAAAAAAAGTTCTGAGTGATTATTTGCACCCGGGTGTAAATGGTGGAATGGAGGCATTTTCTTATTTGCACCCAAACCTGAAATGCGTGCTATCCAACATAGCGGGACCATCTTGGCAGGAGATGGCCTAAATCTAACAAGTTAGGATTATTAAAACAATATTTAAGATGGGAAAGTGGTGCTAAATTTCCATAAACTTTATTCAGTGAACGGGTAAGAGCCCTGTAAAAAAAGTTGGCTATACTGTACCTACTGTGCACGTTATTCATGTAAATACAGAAAACCCCGGGAGTGGGTACACTAAAGCCTACCTTACACTGACGAGCTTTGGGAAAGATTCTTGAAAGATTGTAGTCTTTTAAGTAATGCTTGAATGAGAGGCATAAAAGACTACAAATCTTTCAAGAATCTTTCCCAAATCTTATTTTCAGTGCTACAGTAATGTCTAGATAACACGCAAGGCTTTGGCTATGTGTACATAGTTTCTGATATGAGATTCTGTAATGTGACTTTCATATGTCATGAGTCATGACTTTTCTAAATAAAAAGTTAATCACAAAAAAAATAATCTTTCCCAAATCTTGTCAGTGTAAGGTAGGCTTTACTTGCTCTGTTATAACAGAAACAACCTCAGAAATTCTAATGGTCTGGTCGTTACAGGATAACAGGGACTAGTAGTTTTAATTGACACAAATGGCCTCTATTGATAATGTGTCTGGCTATTCATGGGTTTCATCAGGTCCCTTTCCACAGGTGTATGAAATCAAGCAACTAGATTATAAATGCAGACTGTATGGTGCTTGATTAAGCCACCTGTGGAGAGGGCTCTGATGAAACCCATTAATATCAGATCATAGGACAAGACAATGGAAACCAATGCAAACCAGTGGGAATATGTTCCATACACTGAACCATGATATACTCCTTGTTTTAAAACTTCTATGTGATGGTTGCTATTATTTGTATTCACAGCAGTGTACATACAAGAGTGACAAGAATACACTTATGGAGTAAATTGAAAGAATGGGAATAATTTGGGAGTTCAAGATGGGGAGCTGTAAGCAAGCATCATGCGGCCCTTTCAGACAGAGGACATGGACCACGGTATGGGTCTCTCCAATTTTACCACCATGATTAAGTTCTTAGACAATCATAATTAGTACCAGGTGCAGTAAATTATCCACAACATTGGCGCGCACTAGCCTGTTATGGCCTGGGGATAGCCTCGGGAGGGTAGACTGAGTGAAGCATGCCTGAAACAGCGATGGCTGAGCATGCTTGCCCACTTTCGCCAAAGGCGCCAACCTTGATTGTGGCCTGCTGGCTGTTTTTTGACTGCCTGAAGAAAACAAGTTGCGCGTCTCATAATTTAATTTGTGTATAGGCTGGCCATTTTTTTCCTGCGTCAAATGTCGCAACACATCAATGCACCAGGCTACTGTGTCCGACTCTATATCCACACAGATTGCACGACTGTTGCGCCTAAAATGGCAAAGATGCTCAAAGTATCATTCAAATGTACACATAGCGCATGAGAGAGGAGTAGGCCTACCATGACTTGATAAGGCAGTCTCTTGCATGGACAACTGAACTGAAACATTATTTAATAGGCCTCATTGTGTTTCACAATCACTAGTTGTAGCTCATTCCCAAATGTTGTCAAAATTGTGGAAACAGTGAACTTGATGCTAGAGGAGCTCCAATAATTCATCGGAAGTTTGGATTGGTGTGGTAGAGAGAGCGCGTTCAAAGTTTTCTTACCCGGTGGTGGCCCGCCATATTTACGCTGACCATTCACTTGAGATAATGTTGTGTTGGTCTTTTGAAGCCAGTCTTCCAAGGCCTTCAATCGCTCGGGGGGAGACTGCTAAAGTCAGAAAACAAACAGCCTACATTATACACACGACATACCGCGAAGCATACAAAGTACCACTGTATATAAACACAGTCTGCTTGGTATGAGGTTAGTTTTCTCTGGATACCAATGAACATAACAAACAACTGCATGATCCATTCGATTTATCAGCATTCACGATGCATAGGCCTATTGTATCATTTTCAATAATAGAATCTACAACTATTTAGTTAAGTTTGAAAGCAAACTGATGAATTGCATTGGCTGGACACTACGTAGGCTACATCATCATAGTGCATAGACAAGCCTATACTGTATGTTTTATTAATTATTTAAATAACACTCACCCGCTGGCGTTCGTTCATCTTTAGCCTACGTACGATGCTAGTGATCACTGATATCTCCTTATCTCTTGCTCTTACTGTGACCACACTCACAGCCCCCTGGAAGCAGGTGATTGGATGAGCATAAACTTCCAAACAATTTTAAACGGAACCACACCACAAACAAACTCAAATACGATGGGGAATATAAGGGATGTGTGCTTCAAAATTGGAGAGTTTAATGGTGGCACATTTAGAGATAAAATAAAAAGTTTCAGTGAAATTACAATTATTTTGCTGAAGTTCATCGCCAGTTTCTACTACGGCCACGGTCTCGTCACGTGAATTGTCATCATCGTCTACCACCTGTTCTCTTTTCTCCTTCGCTCCACAAGATGTCAGTCGCTCACCGTATAATTTTGATCACACCCTACTGCTGATACGTGGTGCACTTCGAAACTAGTTGATGGTAGGCCACCACCGGTAGCAGCCTAGGTTTCATTCTTTCCACCCATTCACATTTTAAACGTAGTCTGCCTAACCATGGACATTTGGCCAAGGACTATTGCGAGTCTGTGCGCGTTGGAAATGAATAAATTAATAAACCCATGAGTCGCGTTCTAGACCTACCCCGACCAAGGCGCATTGTCTATATTTGGCAAGTAACACCATACTTTGCCGGAAGTTAATAATAGCATACCTAACACACATAATGTTGAATAATTGCCTAGAATAGGCTACAGCATCCAAGATCATCTTAAACTCACTGAAAAGACGTCTGGATGCATTCGTATGGAGCTGCTATGAATGAAACTAGACTCAAAATGAGGATTTGTAAACAGTTTCTTTCGTGTTCTTTACTTGAATGTTCGGTCTCTGATATGCAAGTGAACTGATTTTGTTTAGTCGTTTTGATGTGGACCACGGGGTTTAAAATAGCCTAATAGTTTCTCGCGAGTGGCGCATATGTAATCAGGTTTCCCGCTGTTGTACGACTCCCCGTCGCACCGCGGGCATCTGCATTTCAAGGGCTCGCGGCATTTCTAATTCAGGAAAGCTTTTTCATGGCTTAGACACTTGGCTATGAACGTGCAGGCTGTGGGCAAGAGCTCACCGCATCCGTCTGACTCTCGAGCACACACCGTTAATAAGTGGACTGGCTAACTGTTCCTCTGACAGGTGCGTGAGAGGCAGTGATGAAGCCGCGAAGCGCATTATCCATGAAGTAGTCTATCCCCTAGACAATAAGGCTGGATATTATGGCCTGTTGTTTGCCTCTGACTGCTGATTATTCTGTTAGAGTTCAAACGCATAAATATACCTACACTGGAATATGTGACATATATGAGAGGTCCATTTCATGAGAGTAGAAGCGAAAAGGGAGTTTTTTTCGACCCCCTTTCTGACAGGGGGTTAATTGTAACACTGGAAGAGAACCCGGTGTCTGTCGATGTGCGTGAAATGCCAGGCTCGCCAACCAAACTAATAGCCACTAAATTCTAGTTATGAAGACATAGTTTGTATTTCAGTCAGAATGAAAAGCACGTTTTTAATTGAAGAATTATCCAAACAAACAAACAAACAAACAACAAACAGATAGCCTACAAACAATGCTAATGCGCCTATTGTGCTAGTAGGCCCATCTGAGATTTACACAGTTCTGTTTACCGCTGGTCTCGCTCTGGCTTGTTCACATGAGTTAATTATTAGACAGGCTATTTAAAGAGTCCTTTACTGGACACACTGGTAATTCCCCATTTGAAAACTATAATCTGGTTTCTAACTGCAGGTGCTCTACAGCAACTGGTGCCAAGGGAAATTGCCTTCTTTTATTCCTGTGGACGACTGGGCTTGTTGACTTGATGGTGTCATGGACATTCTCCAGTGTTCTCTTCCGGAGTGTGATGAAGATCCTTAAGGTGAAATATGAAAGTCCATCCTCTCTCTCTCTCGTGTCGTGATGGTTCCTCATCCTGTTGCTATGTGGAGTGTGCTGCGCCAGCGACAGCAGATCTCTAGCTGAGGGCACAGGAGGCCAGCTGTGCCCCCTCCCTTCCAAGACAGGCACACACACACACACACACACACACACACACACACACACACACACACACACACACACACACACACACACACACACACACACACACACACACACAGACACACACACACACACACACACACACACACACACACACACACACACATCCTTTGAATCCCTCCTTACTACATAAACACACACACACACACACACACACACACACACACATCCTTTGCATCCCTCCTTACTACATAAACACACACACACACACACACACACATACATAGCCCCAGCCCCAGGGACCACCACAGGGGCCAGCAATCTGTCTGCTGTCACTCCCCATATCTCTGTCCTACCCCTCACAACTGACACACATATCTTTTGGGCTCACAAACTTCTGACTTCTCTATCTGTCTTATTTTGCTTTCCTTTCCACCGCCTCTCGCTCTCACACTCTGTATCTATCTCTCTATATCCCCATTTCACTCTCTTTCGCTCTTTCTCTGTCAATATGTAAAGTGATCTTTGAACACATGTGCACTGAGTTTGTGTGTGTGTGTGTGTGTGTGTGTTAGTTTTGTGAGACTGTGTGACTTGAGTGTTACGCCATAAGTGAGAGTGGCATTCACTTTGGGGACTTAGGTGAATCCCTGAGGTGTGTGTGTGTGTGTGTGTGCGTGCGTGTGTGTGTGTGTGTGTGTGTGTGTGTGTGTGTGTGTGTGTGTGTGTGTGTGTGTGTGTGTGTGTTGGTCGTTGGTTGCTTGCTGGTTGCTTCTGCAGGAGAGCAGGCTATTCTTGGGTGTTTTGTTTTGTGCTTGAGCTCACTTGTGATTGCAGCACTTCATTTGCAAAGTCAGATGGAAATTGCCGTCTCA
Source organism: Sardina pilchardus (assembly GCF_963854185.1). NCBI lineage: Eukaryota > Metazoa > Chordata > Actinopteri > Clupeiformes > Clupeidae > Sardina > Sardina pilchardus. Next base: position 8,799,315 of record NC_085014.1, on the reverse strand, counting down.
GGACCTGGAGTCGGCCGTCAGACACCTGCGCCTCCGAGCCAATAGAATCGCCTCGGCTCTATCAGTTAAGTTGTCAGTGGAACACTGCCTCGCAGACTTCTTTTAACCCGTAATCTAAAAACTGTCCGGTCTGGTCTCCACCCTCTTGTCCATCTAGTCTAATTCTTCTCTGAACTCTCTTTAAGCTAGTTGCTGCAGTGCGATGCCCCCCCACCAGAGGTGGAAAAGTCCAGCTTCAGAGAGTAAAAATCCAACCATGTTTTCATGGGTTTCATCAGGTCCCATTCCACAGGTGTTTTAATCAAGCACCATGCGGTCTGCATTGATAATCAAGGTGCTTGATTTTATACACCTGTAGAAAGGGACCTGATGAAACCCATGTATTGGTTCTACCTGTGCAATAACACAGGTGATTACTAATTAGCTGCTCTATACCTACAGTAGCTGAAGAATTGTGCTAATTAGAATCAGCTGGTTGAAATGAATGGTTGGCACAGATATTTTTTACTCTCTAAAGCTGGCCTTTCCACCTCTCCCCCCTACAGTACAACCACCCTTTTCTCAGGGCACCATCAGGTTGCTACTGTGTGATTAACCTTCATCCCGTTGTTCGCCTCGGCACGGCGAAACCCTAACAAGTTTTTAACGACAGATGTGTTATTTATTGCACTAGTCAATATTGCATTCATGCATGTGTTGAGGCACATCGTGTGTAATGTTGTCTTTATATGTGTACACAGCTCAGATAAATGTGTGTGCGTGTGTGACCGTGTGTTGTGTGTGTGTTGTGAATGTGCAAGTGAGGTCCTGTATTTGTGCTTGGAAAGAGTGTGTCATTCCTTATATGTCCTGCTCAGGTTTGTTCTGAATAACCCTGTTGGTGTATGTATTGCTCAGATAACTGTGAAAGAAAAGAGGTGTGCGCAAGAACAAGATTGTGAGACTAGCCCGAGAATGTTTTTGTTGTGTATGTGTTGGGGGTTATTTGACTGTGCTTTGCTTGCACTGCTAAGGTAGCCGTGTGCAATGAACAGTTGCAATCAGGCAAACAGCGGTTGCTAATTCAAGGTGGCGATAAGACGTGTCGATGACTCGTTGTGCTGTTGTCATTACTGTGACGGGCGCACGTCTGTGTTTGGCCAAGCCCGCTGGTCAATATTAGCACACGCGTCTTTCTCCAAGCCCCCTGTTTGCTTTCCCCCCCACTCCCAGCCCTCCCCATTGCCTCTCGTCTCCATCATTCTCCGCTTCCTCGACACGCTCTCTTTCTCTCTAACGTTCTGACTCACAGCGTTTGCATTCTCCTTATCCTTACTTCCCCCATTTTGTCTCGCTGGAGTAGTGGTGGTTAGTTGTATGTGTGTGTGTGTGTGTGTGTGTGTGTGTGTGTGTGTGTGGGTGTGGGATTACATGGATGTATTGAATGGTTATGGGTGTGTGTGCATCACTCAGGAGTGTAATTGAGAGGTAACACTATGGTGGGAATTATTTTAATTACCTTGTTTATGCCTTTTCTCATTCCATCCGTTATATTGGCTCGAGACTGTGTGTGTGTGTGTGTGTGTGTGTGTGTGTGTGTGTGTGTGTGTGCGCCAGATAAAAGCTAAATGTCTCCATGTGATATTTAGTGACAGCCTTGTGATGTAGACGGGAGATATTTCTATGTGTGTATATATCTGTGGATTAATGTATGATCTTACATGGGGGTGTAGGCAAATGTGTGTGTATGTGCAATGTGTTGGCAGTGCAATTCTGTCAACAAAATATCCCGCAATCACTTCCATAACCATGAAAACTACTGACATTTACATAATACACAAAATTACATGCAAATATCAATACTACAGAAACAGACTGAGCTGCACAGATAAGGTGAGTCACTGACTCCAGGTGCAAAATATTTTAGTTTATTTATTTTTTTTTTATGAGAAATTATAATTTTCTACATTACGTTCGACATTGTTACATACTGTTCACCAGTTGCTGTGTTAGTTATTGATTAACAACAGACTTTGTTCTCTTAATTGCCTGATTTCAATTAATTTACAATGTAAACATTAAACAGTCTGTGATATAATATTAGTTTTTTAGGTGAGTTCTGCAAATAGTTTTTCTGTGTTTTTGGAAAGGTTGTTCAAATATTACCCCCATTTTGATATTCAATGTATTTCCATGTTGAGATTGCAATTAACAGACAAGATAGCAATTAACAGATAATATAACATAATATAACTCACTTTAGAAAATCATTGCTACAGTAAATTGAAACCTTGCCTTACCATCTTGCCTTTCCAGTGCCATTCCTCAACTAAATATCATGATCTGTTAATGGTATCTGTGGAGGTTTCTAATGGCGTTTGAGTGGAAACTCCATCATGTAGACTTTCCAGTCAAAGGTAATTAAGGTAGGACACAAGCTTTAAAATATGTTTTGAATGCATTAGCATCTGACGAGTATGACTTTTATGCTGACAATTCCTCTGAATTGTGCTGTGCTGCTGTTAACTGACAGGACTCAGGTTCAGGGAAATCCCAACATCCTGCACTGTGTTCTACCTTCATTTGAACTTCAAAGACAAGACTGATAACAGACATAAGGCTAGTTAGCTAGAGATTCTATACAGTATGGAACATTCCCCTCTAAAATCTTTATTACAAACACACTGGCTGAAGTTTCACTGGCCACTATTTAATAGTTTCCTGACAATACAGTGATAACAAGTTCATTTAAGACTTATTTGTGTGTGTGTGTGTGTGTGTGTGTGTGTGTGTGTGTGTGTGTGTGTGTGTGCAGTTAGCCTCTGCTCCAGTGGCTTTGATTGTTTGTCATATAGCAGCTCAGGTGGAACTAACAGGCGTAGGATGAGGAGGGGCGCCAGAGGAAGTGGTGCTGCCTCTGATATCAGCGCACAGCACTGGACCTTTCATTGTGTGTGTGTGTGTGTGTGTGTGTGTGTGTGTGTGTGTGTGTGTGTGTGTGTGTGTGAGAGAGAGAGAGAGGTGAGAGAGGGAGGGGGGAGAGAGAGAGAATAGAATGTGAGAGACAGAGAGATTATGGTTTCATTTTATTGTCATTCACATTTGAGTAATTTCAGTCACGCAGAGGATAAGATGTTGACTTCCTTGACCTCAGACCGTGGATCTCTCAACCTATCAAATGCATAACAGTAGACCGTAGACTGTAGACTGAAGACTGGAGACTGTACACTGTAGACTGAAGACTGAAGACTGAAGACTGTAGACCAGGGGTAGGCAACCTATGGCACGGGTGCCACTGCTGGCACGCCAAGGCATAATCACTGGCACGCGCCACCAGCATCAGCAAAAAACAAATCTCAGACTGACTAAGTGACAAACTACAAACCCCAGATAAAAAAAGCTCAGCCAAGAAAAGCAAGGACAGGGATCACACTGACTGGTAGGCAAGATATACCTTTTAATTGAGACATATAGCCTATGATCCATTTTAGCCTCAGCCCACACTGTTCAGTTAAATAGGCCTGCTGTTGCCTATAAAATGTTGTGGCCGTTTCGTTTGTTATGCATAGCTATAATAATAATAATAATAATAATAATAATAATAATAATAATTAACATTTTATTCTATGAGCACATTTTCAATGTAAAATAAAATTCCAAATTTGTGGAAGTATATTCCCGTTGTTTGTGTGTGTGTTTTTAACCATTATTGTTGATAGTGGCACACTCATTGACTAGAAATGTTGAAGTTGGCACTGGAGGTCTCAAAGGTTGCCGACCCCTGCTGTAGACTGTAGACTGTAGACTGTAGACCGTGACCGTACACCATAGACCATAGGCCGTAGTCCGTAAACCGAAGACCGTAGACTGTAGTGAGTGTGTGTGTGTGTGTGTGTGTGTGTCAGACCCACTGCCCATTTTTGGCTTAATCATCTGCTGCTGGACATAAACCGACTTTACTTCTGACGAGCTACTTCTTAGCAATATTGCTTATTTATTCAGAACCTGTCCACCTATCCTGGTAGATGTTCAGCTCTTTCAGTGTCACCTTGTACCACAGAAATATGTCAATATGTCAAATATGTATCCTGCTATACCTGTAAACCCACTGTTTTCACATCTATTTCCCATACAACCCTGTATAGCAATTACGTGACCAATATAAAGGAATTATAGCCCTCTCTAGCTCTCTCTCTCTCTCTCTCTCTTGCGCACTCTCTCTCTCTCTCTCTCTCTCTCTGAGCCTGCCTGTGTACCTGTGTGTGTGTGTGTGTGTGTGTGTGTGTATGTGTGCGCGCGCACATGTGTGTGTGTGTGTGTGTGTGTGTGTGTGTGCTTGTGTTTCTTTAATGACTATGTTCCATGGCTTTTCCTCTGAAGGAAGTGCGTTATCTGAGAATCGGACGTCATACAGTCAATGGCTCTCAACACATCCAACTCCCACTCACCACTGGATCTTCCCACACCTCAGCTCACCTCACTATTCCCCCCATAACAAGCTTTACTGCCTCACACACATTTATGTGTGCAACAGGACTTGCAGCAGATTTAATCAGTTATGGCTTCCCACCAGTCACTTTGTTATTCTGCAAAACCTGCTACGTCTCCTTGGATCAATGGTGACATTTGAAGTCTCTAAAGGTCATGTTGAAAGTCTGAAGTGGAAAAATACCAAACTTGCATCACACTATTTGTACAATAAGAAACCATTACACTTTTTATTGAAGTAGGAGTACACATGCAAAATACCAATAGCCTTTCTTTTTTTCATTCCAACACATTTACAATGCGTTTGTTGAACCAGAACTGATGTATACTGATGTAGATTGGCTTAGTGAATGTTTCATTAGTGTGATCTGTACATACTGTAATTGCCATTCTTTAGATGGTCCTATCTTGAGATATGTCCCAACATGTTTGATTGTTGAAACTGTAATAGTAAATTACAGAGTCTCACTCTTTATTGAGGGTTTTCTGAGTGATGTGGATTGCCTGAAAGTCATATAGCTGATGTATTCAACTACAATGTCTGCTATTTTTGATTATTATAACTATTTTTTGGAGGGTGAAAAACACTGGACCATTCTTTGTTGACTAGAGAACCCTTAGAGGTTCTAAATATCAGAGTGGGCCTCCTGGCTGAGGTTGAAGCCGGTAGAATTAATTGAGGAACCGTAATGGACCGTTGCTGTTCTCCCTGAGCAGTCCCAAAGCTCTTTCTGAGAACATCATAGTATATCATGCCTTCTCCTTCTGTTCAAATCTAGTGTATTGATCCAAGTGTTGCCCTTGGTTAAGATGTATTTGCCCCTCTGTAAACCCAAATGAAAAAAGTATGCTCATCATTGTTCTCTACCTAGTGTATTTCAGGGGTTATATAGGTGGCCGCAGTTTGCACAAAATGAAAAGTAATAGATGGTTGTCATATGAAGTACTCTCAGAAATAAGTCTGCTCTATTTTATGGTCCTTAAGAGATCTCAAAATTCAGTTCACCTCTCTGTGATATCGGTTGCCACAATATCAAGTACTCCCTCTTCCACTTTGGCACAAGTCTATACATCATCCGAGAGAGCCTATGTTAGTCAGGGGATTTGTAACAAAAAAGAAAACGGATGACTTTTTGTTCTCGTAACACAAAAGAAGGCTATTATAATTGGGAATGTGTCCCTTGCTTGTCAATTACTGCTGAGGTACAGCATAGTTTGGATGGCCCTTGGCCCAGAGATAGATGTTGTATCAGATGCTCTCTCTGACTGATGTTTATGAATTCGGTCCTACGGAAATGGTCTGAAGAAAGTAATCAAGGTGGAGATGGCTTCATTCTGAATATGTTCTGACAATGTCAGAGACTTCATTCTCCATATTATAGGTCGGTGTACCATGTTTGAAGTCCTTATTTTAAGGCGATAGAACTGCATTGGGTTGCTTTAGGCCCACATGTAATGTACCATGGTTAGTTTGTACCACTTGACAAGTTTTTGATATAGTATTTAGGCTATGAGTTGCAACAGGCAGGTCAGCCTATAGTTGATCTGTTGACTGTTTGCAGATTTATGGCATGTTTTGTTGGCAGAGAAAAGCTGTTGCTCTCAAACACTGTCCACTTAATCAATAGAGCCAGTACTGATGAAGGAATAGATTAAATACAGTTATCTCCCTTAATGCACATCGGCGGAGTTCTAAACCTCCACTAGCCATTATTTCCATCGAATCGGTCACCTTGTCGGCCGTTATCCTTTACATATGGAAGATTTGCATAGTGATTTCATGCTCCTTTTTAAAAATATCCTTGGTATTTTGAAAACACAGAAATGCTGTTTTATTTTTATACATGATGTGACTCCATAACTAGCTACTTTTCAAAATAATCTAAACTGCCTGTTTACACTACATGTTTAAAGTCCACCTTACGGAAACTGTTATGTCCGCAGAAAATGTGCAGAAGATAATTACCTTGCTACATGCAATAACAATAATAATTATAATAATAATAACCATATTATTATTATTAATAATAATCATAATCATAATATTTTACAATGCATGGCTAATGCTAGTCAATCAGAATAATGGTGTGCACAATCACATTCAGTCACACCCACTCTCTGTGTCACACACACACACACACACACACACACACACACACTCACACACAGAGAGAGACAGAGAGACATACACACACAGGGAGCTAATAGTGTTGGGCTGAGCACTTGAGAGAAAGGGCATGATGATCGTAAAACAATGATGGAGAGAGGAGAGGTAAACGAGGTGTGGAGGTGGCAACAGAGAGACAGATGGAGGAGTGAAACGAGGGAGCGGGGGAGGAGGGGGAGGGGGGAGTCAAAAAAGATGGGCAAGTGAAGGGGAGATAAAAAAAGAGGGGAGACGCCCCTGAGGCGGGAAGAGGTGAAGAGGATAATGTGCGTTGGGAAGGAAGTAAAGACAGTAAGAGCAAGGACTGTCAGAGATACTGGAACTGATAGAGGAGAGGAAGATGATAGGGATGGGGACGAGGGGGGGGGGGGGGGCAGAGGGCCACAGCACAGATGAGAAGGAGAGATTGGACAGGCAAAGGGGTTTGAGTGTGCCTGCTCCACCAGTCCTGGATAGACACACACACACACACACACACGCGCGTGCGCGCGCACACACACACACACACGCACACACACACACACACACACACACTCGCTCACTCACTCACTCACTCACAGACATAGTAAATTGAGGGGTTGTGAGAGCCCCCCTGAGTGTTATCTGTCATTATCTCAGGCCACCCACATGCACATCATGAATAGTCATGATGTTCTGGAACCATCCCAAAGGTAAAAGAAGAAGAAGAAGAAAAAAAACATCAGACATTCTTAGACACTTGGGTAAGCCCAATCTTCTGCCATGTCAACTGAATTTGGGGGCAAATTAAATATACACTTGAGGTACTTCAGTTGCTTTTGAGTCTCCCACTCAAACTCAAACACACACACACACACACACACACACACACACACACACCCTTATTATGGACGCGGATCAATTCTGAAAAATATGCAGGTGCGCAATAATGTTTTCTGGGGCAATTGACGTTGTGTTCTTTTTGAATGCATCGTAGCTGTAGCAATTGACTGCGGGTGAAATGAGATGTTGCCGGTAATTGGCCAATATAAAACTTTGCTTACACCGTAGGATACAAGCCTCCCAGTGCCTTAATGGATCTTGAAATTTATTTCGCATTTGATGCGCCACTGAAGACGATAAAACATTTTTTTTTTTTTGCTTTTCGGCGAAAAATCGATGAAGGCCAACTTTCCCCGTGGTCACTTTGTGATGGTACTCCAGATGGAAACTTTAGCATTTCGCAACCTTACGAATGAAGGGGGTTGGGGATATGTCTCGCGCCCCCACCGCGGCTCCTCCACCACCACCACCACATTCGCGCGAGCCAATCAGAACTCGCTAAAATCGCCGCTAGAGTGCTGCCGAATTTCACAGGAGAGTCTTCTCGCTCACTGAGGATTGGCAGCGCGCAACGGGCAGTGTCGCGTGGGCAGCAGTCTATATCCACTTCAGCCGCACGCGGAGATACCAGAGTACCAATCTGGCCGTGGCTGAGATTGAAAATAAGTCTCTCTGATGGCTAGACGCTCCTGGGTTGACATGCAGACGTGCTGACACTTTCGAGCGGACCGAAATGTGATGGGGTTTTTTGTTAAGTAGTTTGGGAAATATCGCTTCGAAGGTTGTTTGCTTATTTTTAACAATCGTTTAGTCTACCACATCAATTTGTTTATTTTGGTGGTTTCTCATGTGATCAAGCA